>NW_012121820.1:9786550-9813404 GCF_000951035.1 Colobus angolensis palliatus | reverse complement strand
CTCAGAATGCTGTCTGTGTAGGGAGATGAGTCCTTAATTTTTTTCATGACCTGTCCATGTCTTTTCCCTCATGCCTCTTCTTATAGATTACCCAGTCTTAGGTATTCTTTTATAGCAACACTAAATGGACTAAGACACTTTCTCTTCAGACATCCACAGGACTCTTTTCCATAATATGAGAGATTTTTTAAGGACGTAAATTTAGAGTAATTCTTTTCTGAGAGTTAATTTTTCTTTTTTTTTTTTTTTTTTTTGAGACGGAGTCTCACTCTGTCGTCCAGGCTGGAGTGCAGTGGCTGGATCTCAGCTCACTGCGAGCTCCGCCTCCCGGGTTTACGCCATTCTCCTGCCTCAGCCTCCCGAGTAGCTGGGACTACAGGCGCCCGCCACCTCGCCCGGCTAGTTTTTGTATTTTTAGTAGAGACGGGGTTTCACTGTGTTAGCCAGGATGGTCTCGATCTCCTGACCTCGTGATCCGCCCGTCTCGGCCTCCCAAAGTGCTGGGATTACAGGCTTGAGCCACCGCGCCCGGCCTGTTGATCCCCTTTTATCA
The DNA here is from genome assembly GCF_000951035.1 of Colobus angolensis palliatus. Lineage (NCBI taxonomy): Eukaryota > Metazoa > Chordata > Mammalia > Primates > Cercopithecidae > Colobus > Colobus angolensis. The sequence goes on along the minus strand of NW_012121820.1, from coordinate 9,812,851 downwards.
TGATCTTCTCATTTCTGGATCCAACATTTTGATCTAATAGCCAAAGGGATTTAAGTGCCATGATTTTAAATGTCATCTGCACACTGATGGTGCTCAGTGTTGTACTTCCAGTCTTGACATTTTCCTTGATCTTCAGTTTATATATTCATCTGTCAACTCAACACCTCCTAAGCCTAAACCTAAATTGATGTTTAATAGACATCTCAAACTTAAAATGTCCAATACAGAATTAGTTCTCCAAGAGTTGGATTTTATAAAGCCAGGATGTCCCTTGAGTTTAGTCTCTTTGCATGTATCCACTGCCCATTTGGCCTTCTCCACCATGTTATACTGCAGACCAGTAGCCCTCACCTTGGGTCATACCCTTGAACTTCCCATTTTGCAGAACTGTGAGCTAAATAAACCTCTCCTTTATAATTTACCCAGTCTCAGGTATTCTGTTACAGCAACAACACTAAATAGACTAAGACACCCTCCCTTCAGATATCCACAGGACTCTCTCCATCATTTAATTCAGCTCTCTCTTAAGATTTTATCTTCCCAACTGCAGTATCACCCCACTGACACACACTAGTCACTGTGTAACCCTTCATTCTGTGTTCTTTTTCTTTATAAAACTTACCATTCCATGCCACTGCATTTACTATAATTTAAATATTTATTATTTACATTATACTCACTTGTTTATTTTCTGTTTTTCCACCAGAATGTGGGCTTCATTAAGGCTAAAACTTTGTTTTGTTCATGATTTATTCTCAGTTCCTAGCACCAAGTCTGTGTTCAATAAATATTTGTTAAATGAATTAATGAATGAACAAACAGTTTTCCATATGATGGATCACATATTTAGTTCTCCTTTCATCCTTTTTCTTTTACCCACTGCATTCCTGCTTTCCCTTTTATAATTTTCATCCTTCTTTTATCACTGCATTCCTGACATCTTATCAACATCGATGACTTGATATGCATTTGTTTTGCTGCAGTACTTAATTACTATTGGCACAGTCCAAAATTCTGTCATAGCATTGTTTATTTCTTATATTATTAGTTTCTCACAGTAAAAACAATCTCAGCCAGGCTTCTGTTCATCCCATTCTTCTGCATTATTATTTCTTCTCTCATCTTACATTTCATAGGCTCTACATTTTCTTGAATTTCGTTGGAAACTTAAACTTTTCTTTTAGCAAGTGATTTTCTTCAGAAGACCTTTTCTTTTGTTTCTTTGCAGAGTGTTTAGCTGTCTCTCAACATCCACACAGAACCCCAAAGTGAAGAATGGGAGATATGTTGGTCTGAGGCATTTAAGGAAATCTCTCTTTAATCATTAGTAGCTAAGCTAAGCAAGCAGAGACTTCAGTTACAACATGTGACAAAGAATATAGACTTTACAGAATAATTCCAAAGGCCACTAAAAAAAATTAGCAGCAGCAAAAACAAATAATAATAACAAACTCTGGAGAGGGGGAGAATCTGATTTCCAGAGTTACCATATTATATTATTTTAAAGGTCAACTTTTTCAACAAAAAATATAAGTTATGCAAAGAAATCAGAAGTATGGCCCATAAACAGGAAAAAGGGGCAAAAACAATTAAGAGAAACTACACTAAGGAACCCCAGATGTTAGATTTATTAGACAAAGGCTTTAAATTAGCTATTTAAAATATGCTTAAAGAACTAAGGAAATTATGTCTAAGGAACTAAAGAAAAGTTTAAAAATGTCTCATGAAATATAGAATATCAATAAAGTGATGAAGTTGTTAAAACAAAAATTCTGCAGTTGAAAGTATGGTAACTTAAATGAAACATTTACTTAGAGGAGCTCAACAGAACAGTTTAACAGGCAGACGAAAAAGAAGTCAGCAAACCTGATGATAGGTCAAATGATATAATCTGTCCAAGGAAGAGAAAGATAAAAAGAATGAAGAAAAATGAAGAGTCTCAAAGACCTATCAAGCATACCGAGATATACCAACAATTCAAAAATATGCATAATGGTAGTTCTAGAAGAGAAGATAGAGTGGCAGAAAGAATATTTGAGGAAAAAAAAGGATGACTAAAACTTCCCAAATTTGATGAGAAACATTCATCTACACGTTCAAGAATCTCAACAAACTCCAACTAGGATAAACTAAGAAAGATCCTTACCTAGACACATCATAATTTAACTATTAAGAGGCAAAGACAAAGAGAATATCTTCAGAGTATCAAGAGGGAAGTGACTCACTATGTATAAGAGATCCTTAATAAGATTGTCTGCTGACTTTTAATCAGAAACCATAGATGTCAGAAGACAGTGGGATGGTATAGTCAGAGCCCTGAAAGACAAACTGTCAACCAAGAATTTTATATCCAACAAAACTATCTTTTAAAAATGAAGGAGACATTAAGACATTCCCAGAAAGACAAAAATGGAGGCAGTTTGTCAGGCATTTCAGCCTGAAGGACTGAACATTCATTAGTATTTCTCTACAAGAAATACTAACAAAATTCAGCTTTTCTACAAGAAATACTAACAAATGAATGTTCAGTCCTTCAGGCTGAAGTGATAGGATAATAGGAAGTAACTCAGATCTACCTAAAGAAATAAAGGTAACTACATAGGTAAATACAAAGGGAAAAATAAATACAAAAGGAAAAATAAGTTTATTTTTTCCATGTAACTCTTTTTTTCCTCTTATTTGTTTTAAAGGACAGTGATATGAAGCAAAATTGTAAGTCTATGTTGATGGTCATACAACATATGAAGATGTAATCTGCATGACAAAAACAGTACAAAAGTTGGGGAGGGAATGAAGCTATATTGGAGAAAGGTTTATGTATACAATTGAAATGAAGATAATACTAATCCAAATTAGGTTGTTATAAATTAAGATGCTAATTATAATCTCCAGGGCAAACACTAAGAAAACAACTAAAAATATATAATGAAAGAAATGACAAAGGAATACTAGAAAATATCTAGTACAAAAGAAGGTAATCGTGGAGGACTAGAAGAAATAAAAAACACGTTTAAAAACAAACATCAGCAGGGCAGACATAAAGCCTACCTTATCAGCAATTACATGAAATTACTCTACATAATCAAAATATAAAACTTTTATGTTTCATTGGACACCATCGAGAAAAGTGCAGAATGAGAGAAAAGTTCAAATTACATATCTAATAAGGGACTTGTATCTAGAATATATAAAGAACTCCTACAGTTTAACAATAACTAGACAAATAACCCAATTAAAACATTGTGCAAAAGATCTGAATATACATATCTCCAAAGAAGATGTACAAATGACAGTAAGCACATAAAAAGAGGCCAAACGTCATTAGCCAGCAGGGAGGGTAGTGCAAATTAAATCAACAATGAATACGTTTTTTGTTTTTGTTCTTTTTAAGAGATGGGGTCTCACTATGGTGCTCAGACTGGAGTGCAGTGGCTACTCACAGGCACATTCATGGCACACTGTAGCTTCAAACTCCTGGGCTCAAGTGATGCTCCCACCTCAGCCTCTCAAGTATCTGGGACTACAGGCATGCACCACTGCACCCAGCTTAAAACAATGAGATAGTACTTCAGACCCACTAGAATGGCTATGATAAAAATGTTGGACAACAATAAAGGTTGGTGAGGATGTAGAGAAATTGGGACTTGCCTACAGTGATGGTGGGAATGTAAAATGGAGCAAGTTGCTTTCAAAAATTCTGGCAGTTCCTCATAAAGTCAGACATACAGTTACCACATGAACCAGCAATTCCATTCATAGGTATATGACCCCCAGAATTGAAAATCTGTGTTCACACAAAAACTTGCACAGAAATGTTCATAGCAGCTTTATTTATAATAGCCAAAAAGTAGAAAGAACCCAAATGTTCATTAGCTGACGAATGGATAAGCAAAACATGGTATATCCATACAATGAAATATTAGTCAGCCTTAAAAAGGGATGAACTACTGATGCATACAAAACATGGATGAACCTTGAAAACATTTTGTTAAATGAAAGAAGTCAGACACAAAGAGTCACGTATTGTATGATTCCATTTATGTGAAATGTCTGGAAAAGGCATATCCATAGAGACAGAAAGAAGATTAGTGGTTGCCAGGGGCTTGGAGAAGGGGTAGTGCAGAGTGGTTGCTAATGGTTACAGAGTTTCTTTTTAAAGAGTGATGAAAATGTTCTGGAATTTGATAGTGGTGACTGTTGAACTACTCTGTGGATATATGAAAAACCACTGAATTGCAGTTTAAGGGGTAAATATTATAGTGTGTGAATTATATCTCAGTTTTAAAAATGGGATGGAGTTGTGCCTAGACCTCTAATGTGCAAGGGACTTCCTCCTATGTCCTACCTCTATCACCTGGACATGTCTAAGTGGCTCTCCTGTCATCACCTTGACCCCTCTTGGTCCCTGTATTAGTCAGGGTTCTTCAGAGAAACAGAACCAATAGGATATCAACATCAATATTGGCATTGACACCAGTATCTATATTGACAAAAATATTGATATATAGAGAGATGTAGACACGTAGAAAGACCAGGTGTTCACCCCACAAGCTCCTTCCTGTCCCCTTTGGGAGCTCTATTCTTTATATTCCCAGTAACTAGCTAGGATTCCATGACTAGAATCGTCACTCCTATTCCCTTCTTATTATTAGGTTAATGAGAGGATACATATTGAGCCCAGAAGCTGGCCAGTCCAGAGCCTGTGGATGTCCTGGTGAGGGTGACTGGCTGACAGCTCCTGAAATGGAGAAGATGAGAATTGATGGTTCTTTGAACAGTTCATGACTCCTGAGACCCTAACCTCTATGCATTGACTGGCATATGCTCAACTTTTTTAGAGACTAGAATTAAAAATCTAATATTATTATAATTCTGCTCAAAACCTTCACTGACTCCCCATTGCATTCTAAATAAGGGCCTAAGTTTAGTCTAACATTCCCTTTTCTAGAATATGATCCCAATCCACCTGTCTAGTCTCCTGTGCAATATTCCCTCAGTTCCTGTCATTCTTCTGCAGGACACTTGACCAAACATTCCAGAAAACCTGGTGTCTCCCTCATGCATTGAACATGCCATTCGGCACAATGCCATTGAGGAACTGGACTTAGGATACAGGGAGACCTGGTCAGAAAGTCCAGCTCTGCCAAAGACTAGCTGGCTAACCTTGGGGAAGTTACTCTACCTTCTGCTTAGTTTCCACATTTGTCAAAATGAGGAATGAGTCTACCTGTCTCAGTCAGTGGTCACAAGGTGTAAGCGACGTAGAGTATGTTCTGAAGGGCCTTAGAGAACTAATTTAGCCTAGTCTAGCATCCCCTTCCTGGGGGAAGAGGACCCCTCTCCTACTCCCTCCCTTTGGTTCTGTGGGCGGCCAGTCATTGCCACTTTTACTTCTCTGGACACACAGGTGAGGAAGTGGAACTCTTTGGGAACTTTCAAGTTGGAGTTAAAGAAGTATTGCTTCCTTAGGATGGAAGAGCCTGGAAGATGTGAAGTAGGGAGGCAGTGGTGCCCATGTGGCCCAGAAAGCCAGTATGTAAGCATGAAGAGAGCCCAGGCGGCATTTAATTTTGGGGTCCTGGTTATTTCTGCAGCTAGCTGCAGCCCTTTCCACATTAAGCAAACTCACCCATCGATTATCTTTTCACCCAAACTGGATTAAGACAGACTTCTGATCTTTGCATGACTGAGGAACTCAGGAGTCAGGGATTGGGGGACCCTTCCCAGACTCCTCGTTGCTCCAGGTTTATGTTCTTATTCTCCAGTCTTACCTTTCCCATGAGATCTGAGGCTCTGTCTAGGCAGGGAAATAGTCATTTGACTTGCTCCTCCCTGTGAGCCAGCCTGGGGTTCAATCGGTGTTTGGGCTTAACCCTTGAGGCTCAGGCAACATCAGCAGGGCAGTGAGAGCCTTTGCTCAGGGAGTGGAGGTACTTAGAAAACTTTGAGATGGGTGCCAGGACTCCTGCTAGCTTCCAAAGGAGAGAACTAAGTTTGGACTTCTATGAATCTCAATGGCTAAACCACCTTCATTTCCATTCAGACCCACCAAATCCAAGTTTCTGGAATCGAGGCCTGAGAATCTGCATGTTTTTCAAGATCCGGGTGATTCTCATGTACCTAAACTTGAAAATCTCGGGGCTGTCTTTTATGAAGCCCTGAGTTCATAGTTCTGCTTCTTCAGATTCCTGAGTACAGCAGTTTGGGGAAAGTTATAACCACAAGAAGCCAGCAAGCTAGTTTCTTATGCTAATGGTCACACAGATCTCATAATTACGTAGAGGACACAAGTGTCTCATAATTAGCATCTGCTGTTCTGTTCCTGGGGGGCAATTGTTCTGCAACAATGGCCAGGCTCAGTGCTGGACCACCAGCATCCCTCAGCTTACTCCCCTCCACCACATTCCAATCTCATGAGACAAGAGCCCCTAGTTCTCAGGACTTTAACCCTCTCCTGCCAGGACCCCCCCAGGGCCAGTGCTGAGGTGGGGGAGGATTGGGATCATATTCTAGAAAAGGGAATGTTAGACTAAACTTAGGCTCTTATTTAGAATGCAATGGGGAATCAATGAAGGTTTTGAGCATAATTGTAATATTATTAGATTTTTAATTCTAGTCTCTAAAAAAGCTGATCTGATGCCGGGCATCCAGGGGGAAGTAGGAGAAAGAAATGTGGAATGACTGAGTACTGGGGGCAGCTAGCACTTTGCATTTAAGGCTGTGTTTCTCACTCAGACCTAATGAAGCGTAACTTAAAGGGTTGAGGTGCAGGAAACCCCTGGGAATTCTGATTTTGCTAGGATTTGAGACTCACTGACCAAACCTTTACCTCTTTCAGGCTGACAAGTTGGCTAAAAGGGCAGGAGGACTTACTACTGACATGCATCTGCCACTCGAACCATCACAATAGCCTCCCACCTTCTCAGTGGGATAGACCCACTGAGAGTGACCCAGTAGCAGAAGGTGGTGACAACACACATCTGGCCCTAAAAATTGGGTCACATCCTGGCTGCCATTCACCAGCTATGTGATTTTAGAAAAGTGGATTTACCTCTGAGCTACAGATTCTTTATCTATAAAATGAAGACAAGAACACCCATCCTTAGTATTTGGGTATTTAGATCGTTTCCTTTTTTATTTTTATTTTTATTTTTAATTTTTTTTTGGGACAGAGTCTCGCTCTGTCGCCCAGGCTGGAGTGCAGTGGCGCGACCTCGGCTCACTGCAAGCTCCGCCACCTGGGTTCCAGGTTCACGCCATTCTCCTGCCTCAGCTTCCCGAGTAGGTGGGACTACAGGTGCCCGCCACCACGCCCGGCTGATTTTCTGTATTTTTAGTAGAGACAGGGTTTCACCTGTTTCCATTTTTTTAAATTTCTTTTACCATATTCTTGGCATTACGGATTTAGCATTCCAGGTTCTGACCAACAAGTGATTGCAGGGGTGTTCTTGGAAACCCCTGGGAGAAGCTTTTACAAAATAAAGAACGGAGTCTATTGAGCTGGAATTTGTAAGGACACGACTCAGGAATGGAGTATTTGGAGAAAGTTCTTCAGGTCTTCCTAATGCACACTTTTATCTTTTATTTTAAAAAATTTTTTATTATTTATTATTATTTTTTTAGAGACAGGGCCTCACTCTGTTGCCCGGGCTAGAGTGCAATGGTGCAATCACAGCTCACTGCAGCGTCGACCTCCCAGGCTCAAGTGATCCTCCCGTGTCAGCCTCCCAAGTAACTAGGTCTACAGGCATGTACCACCATGCCAAACTTATTTTTTAAACATTATTTTTGTAGAGACTGGGTGATATGATTTGGCTGTGTCCCTGCCTAAATTTCAACTTGAATTGTATCTCCCAGAATTCCTATGTGTTGTGGGAGGGACCCAGGAGGAGGTAATTGAATCATGGGGGCTGGTCTTTCCCCTGCTATTCTCGTGATAGTGAGTAAGTCTCACGAGATCTGATGGGTTTATCAGGGGTTTCCACTTTTGCTTCTTCCTCATTTTTCTCTTGCTGCCACTACATAATAAGTGCCTTTAGCCTCCCTCCATGATTTTGAGGTCTCCCTAGCCAAGCAGAAACGCAAGTCCAATGAAACCTCTTTTTCTTCCCAGTTTCGGGTATGTCTTCATCAGCAGTGTGAAAACGAACTAATAGAGTGGGTTTTGCTCTGTTGCCCAGGCTGGCCTCAAACTGTCCTCAACTGATCCTCCTGCCTCGGCCTCCCAAACTGCTGGGATTACTGTTGTGAGCCACCTCACCTGGCCCCCAATGCATACTTTTATTCAAACTCATCTGTGAGAGGCCTGGAAGGACTTTGACATGGAAAAAAAAAATGTGATTTTGCAGAGGCATTGATTTAAATTGTGTACACTGATATGTTAGAGCAAGTTAGTTAGCAGGGAGTGAGCCTAGACAAGAACCCAGCATAGACCTGTCTGTCTCCTTTCTAAGATTTCCAAAGGGCTAAACACTTTACTTATTATCTTATTTAATCCTAAATTTGTATTGCTGCTCTGGGCTACTAGACCAGGTCCCTAGACCCATATATCCAGCTACCTACCTGATCTCTCTGCTTGGATGGGAATAAACATCTCCAATGTGGCTGGTCCCAACTGAACTTCCGATTTCCCCTTAAACCTGCTCCAGTCTCAACCTCAATGGCAACTTATTTAATGACAATTAAATTCTTATGATTTCTCAGGCATTTTGAATGTATCCTTAAATATTCCCTTTCTGTCACACCCTACAACCTATTCTTGAGCAAATTCCACTGACTCTACCTTTGCAAAACATCCAGAATCCAAAAAGTTCTCATCATACTCATGGCAACCCCTGTATCCTAACGCACTTTCACCTCTCTCCTGAATAATTGCCATTGTATTAAGGCAATGTCTCTGATGCTTGTGTTTTTTTTTTTGTTAAGAGACAAAGTCTCGCTCTGTTGCCAGGCTGGATTGCAGTGGTGTAATCTCGGCTCACTGCAACCTCTGCCTCCCGGGTTCAAGCGATTCTCCTGCCTCAGCCTCCCGAGTAGCTGGAACTACAGGCATGTGCCATCATGCCCAGCTAATTTTTGTATTTTTAGTAGAGACGGAGCTTCACCATGTTGAACAGAATGGTCTCAATCTCTTGACCTCGTGATCCACCCGCCTCAGCCTCCTAAAGTGCTGGGATTACAGGCATGAGCAACCTCGCCCGGCCTTTTTATTTTATTTTAATTTATTTTTTGAGACAGTGTCTTACTCTGTTGCCCAGGCTGGAGTGCAGGGGTGAAATCTCAGCTCACTGCAACCTTCACCTCCTGGGTTCAAGCCGTTCTCCCACCTCAGCTTCCAGAGTAGCTGGGATTACAGGACTGCACCACCACGCCTGGCTAATTTTTGTATTTTTAGTAAAGATGGGGCTTCACCATTGGCCAGGCTGGTTTCGAACTCCTGACCTCAAGTGATCGGCTCACCTCGCCCTCCCAAAGTGCTGGGATTACAGGCTTGAACCACTGTACCCGGCCTAGACATGAGGCCTTTTTATCCTAGTCTCCCAAATTTCTCCGAGCTATGCCATGCCAACTCTGCAGGAATCCAGGCAATTCTAGTCAGTGTGGACCTGAAAAGGAACTGAATCCTCCATGATTTTTTTGCTCATTGTTTCCACTTGTGAGGAATCCTAAGGAGAAAAATGGAAGAATCATTTGCATAAAGATATTTATCTCTAGGCTGGGCTCGGTAGCTCATGCTTGTAATCCGAGCACTTTGGGAGACCGAGGTGGGTGGATCACGAGGTCAGGAGATCGAGACCATCCTGGCCAACATGGTGAAACTCCATCTTTACTAAAAACACAAAAATTAGCGGGGCGTGGTGGCACATGCCTGTAATCCTGGCTACTCAGAAGGCTGAGGCAGGAGAATCACTTGAACCAGGGAATTGGAGGTTGCAGTGAGCCAAGATCGCACCACTGCACTCCGCCTGATGTCAGAGCGAGACTCTGTCACACACACACACACACACACATACACACACACACACACACACACACAAAAGGATATTTATCTCTTAATTGCTGGTGATGGTTTATTCAGTAGAATCCTTGGAATTACAAATCTGAGCTCCGGAGCCCAATGTTAAGAGGTCTGGGAGGAGAGGCTGGGTGCTGTGGCTCACACCTGTAATCCCAGCACTTTGGGAGGATCACCTAAGGTCAGAAGTTCGAGACCAGCCTGGCCAACATGGTGAAACACCCGTCTCAACTAAGAATACAAAATAAATTAGCCAGGCTGGTGGTGCGTGCCTGTAATTCCAGGTTGAGGCAGGAGAATCGCTTGAACTTGGGGGTTGTGGGGGCAGAGGTTGCAGTGAGCCAAGACTGCATCACTGCACTCCAGCCTGGGTGACAGAGTGAGACTCCATCTCAAAACAAAACCAAACATAACAAGAGGTCTGGGAAAAGAGAAAGAACCAGTAAAAGACCCCAAAAAGAAGTGAGCTGGGAGGTAGGAGGAAACCGGGAACAGGAACGTGTGATGTCCTGGAAGGCAAATAAAAACGTGCCTCGAGGCAGATTCCTAGAAATAAGATCAGGAACGGGTCTACTAGCAAAAGAAACAATGAATCTCCACTGAAGGATATGAAATAGGACTTCAATAAATGAAGACACATCTTTGATAGGAAATTTTAGTATAGTAAGGATGTCTGTTCTTCTTAGATGAGTCTTTAACTCAATGTAATTCCAGTAAAAACACCCTACTCAAACTGATAGGAACTTAACGAACTTATTATAAATCTGGGAAAATTGGTAAAAAAAGAATAGAATTGAATTTCCTGAAAAGGAAGCATAATAAGTGGAACTTGCCCTACCTGTTTACCAAAACATATTATAAAGGTAAATTGATGGAAACCAAACCACAGGCGCATGGCATGCTGAATAAGGGGCCGCTGAGTACAGACTCAGGCTCCAGCATCACGGCTGTTCAGTGGATAATGAAATTGACCACTTCACATTTGGGGAGGAAATAATGAATTACTTATTAAGTTTTGTTTAAATTAGCTAGTCATTTAGATTTAAAAAAAAAAAAAAAGCTAGAAACTGTCCCTGAGTCTTACTCCAAAAGAGACTTCAGAAAAATGGAAGATAAAAAGAAAAAAAAATCCATACAGTATAAAAGAGAACACAACAGAATAGTTTAGTAATCTTTAGAAAAATAAAGATTTACAGATTTAATTACACGAAATAAAAAACTTCTATAGAGCAAAATGAATCATAAAACTAAAAGATAAACAATACTGTGAAATAAACTTTTAAACATATATGTTTAAAATATGTTTTAACATATTTTAATGGTTAATATCATTAATGTTAACTTTGGGGTAGGAGTAAAGTTGGGAGCTAAATAAATACTTTGGTAAGGAGAGGAAGAGCCTTAAACTGTGTCCATCAATTCCTTCCTGCAGATATAGGCTCCCTGCACCTGCACCAGATCAGGCCACTTCCAGGTGGGCAGGCTGGGCCAGGTTCTTAAGTACCTAAGGCTGAAAGCCCCATGTTCTCCTCTCCTCCATCCTGGTGGCCCACCTGGACCCCCCTGTCCCTCTTCTGCACCAGGTGTGATGGTAGGGGACAGGAGGAATCACCGGAGACCTCTTCTCTCAGAAAGCAAGACCAGGCTGGCATCCAAGCTAAAGGCAGGGGCCAGGAGTGCTGGGCGGAGGGATGGAGTGGTTTCTGGGTCAGAGGATTGGTGGGAGGAGAGGGAAGGCTGTGAGCAGCAGCAGGGAGGGGAAGTGAGGAGGGAGAAAAGCAGAGACGGGAGCCCATGCAGCTAGAACAGGGGGCGGCAGTCGAGGGCAGCAGAGGTGGGACAACTGAGGTTGGGGGGTGGGGTTGTCCCTGCAGGCCCCAGAGCTGCCACTTCGCCTCTCCCAGTCATCCAATTTGCAATGAGTTCCCTTTACTACGTGGAAAGTATCCTCCTGAACTTGTTTGCAGGAAACAACACAATGCATGAATGCCCACTTGGAGATGTTAATTACTTATTTGGTTGATTTATTAAAAAATAATTTATTATTTACTCTGAGTCACACTTCGCTAGGCACTGGGAACAGTTGGAATACTCACCACACCCATGCGTTTATAAATTTTAAGACAATGTGAGAATGCTTAGATTTAAAATGGAAAACCATGAATGACAAGGTTTCTCTGCCAAGTCTACTCAACTGCCTTTCATCAGGGTCAGAGAACTCCAGGGTGTGCGTTTCCTCCTAAATTTACTGAGGCTGCCATGGGCCAGGCAGCACGCTGGCCTCTGGGGTTAGAGTACTGACTATCCTCATGCGTTTATTAATTTAAAATGAGGCCCAAACAGGGGGTCACACAGTGTCCAAAAAAAAAAAATAACCTTTGGACCGACACAGCTTGTTTCAAAACAGCTGAGATCCGTTGCCTTTTTGGCATTTGATTTTTGGTGCTGGGCCAGAAAAAAAAGGGGGAGGTGTATCTGAGAGGGGATCATAAATGCAGCTATTTAATCTGCTGTCACTTTGTAAGAGCCCCATTGAATTTTTGATGGGAAAAATGTTTTTGGCCGGGTTGAGCTTCAGGACAAAAAAGAAATGCAAGGAACACAGAGCAGAACTGATAGTGTTTAAAAATATGTTAAAAGATCTTATACTTTGTAACAAAGTCGGTAAGCTACAATGGAAGAATTCCTGACACAGCAGAGGCCTGGCCAAGCCCCTCCCCTGGGGGCCCCCGGGAATAAAAGCTTCCTCCTTCAAGCTGTCAGTTGAAAGAAATCTTCCTGCCTAATGGCCATGTGCCACTCTCTTGATGCTTGGGAACAAAATTGTGATGTGGCAGACTATACATTGTTTTTCTAGAATAACACACGAATGTATTCTGGAGAATCAGTTTAGACTTAGGTAATCTGGTGAGCCAGTACAGGACTGGGAAACAGATGCTCTGGGTTCGAGTCCTGGCTTCACAGGAGTGACCTTGCCCAAGGCTTGCTCCCTCTCAACATGTTTGCTCCTCTGTAAAAGAGGAATAATGGAGGTAAAGGAGCGCCATCTCCCAAGACTAAGTGAGGATGGAATATAGCAATCAGTGGGTGAGAGAGCCACTCATGCTTTGTTCCTTCCTCCCCATACACACATCATCTCCATGTTCCAGTTAGAATCTCAGGGAAGGCCAAGAACTGAATTCAGGGTCACTGCTCATGTCCTTGGCCACTGGCACAAATTTGTGCCTCGAGGCCCCACCTTCCTCTTGTTTCTGTCACTTCCTATGTCAGTGCACCCAAAATCTCTGCTGGTCCTTCCATGGTGTGAAATTGTTTAGAGGAGGCATCTTTCCAGTCTAGCACTACATTTCCTAGCAAGCGTTGCATCTGGGGTTAGCTATATGAAAAGTTCTCATCAAGGGAAAGTGAGCAGAAGCAATGTGTCACCTCTGGGCTGGGGTTTATGTGAAGCAGGAGGATGGTGGAGCCAGTGATAGAGGACGCCTGGATCCCTGAATCACCACATGGAGGAAAGCTGTCAGCAAACAAGGAACTGGACTTTTCAGTGAACTGGAGTAATCAGTGAGCAGGAAACAGACTTCTGAGATTAAGCCACTGAAATTCAAGGCTTATTTGTTGCAGTAGCTAATGTTACCCAGAAGATACACACCATCCACACACTCACCTTCCCTGGCACAAGCTGCCCTTTCAAACCTCTCAGACATTCACAGATCACATCCACACAGATCCAGGGGAGCTGGATCACTGATGTTATCAACTTAGTCATTGATTGAACAAATATTTATAACTCATCTGCAGTGTGCAAGGAGCAAGACTAAACATCCCCAACACAATGCAGTTCGCACCCCTACCCTTTCTGGAGAAGGTCATGTCCAGGCCTTCTCCCAAGTCCAGCTGCTGGCCTGAGGCCCGAGGCCCTCATTCTCCCACCTGGGGATCCAGCCCACCCTTAGACCCCTGATCCTGGACTTTCCCTTCTTCAAAAACCAGCCCCTACTCACTGTGAACAATACACCCTAGAGCAGCAGTTTCCAACCCCTAGACCCATGGACCTCTACTGGTCTGTAGCCTGTTAGGAACCGGGCCGCACAGCAGGAGGTGAGCGACAGGCAAGTGAGCATTACCGCCCGAGCTCCACCTGCTGTCAGATCAGCGGCAGTATCAGATTCTCATAGGAGCGTGAACCCTATTGTGAACTGTGCATATGAGGGATCTGGGTTGCGCTCTGCTTATAAGAATCTAATGCCTGATGATCAGAGGCGGAACAGTTCCATTCCTAAACCATCCTTCCCCCATACTACCAGTCCGTGGAAACATTGTCTTCCACAAAACCGGTCCCTGGTGCCTAAAAGGTTGGGGACCACTGCCCTAGAGACTGTGTTCCCCTTAGGACTGCCACTCCCCCTCATTCATGTAAAAATCCAACTGGAAGTCCTCACCATTCCATCTTCAGCCCTCTCACCTTTCCTCCAACTGCATCCCATGGAGACCTCCAAAACCAGAACCCCCTTCTTTTATCATTATCTGTCCCCCGCCTGCCTTCCCTTCACTCTTAATCTAGGATCGACCTGAGAGCTGAGCATTTTCACTGTGTCTTCACCCCGGTACAGACGGCAGGGTGCATGTTCAGTCATCCCTGGCAGCCCCAGGAGCTACTAATAGTTCTCCAGGGCCTTCTCATTTGTCCTGATTCTTTTGCATGGCCTCCCTTCAGATGTAGTGCCTACTTCCCCCATACCACACACACACTGCTTGGAGCTGAGGACATCACTGTCCACCCCTGGAAATGGAAATGTAAACTACTGACACCTTTGTAAGCTGACCTTGCTGCCTCTTTAAGTGAAGGGTTTAATTGTGTCCACAGATCTTGGCCAGCAGACCATAGGCTGGATTTCAACTTCATTCACTTCCTTTACACAGTACACAACCTATACAACTATACATGGTCAACTTGGCTTTGAGCTCCTAAATTTGGCTTGTGGGGTCCTCCCTCTGGCTTGCCCCTCCAGCTGTATCTAGGCCCTTTCTGTCATGCCCTGGATTCTCCACCAATAGACAGCTTCATGGGGAGCCCTGTGTATAATGGGCTACTTCAAACCACCCTGTCTTTGCTCTTACTGTGTCTTCTGACTAAAGAATTCTGCTTTGCTCACCTGGCTCCTGGTCATCTCTGAGACCTCGTTTGGGAGTGTCCCCATCCTGGAAGTCTTTCTGCATCCCTTCTTGCCTCCTGCAGCCTCCACTCCCAGCCCCTGTGGCCCCTGGGTAACCCCCATTGTGCACTCATTGCCTTCCACTGCCGTTTCTGTCCACACATCTGTCTGAACACAGCCTCTCTCCAGCAGGGATCACATCTGTAACCTTGGTAGCCTGCTCCAGTTCAGGACCTGGCAGCAGAGGACAGCAGGAAATGGAATTAAATGAGGAAAACGGTTTTAATCTAAAAGAGTGCTTGATAGGATGAAATGAATCCATTCTGATAGATTCACTCATTCATGATCCACTGGGTCAACAAATAATTCTTGAGCACACACTGTGTGCCAGGCGCTGTGCTGGCCCCGGGGCACTGTGAACAACCATTTCTGGTTATGTGGGAGCTCCCAGCTTTAGCTCTTACATATATCATCGTACCAGAAAGAGAAGTATGAATAGTGATTCTGGTTTGGGCAATGTGAGAGGAAAGGAAGAACTGGGCCTAACCTGGCATGGGCTGGGGATGGAAGCCCATGATTCTAGGGGCAGAAGGAGGGTCACGGGCCACAGCCAAGGCCTGGGAGCTGTTCCCCACCCACCTGTGACCTTCAAGAGCCTAGACCTGGAAGTCAGGGTCCTGGACTCCCAGGCCTCTCTCTCAAGTGAGTGGCTCAGAGAGCCTGAGCAAAGCACTGCCCTGCTCTTTGTTGCAACTTTGAGGGAGAAGAATCCATGGCTGAATGAAACTTGAGCCCCAAGGTCTGATCTCAGTCCCCGGGGGGACTGACCTTGGCATAAGCCACTTGCTTTTGGGTACAGAGGCCACCACAGAGCCAGCGACAGCCAGGACCTCTTTCTGGGCCAGACCCAGGCTGCTTGCTAAAATTCGAAGAACCCATCTGCTTACCCAGTGCTGCTAGAGTTGCCATTTTAATAACCAAGTTTAGAAGATTCAATTAAGATTGGGAGCCTCATCCCTCTTCTAGGGAGGCCTCACAATTGGTGTTTTTCTTTGCGAAAGCATGAGTGGGGCCCTTTGCAGGGGGTTTTTGTACAGCAAGCAGAGCCCAGAGAGAAAAAGAAAAAAACCCAACAACTTTAGTTCAAAGATGCCAATAATAGGGGATTTCTTTTCCCGTCTCCCCATGGAAGGTTGTCGACAGTACAGGCACAATCAGGCCGGCGGCTGGCCTGCTCAGAGAGAGGGACGTGTGCTCCTTTGTTAGGACGGGCTGAATAGGATGTCCCTGCACCCAGACCTGGTCTCCCGGCTAACAAAGGACCCCTTTATCACCCCGGGCAAAGAGTGCTGCTGAGGTTGCCACAGCAACTCAGGGACACAGACTTAACGTGCAAGTGACATTTCAGATGGTAACCAGGCACGCAAAAATTCAGATTTCTTTATGTAGAGTGGTTTCCTTCTCTGGATATTTTAAAGGAACCACATCGCAAACAAAAGAAAAAAATAAGTAAACAATAAACACGTGGTCAAGCAGCAAACAGAACATTGCAATTCAGCATGCTGGCTCCTCCCCTCCTGATGAAAAAGTTGGGCGAAAAGCCTTGCTGAGGGCATTGTGGGAGGCCCTGGGTGAGCTGAGGGTTTTTCTTATCTGAAAGGCAATCAGACATCATTAAAGAAAGTTAGGGGAAAAAATCATCTGAAATTCCAGTCACTGGACACAGGACACTTTTCCTTGTCTCTGTCTCTGTGTTTACCAAACATTGCTACTGGATGATATGCTGCCTGCCAGGCTGAGAGCTGGGCTGGGGCATGCAAAGAGACGTCAGGTTCCTGCTGTCCAAGGTGGATGGCAGAGTGCGGTCCCATGTAAACGTGATCTCCATACAACGCTGCATTCCCTTTAGTTGAGGTCAAGGCAGAGGAAGTAACCGATGTGGCATGAGCAGAGGTGAGCAGGGAATAGTGGAACTTGGATCTGCCACCAACCCAGTGTTGACACTTTGTGGCTATTCGCTGGATGGAATGAGGGAGACCCTGAGGGAAGGAAGGAGGACAAAGATGAAGGGCTACCTCTACATTCTTCCATAGTGGAAAGCATGGTAAATAGCATGATGCAGGCACACACCATAACACACAAGGGATTTTCCCTCCACATTTTATGATGACAGTTTAATAAACAATGTGGAAAGAATATCAGAGTGAACACCTGTAAACCACCACCTGGATTCCACCATTACTTTCCTCTCCTGGTTTTATCACATACTTACTATCCATCTATAGGTTTCTCTATCCATTCAACAAGCTGTCTTCTTTTGGGGGTGCATTTCCAATTGCAGACATCCTTCCACTTCCCCTAAAATACATCAGCATGTGTATCATCAATTAGAGTCTACTATTTGTTTATAATTTTTTAAATGTGAAATTTACACACAATGCAATGTACAAACCTTAAATGTATATTTTCTGGGTCTTGAGGAATGTGACTGCTTGTGTAACCTAAGCCTTCATCGAGGTACAGTATAGTAGGGTTACTTCAGAAAGTTTCCTCATGTTCCTGCCTAGTCAATTCCCCCACTTACCAACCATTATAGCAAAAATAATGTTCTCATGTTGCTTTCTAGTTTTCATGGTAATTCATTCTTCTGTTCACTTAATCAATTCATTCTTTAGTTACCCAGGGCCTTCACTGTCCCAAGCATTGGGGACATGTCCCCATAGTAGATGGTATGTGAATGCTCTGGGTTTGAATCTCAGGCCTAGAGTTTTGTAGGGCAAGCCATCTAACCTCTCTGAACTCCACTTTCCTGACCTGTAAATTGGGGATGGTAACATTAGCAACAACCTCACAGTGGGTATATTATGTGAGATGATACATGCCACCCACTTAGCACCTAGTAAGTGCTCAATAAACATACTATCTTGAGGGAGGCCATAGCTGAATGGTTGTTGTCAGCACTCCAGGACTTTAAAACCCTTTATTTATCTCATGGCCATTAACTCGACTACTGTCTCTGTCTAATTTTGGCTATTAAAAGCCCTCCTTCTCTGAACGTTTTGGACAAGGACATTTAGGCTTCTGCAGAACGATTTTCCAAGGCTCAGTAGAGAGTTGGAAGGGAGTGACCAGAGAGTAGTGCATCTTTTATTTTTATGTTCTTGTCTTCATGTGTCCCTTAAAGTCGGCTTGCTTACGAAGCCACCAGCAGCTGGGGAATGGTCATTACCATAAGGGACTTTGCCAAAGGTCTTCTTCAAGGTGAGAAGTAGCAGCTAACTCTTATCTTTATTTTCCTTTGCCAAAGCCTGTGCTATAGCAGATGATAGAAAATATGGCACCAGAAGGGCATGTAGGACCGAAGTGAAGTATTGTCATCCTTAGAAGGGGGAAACATTAGTAGACATTCTCTTGTAAAAATGAAGGGGCCTAAGATCACAAATTCCTGGGTCCAGGCAGCTCACCCTTGCTCAGAGCTGAGCCACTTGAAAATGAGTCCAAAAGCAAGGACAAGAAACAGCCATCTCTTTCACCTGCCTAACTCCTACTCATCCTACAGTGCCCAGCTCAGCATCACCTCCCTCAGGAAGTCCTCCTCTGTGTTCCCAATTCACTTTGTACTTAACTCTATTATGTTTATCATACTATACTTAATTGGCCACTTATCTGTCTGTCTCCCCATTTCAACTATGAGCACAAATCATGTCTCAATCATAGTTTGAATCTCTAGTCCCTGGCATATGCTAAAAAATATTTTTCTTGTATTAATTTAACCAATGTTGCCAAATGCTTTCTAAGTACTAGGTGCTTTACGTGTATTATCTTTGTTTGCAAAAATGTTAATTTTTCTTCCCAGTTATTATAAAAAACTTGGAGAATATAGAACATAGAAATATAGAATAAAAATGTAGTTTAATGACAGACAAACTTTAAGTATGATTGATTAAGAAAAGAAGAGAAAGAACATATGTGACAGATACAAGAGCATTTCAAAAATCACAAGATAATACTCAAGACATGTTTAACCCAATACGTTTGAAAAGCTAAGTGAAATGAACAATGTTCTAGAAAAGCATACCAACATTTACTAAGAAAAAATGATATGATCATCCAATTATAATTTAAGAAGTATAAAATATTTTTGGAGTATAAATTTTTTTTTATAATTTAAGAAGTTGAATCAGTTATTAAAATTCTTCTTTCCCATTCATTAGGCAAAACCAGTATAACCTTGACACACAAAGCTTGGCAACAATAGCACAGAATTTTATACCAATTTTGGTTATTAATATAGACGCCAAAAAAAAAAAAACCCTAAGTGAAATAACTTCAAATGGAGTTTAGCAATATATTAGAAAATAAATTGTGACTGGAGGTAGTGGCTCATGGCTTTAATCCTAGTCACATGGGAGGCTGAGGCAGAAGGATCACTTGGGCCCAGGAGTTTGAGGCGGCAGTGAGCTATGATCACATCACTGGACTCCAGCCTGGGTGACAGAGTGAGATCCCTGTTTCCAATAATAATAATAAAATTAGAACCAAATAGAAGTCCCAACAATTACCCAAGGTATTCAAGGATGGTTCATTATGAATTTTATATATATATAGTACATATCATTAATTGGTTAGATGATAAAACCCAGATGGCTATTTCAATAGATGCCAAAAGTAAACCACATTGTAAACTACAATTAATTCATGCCAGAAAAAATATCTTAGCGACTAGGAATAAAAAGAAACTTTATTAATTGATAAAATATATTACCAAAAGCTACAGTAAGTATCTTACTTAATGGCTTAATGGTGGAATATAAGAAGTAGGTTCACTGAAGTAAGGAACATGACAAGAATGCCTGATATCACCACTTCTATTTAACATTGATTCTAGAGGTGCTGGACAATGCAATAAGAAAAGACAAAGAAAAGTGGTAAGAAGATTGAAAAGGAAGAACAGAATCAATCCCCTCTTCTAGATAACATGACCATCTACACAGAAAGTCAAAGGGAATCTATAGAAAAACAGAGCAAATAAGAGAGTTTTAAATTTTTTCTTGGATACAATATCAACTTTGAAAACTTTAATAGTATTCCTGTCTATCTGAATTAAAATAACTTTTAATAAAAAATTTAATTCTCCCCAAGTTAATTGAATAATTAAATGTAATTTCAAGTAAAATACTAATAGGGTTTTCTTTTTACCTTACTCTGAAATTGGTATGACAGCTCAGAAAGATGCAGTGAGGTGTAGTAGTTATGAGTGTGAATTTGGGAGCCAAACTGGCTAGTTGCACATCCTGGCTACAACTTGTTCTAATGGCAGGTAAGTTACTTGGTCTCTCTGTGCCTCAGTTTCCTCATTTATAAGATAGGGACTACCTATCTCATGAGATTGTTGGCTAAGGGAGTTGAGCGGAGTCCAGGACTTGCATTCAGAGTCTTTCACATCTCATCTGGTATTCTTATACACAGGTGCCAGAGTAAGTCACTTTGTGCCAAAGTCTGTCACACACATGTTGGTCCATTAGATCTTTTGTCCAGCAGACACTTTGAGTGCAAATTGTGGGCTTCTTTGGCTCATTGTCAGAAATAATGGACAAGTTGGCATGCTGTTGGCCAGAGGGCACCATGGCCAGGGCTCTAGGAATGCCAACTGCTGCCTCAGACAATAGCTACCCACCAACCAAATTCCTGGAGGAGAAGTGTATAGTTTGTACCCGCCTCTTTGCTTAAGGGCTTTCTCTGGTTGCCACAGCCCTGTTGTGCCTCTCATTCTGAGCTGCCAGGAATGAATGCCCCAGACAGTAGGCTTTAACCAAGTGTGTTAAGAGAGTTGGTGGGTAAAGACCCCAGTTCCTTGTTCTTTAAGGGGATAACTCTGAGTATGTGCTCTACACTATTCCCAGAATTCCCCAGTGGAGTTAGGCTCTAGTCACTCACAGTAGTAATTTGTTGGATAATACGCCCTTTCTTGACTGTCTTCCTTTCTTGTCTCACTTTCCCACATCACTACCTGTGTGTCCTGGAATTGCTCTCCCATAAACTACTTGCACCAGAATCTGTGTCTCAGAATCTGCTTTTGACTTCAACTAAGAGAAGTTGAGCTTTTGAAGTGAGGTTTTCCCAGTGGACTTCCATTTTCTGCACCTCAATCCAGCTTAACATATTCCACCACATGAATGTTGGCTACTGGGAAGGAGGGGACAGAGACAGATGTAGCTAGGGCCTCACCGGAGGGCTGAATTGTGACTTCCCTCACTGGCAAACATGGCCCATCTGTGAACTGGAATCTGAACAATTAAATTCTTCGTGTGTGTAGGAAGGAGTGTATCTGTATGTGTGTATCTAGGAAGGTCTCCCCAAAGGTGGGCATGAAGCATCCAGGATTTGTTAGCCCCTGTGCTAGTCACTGGTGACACTGAGATGAGTGAGCTATGGTCCTCGCCTTGGAGAAACTCACTGGGCAAATGTGATGTTGCAGTTCTTTGAGATTCACACTAGTAGTCCTGTGTGCAGATGGTTATTGGAGCAGCAAATTGGAGCACTAAGTTGGAGTCTTAGAGAAGTCTTAACCAAATAAATGTTACTTGAATTAGGTCTTAAAAAATGAGTTGACATTTGTTAGGATTTTTATGGCTCAGAGAACAGGATTAAATATGCTGAGGCCCTTAAAGCTTCCACCTGTAAGTGACACACACTACTTCTGTTCATGTTCCATTAGCTAAAGTGTCACAGGGTCACACCTAAGTTCAAGTGGGTGGGGGAGTACAAGTCTACCATGTGCCTATAAGGAGAAAGAGGAAGAAGATTCATTACTAGATCTAAGTGCTCCCACAATTGGGTATTTAGTTCCTCTGCCATGGTTGTTTTTTTAGGGATTAGTCCTTTTGATTTAAAGCCAAGACATCCCCTAGGTAAAGGAGCAATAGGTGGAGTAGGACTCATTTCCCTCTTGGATCCCATGGGTAAGTGGACACATCTTGTATTAACCATGTCTTATTTTCTCTATTCTGATACTTTGACATTTGGGGTCTTGCGGACCCTGGAGGGACTGCCTCTTCTAGGGTTAGCCAATACCTAGAAATAGGAAACGCTCACCTGTGAGCCCGTGAGCATATTTTCAAATGCACACCAATACAGAGCATACACTTCCAACCACCTGTATGATTGGGCTCTCACACTCCCACTCACTATCTACCTGCCCCAATTACTCCAGGCCCAGTACCAGACAACTAGGGACAGTCCCTATGCCCCAGAGCTGCTGAAATTATTCAAACATGCCAATCGTAAACCTGCCGACCCTGCCTTGTCTGCTCCTTCCTGCAGAAACCACAGTAAAGGCTCTTACCCACAGTTCCTTCTCCCTCTGCCTCCTGACTGACCTGGTGCTTCCCCAGTGGCCCCCAGTGACATGGCATGTCCCCTTCTCCTGACACCTGGGAGTACCAAACTATCTTTTCCATGGCAATCATCTCCTGATGTGTTGTCCTTACTATACCCTCGAGGTTAATAAAACATATTAAAACCCATATATATTCTGATATCTCAGCTATTTATGATACCAGAACTGAGAGCTGGAAGATGAACAAACAAATACTCTGAGTCTCCAGACTGGACCAGCTGGGCTACTGGCTGAGATCTGAGGTTCCTCTCTCACAGGTATTTCTTTGCAATCAAAGGGAAGAGAGGAGAACTGAAGCGTCATTCCCATCTTCAAGACAACAGATGAGGCTGTGGTGTTTCTTTGGGGGAACTGAGTCATCAGCTTCCTGTCTGATCAACTGCCAACATGAAGTGGCAAGATCAAGCTTTGGGGCCTTATTGGACTTTGCTGCTGGACTTCTCAGATATCTCCTTGGTGCTGGCTCCCTCCCCAGGGAAGGAAGTGGATATAGGTGACTGGCAGGGTTTATGGTTGCTGCTGCTGGCAGGCTCCAGAGAAGTCAAATAGCTGCCTGTAGCTGACCCATTGCACATGCGTCTTCAAACTCTGGTGGACATTGTTCTACACCTCTGGCCAGAGTTAGTGGGACCAACACTGTGGAAATATGGGCAGTAGGAAGTGCTCCAGGTGGAATTTCCAGACTTAGGTGTAGCCCTGGCTCTACTATTAACTGTCACGATGTGCATTCCTCATTGGCTCTCAATCTTCTCATCTGTAAAATGGCCACAGCAGTCTTATTTCCTGACCCAGAGTATTTCTGTGAAGACTGATTTCCCCAACTTGCAACAGAGGTATCTGTAAAAAAAACTGGATCACAAGGCCAGGAGATCAAGACCATCATGGCTGACATGGTGAAACCCTGTCTCTACTAAAAATACAAAAATTAGCTGGGCATGGTGGCATGCACCTGTAATCCCAGCTACTCGGGAGGCTGAGGCAAGAGAATCGCTTGAACCAGGGAATGGGAGGTTGCAGTGAGCCGATATTGCACCACTGCACTCCAGCCTGGTGACAGAGTGAGACTCCATCTCAAAACAACAACAACAACAAAAAGCAAAATTAAACAAACAAAACATAAAACTACAGCAAGCATTATAACTAATGGTGAAATGTTGATATCTTTCCTTTGGAGATCAGGAATGGGACAAGAGTGCTACTATTGCTTCTTTCCAAAATTACATTGGTGATATTAGCCAGTGCAACAAGGCAAGAAAAAGAAACAAAACTTATAAGAATTGAAAAGAAAAAACTAAAACTCTCATTTTTACAGATGAGATAGAAAATTTTTTTTTAAGAAAAGAATCTGCAGATGAATTACTAGAATTAATAAATGAGTTTGGCAATGTTGCTGGATATAAGGTCATTATATAAAAATCTATTTATATTATGTTTCAGACCTATATTGCTAAGTAACAAATCACTTCAAAACTTTGTGGCTTAAAATATCAATAATCATTTATTATCTCTCATGGTTTCTGTGCATTTTGGATTCAAGAAGGGCTCATCTGCACAGTTCAGCATTTTTCATGTGGGTGCAGTCAGATAACAGAACAGGAACAGTAGGAGCTGGCACAGCTGGGGACTGGCTAGGAATCCCTCTTTACTTAGTATCAGAGTCTCTGCATATGATTTTTCTGTGTGGGTTAGTTTGGGCTTCTTCAGTGCATGGCAGCCTAAGAGTTCTTATATGATAGCTTAGTGTTCCAAAGACAAAAGTCCCGAGAGAGGTAGCCAGGTAGAAGCCCTATTAACTTTTATGATCTAGCTAGCCTCAGAAGTCACATAGATTCACTTCTGTCACATTCTTTTTGTTAAAACTCATTCACTAAGACTAACCTTTTCCCACGGGGAAGAGTGTTAGACTCTACTTCTTGGGAAGGTTGTCAAAGAACTTGTGGACTTGTAAAACAACAACCCCGTACTGACAACAAACAGAAAATAAAGAAGCCATTCATAATAGCAACAAAAAATACCTAGAGCTAAATCTAATAAAAGATGTGCAAGGTCTCCACACAGAAAACTACAAAACATTACTGAGATAACTTTTTTTAAAACTCCAAATAAATGAAGGGACATACCATGTTCATGGATAAGAAGTTTTACTATTGAAAATGTTAATTTTATTCCAATTGATCTAAAGGTTCAAAGTGATACCAATTGAAATCCCAGCAAGATTGTGTCAGTGTGTTTGTATGTATGCATATAAGTAGGTACGCTGATTCCAAAATTTCTGTGAAAGTATAAACATCAAGAATAGCCAATGCAGTCTTAAAGAACAAAGTGGGTAGACTTATTTCATGGGACATTTAGACTTATAAGGCCACAGTAATCCAGACATTGTGATAATGGCACAGGGAGAGAAAAATAGGCTAACAGAACAGAGAATTCAGGAACAGTCTCATGTACATATAGACTACTTGATTTATGACAATGTTAGCACTGCAGAAGAGTATGTGTGTGTGTGGGTGGGGGGGCGGGTGGTGGTGATCTTTTCAATAAAGAGTGCTGGTCATTTGGCTATTCAGATGAAAAAAATGGAGACAGGACAATGGAAAATTTTTTCTGATGAGGTGTGGCATTGTATTTCTAGAAACAATGACTGCTGAAATTTATTTGGAAGTTCTTTCCTTTCTGAGCTATAATTTCCCTCTGTTGTTCCCAAGCCTTCAGTGAATGTCTGTTTCCCACACCTATCTTTTGTTAATGCATCTTTCTTACGGTCCTAGTTCTAGGCCAGGACCAGCAAAGCCCAAGCAGCAGTTGAGAACTAAGTTCTAAGCTAGCTCCTGAGTGGGCAGGAAGCTCAAGTCCTTTTCTCCCAGTGGCATCCTATATCCTGATGCCACACAAGAATGCCATTCTGGCTGACTTCTGTTTCCTGGCCTCTCCCAGTGAGACATACCTGGAGCAGTCAGTGAGCAGTGAGATTGCTAGTGTAGACAATTCTTGCATGAAAAGGGGGATGGGGTGCAACAGTCTAGCAACCAGCAAGTGATATCAAGAACTAGAGGGTTTTTTTTTTTTGGTTGGGGAGGATCCCCGTTTCACAGTCACCTTTCTGACCTACCATCAGAGTCATCCCACTTCAATCTCAGTTTCTTCCTTTCCTCACTCCAAGAGACCGTGACTGCGGGCAGATCCTAGACCCCTCTTCAGAGCTTCCGGCTCTAGGCATTACTACGGCCCTCCCCTCCCTATCATTAAAAGGGGTGGGGTCCTTCTGCCTTCTCCGAGTGGTTTCAGTTCTGGATCCTTTGGGAGCAAAGGAGCCCACCCTCCTGGAGCTCCATTACTGGTGCTGCAAGTCTTTGACTCAGTTTCCCCATATGTGAGTGAGAGTTTAAGCGCGGCAGTTTCCGGGGGGGCTCTCAAACTGACTCAGATTAGTGAGATGAGGAGGGGGCGGGCATCCTCCAGCGCTGGCTCGCGTCCCCCGGGGAAGGCAGCACCCATCTCCAAAGTGGTCCTGTCACCACCTTCCTCTTCTCCCCCCGCACCCACGCCGCGGGGCGGGGGCCAGCGCCGCCTCAAATATTTAGGGCAAGGGAGTGTCCCACTTCTGGGGAGGGGTGTCGTTCGGGCTTCTCTCTCTCCTCACCGTGGGTGGCGAAAGGCGGGACAGAAAAGCGCCGTCTGGACAGGCGCGCCCACTCAGGGATGCAGGGCCGAGCGGGGGACCCAGCGGGGACCCA
>NW_012121820.1:9774865-9786140 GCF_000951035.1 Colobus angolensis palliatus | reverse complement strand
CCGGAGTCACCTGGCAGCTCGGGACGCGGGCGCTCCAGGGGTCCCACGGGGCCGCGCACATCAGCCCCGCCGACGGGCACGGGCGGCTCACATCGATCCCCTCGCGGCCAAGCTCACGCCCTAAGTTGTTGGGATCGCGGGCAGAAGTCATCCCGACAGCCACCCGTGCGACGACACAGTGGCCCCTCACTCACGTCCCACTGACAGCCTCGCAGTCATTCACAAGCTGACACAGTGGCCCACGGCCACACGCAGTCGGCCAGGCAATGCTCACACGGTCCCGCCGTCCCACGCAAGTCACCCTGACAGTCGCCTATACACAACGACACCCAACCGCTCACCCACGAACAGTCTTACCGCCACAGACGAGTCACCCACAGACGCTCCGATGCCCCATACACCGTGACATGCCCTCACCCGCTGTCACACTCAGGCACAACGGGGGACAGTCACACAAAGAAGTCGCTCGACAGTCACACGCTCGCAGCCACAACGCCTCACCCAGGCGCACGCTGTCACACACAGCCACCCCGCTGGACGGTGAGCCTCAGACACAGATGGTCCTGACGGCCACACAGTCACACGCGGTCACACCCAGGGACGGCCACACCTCGGTCATCCACAGTCGCGCGTCGAGGTTTAACTTCTCAGCGCCGCTGCACACTAATTGGGCAGTTTACTAATTGGCAGTCACTGCCCGGCGGGGCCTCGGATTCCGAGTAGGCGGCGGCCAATCGAGGCCTGTCCCCTCCCGGGAACGGTTAGCCGGCGTCCCTCCAGGCTGGGGCTGTAGTGCAGGACACCCTCCCTCCTCCATGTTTCCAGGATCTCCTCCCCCTACCCCAGCCAGGTCCCCGCTGCGCTGCGCCGGGCGCGTTCCCAGCGATGGAGGCTTGCGTGCCTGGAACCCCGAACCCGAGGCGTCAGGTCTCACTGCCCCGCCTGGCCCAGCCCGGATGGGCTGGGTGCCTCTGTGCAGTCCACGTCCCCTTCGGTCGCCGGGGAGGGAACTTTCAAACTTAGTTAGGAAGCGAGACTGTCCGCGCGTCCGCCGGTAGGTGCGTGGGTCCCGGGCCGGCTGGAGCCAAGCGCGGCTTTTCGTCACTCGGAGCCCGGATTGAACAGCGCGCGTGGGTTTCCCGTGGCCCCAGAGCAGACGCGCGGGCTCCTTGGCGATGCGGGGTGAGTGCGCGTCCAGTGGCTGGATCGGCGCTCCCCAGGGTCTCTCCCCAACCTCGCAGGCTTTTCGTCAGGTCCCTGGTAGTGGGGATGAGGCAGGAGGGGGGCGTCCTGGCGCGGATCGGGGGGCCTCCCGGGCTGGGCCTCCCGGAGTGCGCCCTCAGGCCCTAGGGGAGCGGCTTCTGGCAGAGCCTCCCCGCAGTTCGCCAGGGGCGGGAAGAGTCCAGGCCACTAGCCTGCGCGATGTGGGGCGGTGGTGGGCGACAAATGAGGTCTCGCGAAGCGTGGGGGTGGTTCTTTCTTGTCCAGTGACCTGCAAAGTTAGAAGCCGAAGCGGGGGGGCGGGGGGGGGATGGTAGCCTCAGGAGAAGGCCTGGAGCTGCCTCCAGTCTGATGGAGGAGAAATAGATTAAAAGTAGCAAGTGGAGTTTTCAGGGAGGAGAAGGTTGGGTGTGGGGGCAGCTGGCCTGTCTTCTGCCCTTGGCTCTGTTATTTTTCAAAACGTGAAGTTGGCGAGGTAGGTTACAGCCTCTGGTTTGCGGGTGTGGGTGGGCTGGGCATTTGTGCCTCAAAGTCGGAGTGGGTAGGGGCTTAGCCTGGAACGCTGCGTTTGAGGGTGGTGTTTTTATAAATCTCGCCAGGGTGGGGCTGTCCCTAATAGGGGCCTTTTGAGGCAGGACTCAGCCGAACCCCCTGCTTTATTACGATGCTCTGTAAACCTCTGACTCAGCACCAGAAACTGTGCGAATCTCGCCGGGAAGGGCCGGCAGAGAGGGAAGGAGAAGCCAGCGATTCTGGTTTCTTTCTGTGTGGGATGTAGGACCCCTGGCCCATAGCTGAGGATGTGTCTAGAGTGGGGCGGGGCAGGGATGGGGGTGGGGATGCTGCTGAGCCACTGAATAGGTGAAAGGAAGGTCTGAGTTTGCACTGGGATGTGAAACCTGCTACTCAGTCCTTCAGGCTAGAGCAGGGTGAGGTGGAAGGGGAGAGGTCACCATACTCAGCTAGGGGCTAGAGGTGTTTTGGTGAGGGATTCCCTAGTGGGCATGGCCTTAGTGGTGGTGCTTGGCTGGTAGGGCCGGGCGGTGACCGGGAACTCCTCTTTTCTGGCTCAAGAAGTGGATGGGCAGGGGTTGGGGAGGGAAATGCCCAAGCTCCACTTTTACACTAGTCACTATCAAAGCTGGAGGGGACACTGAGGCTCAGGGCGCAGTAGTGACCACACCTGGGGCCTGCAGGCCTGGCTGCATCCACACGTTGTGGAGTGGACACACCCACACATGGGGGGCCCTGTCCCTGGAGCCCAGATGAGGCTCGTTGCACAGGGAGCCAGGCTTTATATACATAAGGGCAAGCATTTGCCCAAGCGATGCCCGACAACTATGGGGCAGTTGGCCTGGAAGGGCTCTTGGCGACCGTCCCCTTGGCGACCATCCCCTTGGCGACTGTCCCCTTAGCGATCCTCTACACAGAGATTCCCAGCCTCTTTAAACCAAAGTCACGAACATTGGTTGTTCTTTTGGTATCTTTTGTTTGAGAAAATACACACTAATGAAAAGCTGTTATGGTTTTATTTTTGCTTTGAAATAGATGTGTATTTTATTAATCACAATATTAGCATGCAGTAGAAAAACAGCTTACCAGGTATGAATAAGACTCATTACTATTTAATGTAATAAAGGTTCTTTTTGAGCATAGGGATTTGTGGCCCCATGGCTCCCATCATCTGTGGCTCCATGCTGGGAACCATTGGTCTCCTCCTTCTTTGCGTTACAGAAGGGGAAACTGAGTCACAGAGGAGTGTACTCACAGATTACACAGCAAGTAAGGAGCAAAGATGAGGCCTAGGCCCAGGGTTGACTCCCAGCAGGACATTTGTTTGGCTTTTTTGCAAGTCTCTGTCACGGTTTAGGGGTTTAGAGCCTGCAACATCTTTCTTAGGGTAACTATGAACTCCTGGTTCAGATTTTAGCAAGGCATCTTACCGGGCTGGGGAATAGCTGGGGGAGACCTGCTTAACTATGGCAAACTAATGTAAACTGGCCATTGGAGCTGGGCAAGCCTGGGTTCAAATGTCCATTTGTTGCTTCATGACCTAGGGCAAATGATTTTTAGCTCATTTTTTACTGAGATATGATTTACATACAATAACATGAAGATTTTAAGTGTACAGTTCCATGAGTTTTGACAAATATTAACACTCATGTAACCAACATCCCACTCCAGATAGAGAAAGAACATTTCCGTCATCCCAGAAAGTTCCCTCACATCTCTTTGTAGTCAGCACGCCTTATGCCCACCTCCAGAGGCCACTACTTACCTGATTTCTGTTACCAATGCTTTCTTTAAGTTCAACTTAGGTATATTAACCATGTTTAAGTTCTAGAACTTGATATGCATCATAAACATTTGTGTGTCTGTCTTCTTTTTGCTCAATATAATGTCTTCAACATTCATCAAGGTTGTTGCATATATCTATAGTTTGTTCCATTTAATTGCTGAGTAATATTATATTGTATACATATAATACAATCGGTTTATCCGTTCACCTGCAGGTGGACATTTGGGTTTGTTTCCAAGTTGGAGCTATTATAAGTAAAGCTGCTGTGAACATTCTTATACAAGTCTTTTTGTGGGCAGGGAAAATCATTTAATATCTCTGAGTCTTGGTATTCTCTCAAAGACAACATTGCCTACCTCTGAGTTTCAGGAAGGTTAAGTGAGGTGAAACAGGTTAGGACAGTTCTTGGCACATACCAGCTACTAATTAGATAACAACAATATCAACCATCTGGGGCCATTCCAGGAAGAGGCTTAGCATCTCTGTTCCAGCATCCTTCATCCCTGGACTGAAGGGATGAAGGCCTTCATCAAGGCCAACCTGGGTGCCACCTTCCCCATGTGGTGCTTCACAGCCAGCAAACTTCTCTTTCCTTCCAGGCTTCCCCAAGAACTGGTACCGCATGGGATATGGCATGTTCTGCCATCCATCATTCTACCAGCAGTATTTATTGAGCACTTCTTGGTGATAGGCACTGTGCAAGGCAACTGATGCTGCAGCAGTGAACAAAAGTCACTCAAATCACTGCCCTCTGGAGCTTATCTATCAGTGTGGGAAGTCATAAATATATGGGTGAAATATATGGTATCATGATTGTTTGGAATATGACTTTTGGAGAAAAATGGAACAGGAAAGAGAGT
Organism: Colobus angolensis palliatus; assembly: GCF_000951035.1. NCBI lineage: Eukaryota > Metazoa > Chordata > Mammalia > Primates > Cercopithecidae > Colobus > Colobus angolensis. The sequence goes on along the minus strand of NW_012121820.1, from coordinate 9,781,760 downwards.
TGGGGGTCCCAAGGCCTGGGGCTGGTTTGTGATTTTAAATAGGGAAGTTGAGGAAGGACTTGTGGTCTAGAATAGTGTTTCTCAAATCTATGTACACGTGAAGAATCATCTGGCAAGATTTTTTCAATATTTTATTTTATTTTAAGTTCCCGGATACATGTGCAGGATGTGCAGGTTTGTTACATAGGTAAACATGTGCCGTGGTGGTTTGCTGCACCTATCAACCCATCACCTAGGTGTTAAGCCCTGAATGCATTAGCTATTTATCCTGATGCTCTCCCTCCCTCCCTCCCCCCATCCCCTTGACAGGCCCTGGTGTGTGTTGTTCCCCTCCCTGTGTCCATGTGTTTTCATTGTTCAGCTCCCACTTATAAGTGAGAACATGCAGTGTTTAGTTTTCTGTTCCTATGTTAGTTTGCTGAGGATAATGGCTTCCATCTCCATCTGTGCCCCTGCAAAGGACATAATCTTGTTCCTTTTTATGGCCGCATAGTATTCCATGGTGTATATGTACCACATTCTCTTTATCCAGGTTAACACTGATGGGCATTTGGGTTGATTCCATGTCTTTTGTCTGGCAAGATTTTAAAAACAGATTCTTGGGCTCCACCCCTAGAGATTTGATTCAGTTGGTCTGGCATGGGGCCTTAGGAATTGGCATGTCTAATGAGCTACCCAGGTGATGTTACTGCCCATCCAAGGACCACACTTTGTGTAGCAGTTGTTTGGTTGTTTGTGTACAGGCTTTTGTGGGCTCCTGGCAGGCAGGAATTCTGCCCAGCACCTGGCATGGTGCCTGACTCATAATTGCTCAGTAAATATGTGCTGGTGGGTGAAGGATTCAACTTCCCACCCACACAGCTCTGGGCACAGCATCCTGTAAGGATGAGATCTGGGCGAGCTTGGTTAATGAACGATTGGAGGCTCTTTTTGACAAAAATTCATGAAGTGGGGTTAAACTACAGACTTGATCTGGACTTGACCTGCGTGAGGCCTGCCCAGTATCCTTGGTGGGTGAGATTCCCGCAGATCCTTTCTTCAGGGGCACAGGTGGCTGCTAGGGAGTCCCGTGGAAGGTACCCTGGGATGGGTGGGCTTAGAGCTGAGATGGCTAGTCCCAGGAAATGCTAGATGGATGTCTGCTTCTCTGCTAGGAAGCTCTCATTTACTTTCCATCTGAACATGTTCCCTGTAGCTCCTCCCCCAACCTGTGCTGCAGGCTCCTCCAGGAAGGACCCCAGGACTTTTGCATGGTAGGACCAGCAGCCCAAGCCTGGCACTGCTGCCCCCAATCTGCTGGGTGACTTTGAGCCTGTCAGTGCCCTTCTTTGGGCCTCTGTTTCCCTGTGTGCAAAGGGAAGGCAAATCGGTGACCCTCAGGCTAGAGGGATGGTGTGGGGGTGGAAATATAGTGAAATAAAGGCTGAGAACATCCTTTCTAACTGTGGAGGGTGCACTGGGAGGGAATGCTGGTGGGAATGGTGCTTTTTGAGGAGATGGGCCTGCTATCCTTGGGAGGACAGGAACCACTGTATCTGCCTTTACTTTTGTATTCCCAGTGCTAGCCTGACACATAGATGCTCAGCAAATATTTGTAGAATGAATGAATGAATCTAGGGCTTGCCAGTTGTAACCTGTGGCTTGAGGAACTTAGCATCTGTTTGGCTGTTGTCATCTGAAGACTTTGTGGGGCACAAGGAGTCCAGGGCAGGGCAGGGCAGGGCAGAGGCGCAGAGTCTTTGGCTGACCTTCCATTCCTAGAGGAGCTTTCCAAAGTGGGCTCAGAGGACAGAGCCTGGCAAACAGAGCAGCCTGTAGACAGGAAGAGGAGCTGAGCCTGCATGAAGGGCAATGTCCTGTGCCTCCCCCTTGGTCCAGGGATCACCCTGCTGTGTGGCTTCCTGCCCCATGTGATTCTGTAGGGCAATCTATTTTGCTTCTCTGATTTCCTGGAGTTGGTCTCAGGATATGAAGGCAGCATGGTTTCTGGAACCTGGCAGGCTTGGGTTTGAACACTGCCTTCACCACCATTAGGGTGGGCAAGTTATTTAACTTCCCTGGGCTCAGCCTCCTCATCTGCAAAATGGGGACATTGACATCTCCCCTTCGGAGCTGGAGGGTTGGAGATCACGTGTGTGTAGCACTTGGCCCCAGCAGGAAATGCTTTCATTTTCATCCACAAAGAGCAGCCCAACTGAAAGTTAAAATGCGAGAGGAACTTGCTTTTCTGCACCAGCTGCTGGAGGATGCCTCATAGCTGCCCTGCTATGTTCTTCTTCTTTTTTTTCTAGAGACACAGCCTTGCTCTGTTGCCCAGGCTGGAGCGCAGTGGTACAATCATAGCTCAGGCAGGCTCAAACTCCTGGGCTCAAATGATCCTTCCACTTTGGCCTCCCGAAATGCTGGGACTGCAGGCATGAGCCACCACTTCTGGCCCTGGGCTGCTGGCAGTCCCAGCCTCGGATGCTTCCCTGTCTTGGTCCCTAGACCTGATTTTCCTGAGCCTCTGGGTTGAAGGAGTCTCTTATTGGAGTGTCCAGAATTATGAATCGGAAGAGAGTTGCTCATTTCCTCCACCTTCTGTTACCTTCTTGAATCTGTGTAGCAAAGAAAGTGGGTTTTGGAGGCAGAGAAATTGGTTCAAATCACAGCTGCACCATCCACGGGCTTGGGCAGGTGACCTTATACCATCACTTAGCTGCTCAGGTCTCAGTTTTCTTATCTGTACAAGGGGACAGAAATGCCTGCCTTCTATTGTTGCTGTGAAGATCAGATTAAAGTAATTGGTATGGAAATTCTGTCTAATCTAGAGTGCTGTTTCCCAGCCTTGGCACTATTGACATTTTGGACCTAATAACCCTTTGTTGTGGGAGTTGTTGCATGCATTGTAGAACGTTTAGCCGTATCCCAGGCCCTACCGAGTCGATGCCAAGAGCATCCCCCTTCCCCGAGCCATGACAACAAAAATATCTCCAGACTTTGCCTCTGGTTGAGGACCAGTGATGTGGGAAGAAAGCGTAGCACAGGTAAACTAGAAGTTAGTGGTGAAGGGAATTGCAGCGCCGCCGCAGGGCCCGTGCTTTCTGGCCAGGGCTTCAGTCCACTGTCTCCCTTCAGTAATCCTATATCCAAGGGGTTGACAGTCATCTTATTTACATGGATTCAAACCTACAGGGTGATTTTTCAGCATGGTTTGGGAGCAACAGTAAAAGCATATGGTAAGTGATTATTAACCTAATGAGTTGTGATAAATTATAATTTTATATCTTAGTGAAATGATGTTGTATGACACAGAATAATACATTTTGATCAATTTCCCTGATATTTAAAACTTGCTACTGTACAGTTGCTAATTCTGGTGCCTGCTGGCATGAGCAACCTGATTGTGGTTTTTCAATATTTAATGGCCTGTTTACTGCTGGGTTTCTCAGATATTCAACAGGTTTTTATTGAGTGCCTACTGGATGCTGGGGATTCAGTGCTGTCATGGAGGCTCAGTGACTCCATAGAAAAGTTTTATTTACTGGGTGAATGGCTATGTGGATTTATAATCAATTGGCTCAAAATGCAGAGTAATAATTAAATATAAAATTGGCTGAGCAGTGCCAATGCCAGGAGTGTGGGAAGGTTTTACAATGGCAGAGTCTTACAGGAATGCCAGGTGGGCTACCTGGGGGCATGTAGAGTGGTAGGGGGTGTTCCAGGCAGAGAGAGCAGCCATTGCAGGGGTGGTTTGGGGATACTGTAAGCCTAAGGAGGGGAAACCTGCCTGCGTGGGAGTTGGGACATCAGCAGAGGTGGTTATGAAGAGCCTTGCACCCCAGCCTGTGGGGCTTTAAGTAGAGGAGTGTGCCTGGAACCAGGGGTGCAGTGCAAAAGTAAGGAATGCATCACGCTGCTGGATTCTGACCATCCTCAACGACTGTCTCTTGGTCTTCTGCTGGTGGGAAAGTCTAATGACTTGCATTTGATTTCCCCCAGTAGCCTGCGATAGATACTCTGCTTCTCAAACTTTAGCCCACCAGAATCACCTGGAGCGCAGTTAAAACCGACTGCTGTGTTCCACTTCCAGAAGTTCTGACTCAGCAGGCCTGGGGAGGAGCTGAAAGTTAGCACTACCAGCAAGTCGATGGTGCTGATGGTACCAGTCTGGGATCCACACTTAGAGAACCTCTGGTCTAGACTAGAACGTGGCAGGATTGTCCTGCCTTAACTGAGGACAGTAGAGATGTATTGCTGGCCTGGGGCATGGAGCCCTGGTGGGGACATGGTTAGGTGTCCTTCTCAAGCCCCTTGGTGGGTCGTGGGGAGAGTCTTCTTCGCCGTGGGGAAGGTCTCACGTTGGGTTGCCTGGAAATGGACTCTGAGATGGAGAGTTGCTCACGGAAGGTTTACGTGGGGAAGTTGTCTGCGGTGAGGTGGGTGGAAGGGGTGCACCTGTGGGGGACACAGGAGGAAACATGCTTGGGTGGGGGAGAAGCTGGCCTGGCCTGTCCTGTGGTTCTGACGAATGCCATCCCACAGGGAGCTCTGGCGCTACGGTGGCTCTTCAGTGTTGCCCCAGACGGAGATGAGGGTACTGCCCAAGCCTTTGATTCCTGCATCATCCGGTCATTTCAGCATAAGTGAGAGGCCTAAAGGTGAACAGCAGGCAGTTCCCTTGGGTGAAGGAGTTCACTGCAGCAGAGGGCAGTCCCATTGAAGGGCGAGCTGCAAGCCCAGCCGCTGATATTCCTGGGGTTGGGGGATGAGCATATGGAAGACGGCCGGGGAGTAACACTGACCATCTCAGGGAGATGCATCCTGCGGAGAAAATGCACCTTCCTTTTGGTTCCCAGGAAGTCAAGGGCCAGCATGTGGATGACTTTTAGTGACTGTCACTCACTTGCTCAAGTTCTTCTTTGTCTCATGAAGTGAGAGAGATGTGTCACCTGCTCTGCATAGGAAAGGCAGGATAGTTACTTTTTGGGTCCAAGGGAAGACGAATGGTAATTAATGGAGTTTTTAGGGGCTTAAAGATGCTCTACTCCGGGATGGGATTCCAGAGTCCTTGCACTGAGCTGTCACATACCTTCCTGTCTGTGAGGGAGGACTCCAGATGGGTCTCCAAGGAGCTTCTGGGCCATGCTTAAGGAGGTCACCTCTGGACAAGAGCCACGGCTTTCTCTTTGGGCTGGAGTCCTGTCTCGTTCAACAAGAGGCCGTCTGCCCTGCCCAGCCTCAGTGCAGGTCAGTGTCCCTGGCTTTGCCTTTCACCTTCACTGAGCTCCCAGGAAGCTCAGAGGCAAAGGAGGGGGTCACCTTTAGCCATAACATAGGCTATTGTGGTGTGGCTACCGTTCATTAACTCACTCCCCACTGCGCTTCACTTTCTACCATTTCCCCCTTTCTCTTGAGTCTTGCCACTCTTTTATTTTTTAAACATTGGTTTTGCTCCTTGTAAGACACACAGAAGTATTTTAGAAGAGGAAAGACACAAGTGAAGTCCCTGTCACTCTCTGTCCCTCTCCCTTCTCCACACACAGTGCTGTGTCCCGGGGTATCCACTGAAAAGGGTGTGGAGGGTGTACTTCCCATCAAACCCTTTCTTCAGTTCCTTACTTTTAATACATTTGTTGTTTTTATTTCTGTAATCATTTTTTTATTTTCTTGGAATTCTGAGTTTCTTGATTGATCTCATCTCATCATAGTCTATTCTTTTATGGATACGTGACTATCCTGAATCTCTTTGAAGATGGTAATTCGATTTTTAAAAAAGTGGTCTTTTGTTTCCTGCATTTAACTCTGTTTTATTGGTGGTTCTTCTGTTCACTTTTAGGCCTCTCTTTTATGCTGATATTTTCTACAAATGCCTGGTGATTCTTGGTTGACATTTAAATTTGTAATTGGGAGGGGAGTCTAGATCTGTCCTGTGGTTGCGAGTTTCCTCAGCACGGGTGGAAGCCATGACTGCGTGGGTGGGCAGTGTGGATGCTGAGTAGAAACGCCCTGCATGTGCTGTGTGAGTGCAGACTCTATTGCAGTGTGGGATGAGCCTGCGATGTCCTTGGGGGCCTCTTTGTCCCTCAGGTAAGCCAGCAGTTACCCCCAGGGCACTGGTGGGCACTGGCCCACCCACAGGAGGGAGTCTCCCAGGGAGATTTCTCATTTCAATTAGAGAATTCTTCTCCTTGGCATTAGCCTGGGGGCAAAACCAACAAACAGCTTCTCCCAGGGCTTTGGACAGACACAGGGGTCCCAGCGCAGGCTTCCTCTCTCTGGGAATGTTCTGGGGTTCAGTTAGGTGTTGTGTGCCGGTTTATAGTACTCACAGGCTTCGTTGTCAGTCTGTTTCTTTGACTTCTTAGTTTCTAGCAATCTCGTAATGTTTCTGATCCCAGCCTTTTCTTGTTTTCTTATGTGCCTTAAATCTTCCTAAGAACTATGCTGGGCACATTTGTCCCCATTTTTTAGGTGAGAAGACTGAGGTCCAGATGAATCAAGTAACAGAAGGGCGGCAGAGGAGGTTGTTAGGCAGAGCTGGAATTTGGCCCGAGCTTGCTCTCCAGCTGTCAGGGTGCCAGGGGGAGCTCACTTCCTCCTGCTGCAGGGCTGGAAGAGTGGATCGCTGGTCCCTTGTCTTAGAGCGCCTTTACATCATAGCTAATTAAAATGTGCTTATGTCGAAGCTGGGCCTAATTTGCAGGAATGATTTAGAAACTTGTTGGAAATGAATCAACTCAGTAGTATAACCCAGGGTCAATCCCATGCATACATTTTATTGTTCCATCGTGCTGTGTTTTGACTTGAACTGAACTTTATGATGTGGAAGATGGACCCTGGGCTCTTTATGTCTCATTTATTCTGCAAATTTGTTTCCTGTTTACATGATTAAGGAAGGTCTCGGGCCGGGCGC
>NW_012121820.1:9748321-9773140 GCF_000951035.1 Colobus angolensis palliatus | reverse complement strand
TCCTTCCTTCCTTCCTTCCTTCCTTCCTTCCTTCCTTCCTTCCTTCCTTCCTTCCCTCTCTCCCTCCTTCATACAGCCATCCAAAGAGCATGCACTGCCTGCTGTATGCAAGGCTTTGTGGTAGGTGCCAGGCAGGAACAGGTGATAAAGACATGGTCCTTGTCCTTGAGAAGCATGATCTTATTAGAGAGATAGAAATAAACAATTTCAAATGTGTGTGGTAAGCATTATGTTGAAGCAGCACAGGAGAGTGTGTGGGACCCCAGGCTAGGCTGGGGACAGTCAGGGAAGGCTTCTCAGAGGAAGGGACACTTGCCTGTGCTTGAAGGTGAGTAGAACTTGGCCAAGTGAAGAAGGTAGGGAAAAGCATTCCAGGTAGAAGGAACAGCATGTGCAAAGGCATAGAAGGGGGTGAGAGTGTCAGGAGGTGAGGCTGAAGAAGGGAGCCAGGGGCATTTGGAAAGCTATTTATTATCTCTGATTTCAGTTTTCTCACAAAATGTGATGAGCAATGCTTACTTGTTTATGAAATTAAATGAGGTAATGATGTATGTTTAAGCACCTGGTGTAGTTAGCTTCAATTCCCTTTCCAAATCTGTCTACAGATGCCTAAGAGCCAGGCTTTGATTTTAAATGAGAGAAGGAATAAAAAGCACTGAAGGGCCTGGCCGCCCACTTGCACAGTGCAGGTTTCCTCCAGCTGCTCTCGTGTTGGTCGCTTTATTGCTCCTTTGGACGGAGCACTAAATGTCTGCATGCCGACCTGGATTATGTCCTTCAGGATCAGCGAAGCACATCATTGTGTTTTCTTAATGGCTCGATGCTAACAGCAAGTCACGGCCTGTTGAGGTGGGACAATTTTTCATCTGCCTATGGCCATGCTTCTGTGTAACGCTCTGTCAACACGCCCTGTCATTTGCTGCTTTGTCTTGCTTTGCCGAAAGGTGGCCACCCCCCACATGCCAGCGGGGGAAACTTAGCTTTCCATGGAGTTTGGAGACATTTACTATCCAGTGACCAAAGGTCAGGATGAGCTGAGGAGCCATGGTGGCCACCATTGATGTCTTTATGATGCATATTGGATCCTGTCTCTTCTCTATAAAAATCGGCTCAATGGGGCCGGGCATGGTGGCTCACGCCTGTAATCCCAGCACTTTGGGAGGCAGAGGCAGATGGATCATTCTAGGTCAGGAGTTTGAGACCAGCCTGGCCAACATGGTGAAACCCCGTCTCTACTAAAAATACGGAAAAAAAAAATAGCCGGGCACGGTGGCTCACGCCTGTAATCTCACCTACTTGGGAGGAGGCAGGAGAATCACTTGAACCCTGGAGGCGGAGGTTGCAGTGAGCTGAGATCATGCCACTGCACTCCAATCTGGGTGACAGAGTGAGACCCTGTCTCAAAAAATAAAAAATAAAAAAAGGCGGGGAGGAACCCACAAAGCTGCTCAATGGCTTTCTGTTGCAGCTTGATGAACTCTGACAAACCTAAATCGTATCTTCTTAGGTTTCTGCTTAAAGCCTTCCATTGCCTTACCCTGGTGAGTAGATAACATCCAACTCCTTCTTTGGCCCATAAGTCCTCACGTAAGCTCGCCCCTGTCTGCGTTTCCAGCCTCTGTTCTAGGCACCAGGCTTCATGCTGGGAACATGGTGATGAGCAAAGTCAGAGTCAGTCCCCCTCAATGACTCCATTCCAGTCACCTGGCCTTCTTGCTATTTCTCAGACCCGCCATGTTCTTTTGCACTTGGGGGCTTTGCACATGCTGTTCCCTTTGCCTGGAGTGTTCTTGTCCTCATTCTTCACATGGTTGGCTCCTGCCCAGCCTCAGCTTCATCCTCATCTTCCCAGAGTCTGACTTGCTCATCTGTGCGGTTATCTCGCTTTTTCTCTGCCATAGCCTCTGAGCATTCTTATTTTTTAATTTTTAATTAATTAATTTATTTTTTTGAGATGGAGTCTCGCTCTGTCACCCAGGTTGGAGTGCAGTGGTGTGATCTCAGCTCACTGCAACCTCTACCTCCCAGGTTCAAGAGATTCTCCTACCTCAGCCTCCCGAGTAGCTGGGATTACAGGCACACACCACCATGCCTGGCTAATTTTTATATTTTTAGTAGAGATGGTGTTTCACCATTTTGGCCAGGATGGTCTCAATCTCCTGACCTCGTGATCCACCTGCCTCGGCCTCCCAAAGTGCTGGGATTACAGGCGTGAGCCACCGCGCCCGGCTGCCTCTGAGTATTTTTCTTCGTGGCATCATATATCTGTGAAATTACTTGGTTGCTCCCCCATCAGTATAATAAACTTTAAGAAGCAATAGGCTCATGCTTATTTTGTTTACCATTGCGTCCCCATGGTGTCTGATCTATAGTAGGTGCTCAGTAAAAAGTGGTTGAAAGATTGAACAAGTGAATGAGGCAGGTTATATTTTTCAGAGATGACCATTATAACATAGCCCAGGCTGTGTTTCTAAGAATAATCCACTCACCCTCTCTAGGCCTCACTTACCCTGTTTATATGTTGTTGCCAGGAGGATTAAACACATATATATGAGGGACACAGTGTTTGGGGCCTGCAGGTGTCAGTCCATGCAAATTTTAGAATTCTTATTGTAGAAACATGCCAGGACCATCTTCAGCTGAGCCCAAGGAGGAAAGTTGAGATATGATTCAAGAGAGATGATATTTGAAATCCTTGTCTTCATGGCTTTTAATCAATGCTTGACCCTTTGGGGCAAGGGCTGGCAGATGCAGCCCATTTTGTCCCCCTTCCCATCTCCCTGGGAATGATGACCTTGCCTTTGTCAGGAGGGAGGCGTCACTCCCAGTTGCTTGGGCTGGGGTGTCTGGGGCACAGTTGGCCTGGCCTTCGGAGATAATAAAATCTATCTCCAGCCTTTGGGGATGTTTCTTTTGAGCAAGCAGGACTTTTTGGTGGCTTCTCTCCTAAAGTTATCATTCCTCTTTAAAAAAAAAAAAATTAAACTGTAAATTATGAACACTGTGTTACCTGCCAAAAAGTTTAGGAAATGAGGGGAGTCACCTGTTATGATCTCACGGTGCAGATTCAAGGGCAGTGTTTGACACTTTGCCTTCTTAATACTCAAGGTTTGCAAACTGCACTGCCCTACCATGGTCCGCTGGAAGCCCCTTACCCATCGCTTTCTTTCTACCTATTGCTGATGTTTATTGTTTATGCCCTTCTCTCCTTCCTCCTCTATCCCATTCACTAGCATATCAGCTTTGCAAGTATGGGGATCTCCGTTGTTTGCTCATGGGTGGAGCCTTCAGAGTGACTCTGACTGCCAGGCCTCTGGTTTTAGTGTTTCCCACCCACCCGGCAAACTCCTACACGCACATCTTTTTTTTTTTTTTTCTTTAAAATACAGAGGCTTGCTCTATTGCCCAGGCTGGAGTGCAGTGGTACAAACATGGCTCACTGCAGCCTCAACCTCCTGGGCTCAAGCAATCTTCCTGCCTCAGCCTACTGAGTAGCTGGGACTACAGGCACGGGCCACTACACCTGACTAATTTTTAAATTTTTTGATGAGGGGTCTCACCATGTTGCCCAGGCTGGTCTCCAACTCCTGGGCTCAAGTGATCCTCCCACCTCGGCCTCCCAAGTAGCTGGGTCTACAGGCATGTGCCACCACACCTGGCTAAACACGCACGTCTGTTAAATTTCTGCTCAAGTCCCACCCCCTCCCGGAGGCCTTCACTGCTGTCCTCCCCTGTGCTACTGCCCTTCCCATCTAGCATCTGTGACACTGTGGGCTCCCTGGGGCTGGGCTGCCCAGTGTGGCCAGGAGACATGGGCTTCGGAGGCCATGTCTGGGCGCTTGGACTTTGACTTAAGAGCAGTGGGAGTCATGGAGGTGTGCTGCATTTTAGAAGAATCTTTGTAGTAGTTCTGTGGGGGGAAATATGGGATGGGGCAAGAGTGGAGGCAGGAGAATAGTTGGGAGGTGGTGCCTGTGGTTCAAGGGAGAATTGATGATGGCTTGTGGCCACGCTATCCAATAAGGTAGCCAGTAGCCACGTGTGGCTCTTTTCATTTAAAATACGGGAAAATAAAACAAAATTTAGTTCATTCACACTAGCTATATTTGGAGTACTCGCTAGCCACATATGGGTGTTTTAGCCCCTGTTGGGCAGTGCAGATACAGTCATTTCCATCCCTGTAGAAAGTTCTGTTGGTCCACTCTGGCTTGGACTGTGGTGATGGAGTGGAAATGAAGAGAAGGGTGTGGGAGGTAACAGGAGGGAAGATGTATGCAGTTTGGGGATGAGTTAGATCTGGGGTATGGTGGAGAGTGGGGTATCAAAGAAGACTCAGGAAGTAAAATTTCTGGGTCAAAAAAGAGTGAGCATTTTTATGGCACCTGATTCATGCTGACCTGTCATTTTCCAAAAGGGTCACCCCCACTCCCCAGAAGCACGAGAAAGTGTCCATTTTATCCTGCTCTCCTGGCGCAGCTTATTACCTTTTGAAACCCCTTCCATTGTGTGTATACCTCTTGCCAAATCTGCCTTCATTTATATCTAGCATGTGGACCCTGAGGTCTTTGTGATTGGGGACTTATATGTATATTAATGCAGATTTCAATAAAAAGAGTTATGTTTGCCATTGTGGTACGGTCTGATGCTGTTTAAATGCCTTTGGTAATATCTTCAATCAGACAGCAAATAAAAAACAGGAAAGTTAGTAATAAAAAATGAATTAGGACGATTAGCAAAAGGTGAACCGCTTCCCTCCTCAGGCAACAGGCAGAGTTGACGGAGCTTTGCAGGGTGCCTCCTGTCCAAACACACGCCTGGATTATTGCAGCCTTCGGGGCTGACTCTGGGGTCTTCTCTGCACATAGGACTTGGTTATTGCATTTAGTTTTGCAAAGGTCATGGACATCCCCTCAGAGGGGCTTTGAGGGGCTCACACCAGGATTGGGGGCTCACACCCTGGGGTGGGCTAAAGACAAGGGGGTTGGAGAGGGGTTGATGCCCTCCCTGCCATTTCTGACTGAGGGCAGGTCAGCAGCTTCTTCCTCTAAGCAGAGACATCAGTGGGCCTTGCTCCCCTCCACGTATCCTCCAGGGGCCTGGACAAATCTCATCCACCTCTCTTTCTGACACCTTCCCCAGGAGTGCTTTTGGGGAACCTTTCCTAGCTGTCTGGTGGCCGGGGCAAAGTCCCTTCAAGAAGGAAGTAGAGGCAAAGGCTGTAATTGACTAATGCAGACCCTGAGGCACCAAAGAGAAACAGAATTCTAGTGATCAAGTATGGTCACTAGAGGTTAGAGCTCAAACTGGAAGGGTGAGAAGCTTCTACCTGGGTAATGTTGGGGATCACACTCACCTGGAGCAAAGGGGACCATGTTGACCCCCACAGGTGGTGGTCAGGTGGTGAATATCTCCATTACCTGGCTCATTTCTGTAGTTGATGGTCAAGTTTGGATAATGTCTTAGCTCACTGGGGCTCAGGTAACAGAATACCAGAGATTGAGTGGTATTTATTATTTCTCACAGTTCTGGAGGCTGGGAAGTCCAAGATCAAGGCATGGCAAATCTGGTGTCTGATGATGGCCCACTTCCTCATAGACAGCCCTTGTTTCACTCCGGCCTCACATGGTGGAGGGGGCCAGATAGCTCTCTGGGCTCTCGTTTATAAGGGCACTGATCCTCATCAGGAGGGCTCTGCAATACCATCAGGATTTCAACATGTGAATTTTGGGGGGGACACAGCATTCAGACTGTAGCAGATAACATGCATATTGGCAATACGATTACCATGAGAGAGGAGTGGGTTTGGTTAATACCCAGGTTAGTTGGCTAATCCCCGCAGAGGGCTGGTGACTGCCTACCTCAAACCAGCACATCTGAAACGGAAGAGCACCTGAATCACATGAGGGTCTTGTGAGAACGCAGATTCTGATTCCATAGATCTGGGGCAGGTCCAGAGATCTGGCGTTTTAAACAAGGCCTAGATGATGCTGGTCAGAGGGCTATGATTTGAGAATCAAGGCATTTGTGGTAGGCTGAGATTCTAGAAGCAGAGCCTGAGGCAAGGGTTCTTGTGCGAGAAGTTCGGTGGGGAGTGCTCACAGGAGAAAGGGAGCAGGCCCTGAAGCAGGAATGTTACCAGGAAGTGCATCCCATCTGGAGGCTGGGGTGGCACCTCTGCACCTCACATATCAATTAGTCATTGGCCATGGGCTGCTGAGGAGGGGGAGAGGTGTCATGCCTCCTGTGCCATCTCCCAGCAGGTGTTTCTCCAGAGGGAGCAGCTGTGGGCAGCTGTGGGCATCAGCACTCAGCCCCTGGGGAGTGGGTACACAGCCTGAAAGAGGGGTTCTGGGTGGAACTCGTGGTCATCCGGTCACAGTATCTTCGCCCAAGGATGGCCTTGAGGAGGGTGGACCGGGAGGCAGGACTTGGGCTCCAGTGTGGACTCTGCTGTGTCCCCTGGGGTGGCCGCTTCTCCTCTCTGGGAGCTGCATGTGCTGCAGGCTCACAAGGTGATGGTTGTGGTTGGTCCTTTGTCCTGGTCCTCAGGCTGTGATGGAGGCTGAGGGTGGGGATTGGGGGAGGGTTTGCACAGGAAGAGGCAGCTCTTATTTTAGAGCCCAAGGTCAAGGTGGGGTAGAGAGAGAGAGAGAGTACCCCTGAGGCCTGCAGTGTTCAGGGAGGACTTCCTGGCAGAGGGAACCTTTAGGCGAGACCTCCAAGAGTAGGAGGAGAACATAGAGGAATGGGGAAGGGCAGAGGCATTTATTTAGTATCCATCATAGGATGGGTATTTCACTTACATTATTTATTTAATATTCACAGCAATCCTATTTAGAAAGCCACCTCCGCTGTGCAGGTAAGGAGCTGAGGTTCGAGAGGTAAGGGCACTGGGCCGGGGTCACAGTGGGATTGGAACCCAAATCTGCTTGCCAGGAACATACTTTCTCTTCCTAAGGGACCACACCACATAGGGAGAGGGTGTGTGGAAAGGGGAGGGGAGCTGGCAGCCTTTAGAATTACTGCAGACCTGACTGGATAGGCAGAAGCTCGTATAGAGGGGCTAGGAGGACACTCAGTGCCAGGCTCTGGGGTTTGGATTCTGTACTGGGGAGCCATGGAGGGCTTTGGGGCGGGTGCGATGGTGCAGTGTCATACCCTCTGCCCTGGGACCCCCTTCCCAACCCAACTCTGAGCCAGCTTCTCCACATTGTCTGCCCTCCCTGGATTCAGGCTTCGTGTGTGTGTGTGTGTGTGTGTGTGTGTGTGTGTGTGTGTGTGTGTGTGTGTGTGTGTGCTGGGGTGGCTGGAATCCATCCTGCACCCTTGCTATAGATCATTTTTTGGACATTTGGGCTACTCCGGGCAAAGGTAATCTATTTTTGCTGTAAGTGTTTTGTGGGGCAGAGGCCAGGCCAAGCTGCCAGCAGCATCCCTGGAGTCATGCTCTGTCCGGGAATCTTGGTGACAGCTGGGTGTCTGGCCACTGTGGTGAGCCTTCTTTCTCTCCCCTTCCCATGCAGCCAGCCCCATTCTGTGCACTGGTGCCTTGGGGGTGATTGGAGGAAGGAGCACAACTCATTATTCCAGATGAAGACAGACTGAGCTTGGGTGCGTCAGGACCTTGTGGGGACGATTCGGTTCTGAATTATCTTCAGTCTTCTTCTCTCTGTTCTACACCTCTGTGGCCTGAGTTTTCTCTCCCAGTCAACGCTGGGAACATCCAACTCTTTCTCCGTCATCTTCCCTGTAAGCCTTTCTTGCATAGGATGTTATATAAGCTACAGTCACAGCTTGGAACCTGGCACGAGATGCTGATATCAAACATGGAAACTGTTAGTGCTAAGCGGTGATGTGGGGATAAGATGGTTGAATGAAAGATACCACCAGAGTGGGGGCAGGGACAAGGAGGAACTACTGTTTATTTAATACTTAACTATGTGCCAAGCATTATGCTAAGTGTCTTTTGTATACTATCTTATTTAACCCCTACAACAGCCCTACAAGTTATGTATTACTATTACCATGCCACAAATTGGATACCTGAAGCTCAGAGACACTTGCCCAAGGTCACACAGCCTGTAAGAAGCAGAGTGGATCTGCCTGTAATCCCAGCACTTTGGGAGGCTGAGGTGGGTGAATCATCTGAGGTCAGGAGTTCGAGACCTGCCTGGCCAACATGGTGAAACCCCGTCTCTACTAAAAATACAAAAATACAAAAAATTAGCTGGGTGTGGTGGCGAGCGCCTGTAATCCTAGCGATTCAGGAGGCTGAGGCAGGATAATCGCTTGAACCCAGGAGGCAGAGGTTGCAGTGAGCCAAGATCGTACCACTGTACTCCAGCTTGGGCAATAAGAGTGAAACTCCGGGTGCGGTGGCTCATGCCTGTAATCCCAGCACTTTGAGGGGCCGAGGCGGGTGGATCACCTGAGGTCAAGAGTTCAGGACCAGCCTGACCAACATGGTGAAACCCCGTCTTTACTAAAAAGACAAAAAATTAGCTGGGCATGGAGGCACATGCCTATAATCCCAGCTACTCGGGTGACTGAGACAGGAGAATTGCTTGAACCCGGGAGGTGGAGGTTGCAGTGAGCCAAGATTGCACCATTTCACTCTAGCCTGGGCAACAGGAGTGAAACTCCATCTCAAAAAAATAAATAAAATACAATAAAATAAGAAGCAGAATGGATCATGAACCTGAATCCGTCTAGCTCTGAAGTCATGCTCTTTATTCTGCACCACATATTCTTACATGCACGGGGGTCTTTAGCTTCCTTTTGGAGACCCTTTCATGTGGTCCTCATTTAGACTCAGACCATTGACCCGAGAAGGCTTGGCATGGCGTATGTCATTCCTGCTGGTGGAGACAGGCAGACCTACCAACAGAGGTGAGTGCCCACCTTGTCCCAGCTCACGCCAATGTCATAGGCCAGCAGGCTCAAACTCAGGGTCTGAACTTCCCTGATCCCAGCTGCTTCCCAGCCCCCAAGAGGCTTTGTTGTTTTCAACTTGATATTGAGTAGACCAGACACATGTTCTTTGGCTGTGAGCGTATCAGGGCAAATGCTCTTCTATTAGGTCCTGTATTAGGTTGTGTATTGCTGCACAGTAAGCCACCAGAATTAATGGCTTAAAACAACAACCATTTCATTAAGCTTATGATTCTGTGGGTTGGCTGCAAGGCTTCCCGGCTAGGCTGGTTGTCTCTACAGGCTCTCCCTGCATCGTGGTCTGTTGGCCAGTGGCCTGGGAGTTGGGTGATCTGGGACAGCCTCCCTCGCATGGCTGGCAGTTTGCATGCTGCTGGCTGGGGGCTGGCTGGTTGTTGGCTCAGCTCCCTGCGTGATCTCCTGTCCTCCAGCAGGCTAGCTCGGGCATGTGCACCGGAGGCTCCCAGGCTCCTTGGTGCAGCAAGAAAGAGCAAACCCCAGTGTCCTGGTGCTTTTCAAGCCTCTGCTTATGTCACATTTGCTGTTGTCCCATTTGTCAAATACAAGCGTATGGCCAAGCCCACATTCAAAGCATAAAGAGAGAACGATAAGAGGAGTGGCAACCTCACAGTGCCGAGGGCATGCATGCAGGACAGGAAGCTGTGATTATGATTAGTGGTCATCTTTGTAATCTACACAGCTGCTCCCACTCTTCAGAAAGCAGACATTCTTCGAGCCCCTGCTGTGTGCCAGGTACTGTGGCAGGGACTCTGGGGTGAACAAGACAGATGTGGCCTCTAGTCTAGCCAGTGAATAATCACATGATGACACATAACGAAAGCAGAACAGGTGTGATGAAGGAGAGCCACACAGGGCCGGGAGACCAGGCAACGGAGAGCATTTCGGGGACTGTGGGAAGACTAGGAGTTGCTAGATGATGGACACGGGGGAAGCATTCCAGACAGGGAAGAGCACGTGCAAACGCCCTGTGGAAGGAGGGGCCTGGCACACTTGACCACCCTAAGAAAGTGCCAGTTTCTTCTTTCTTTCTTTCTTTTTTTTTTGAGACGGAGTCTCATTCTGTCGCCCGGGCTGGAGTGCAGTGGCCGGATCTCAGCTCACTGCAAGCTCCGCCTCCTGGGTTTACGCCATTCTCCTGCCTCAGCCTCCTGAGTAGCTGGGACTACAGGCGCCCGCCACCTTGCCCGGCTAGTTTTTTGTATTTTTTAGTAGAGACGGGGTTTCACCGTGTTAGCCAGGATGGTCTGGATCTCCTGACCTCGTGATCCGCCCGTCTCGGCCTCCCAAAGTGCTGGGATTACAGGCTTGAGCCACCGCGCCCGGCCGCCAGTTTCTTTTAAGTGTTGGCAACCTTGGGCTGAGAAAGGAACTTCTGGTTTGCAGAGGTCCCCTGAGCATTCCCGTGCGGTACAGTCTCAGGAGTGAGGTAGCCGATGCCTTCCCACAGGCAGCTCCTGGGTTTTGTGGACTGGGAGAGGAGACCCAGGAGAGACTGGAGCGTTGGGAAGGGTGTTGTGGGGACAGGGTTCAGCCTGAGGAACGGGGAGGATGAAGCAAGGAAGGGGTCAGTTGTGGAGGATTCGGGAGGACTGGTGTGTGAGGGAAGTGAGGGGGTTTGGACTCCGTCCTGCTGGCTGGTGGTCTTTGAACCGTGGATTGAGAATGAGGTGATCAGATGTTGGGGAGGCCCGTAGGGAGGGTGCACAGAGGAATGACTTGGGGACCCTCCCCAGCCACACCCCAGGTCTCCAACCCTAAGCCAGCCTCTATGTCCATATGCAAGGCTGGGAGGGCCATCCTGGGGGCAACTGGAGCATCGAGTCACCCTGGGGAGCTGCCTGCCCAGTTCCATAAGCAGCCGTTGATGTTCCTGGAGCCTTCAACAGCTTCTCTCAAGGCAGATCAGGGGCTGTGGTTTTGGAAAAGGCCCAGCATCACTGGGTGCCAGAATAATGATCATCAATGAAGCAGCACAGGTTGGGAAAATGGGAGGAGTCAGGAGTGTGGGTTCCTGCTTCTTTCTTGCCAATGTCTCCGTGAAACCGTGCAAGTAGCTGCCCAGTCCTGAGCCTCAGTTTTCTCATCTGGAAATAGGGCCAGCTCCCACCCTCCCTGGGTTAAGTGAAGAGGAAGCTTTGAGGGCTGTGAACGTCAGCACCTTCAGTCTACTGCTTGTGGACAATGAGGGGACCCCAGTGACTGTGCGGGGGAGTGAAGCAAACTCTCCTCTTACCAGGACCCGTGTCAATGGAACTTTCTTCCCAGGAATAAACAGAAACCGTGGCAACTGGGATATGTCACGCAGACTGGCAGCCTGTCCCAGTGATGGCCAGGAGAAGGGCCTGGCACAGATGCGGGGCCCACTCACAACTCCACCTGCTGTGGGATGACCCACCGGGACCCCTTAGCCCTCCCCTCCTGCCTGAGGTAGGACTGAGAAGTTCAGTCCTGACTTTGGGTTTCCGTTCAACCTCAGATTTTACTATTACTTAATAATAAAATGCTTGTCCCGGAAAGCATGTCTCAAATGAGATAAGTTGAAGCGGTCCTGGCTCCCACCCCATGTCCTGATGGGTGCACTAGGAGTTATGAGGATGCTGCTGGAGGTGAGCACTGAAATGGCAGCAAATCTACTGTGAGAGGGAGGGCGCTGAGCCTGTGAGCTCCTTCAGTCTTCAGACAGCCAGTGAGGTGGTGGCATTAACACCCCACTTTACAGAGGGCTTCAGCTCTTTACCCGGGGTTCACAGCTAGTATTTGACAGAGCTGGGATTCGAACCTGCATCTTCATGCCCCAGGACTTATTTCCACACTGGCTTTAGCTGAAGTGGAGGCCCAGCCACCACATGGCAGGCAAAGAGCATTGGTCGCTCCCTGCATTGAGGGGATGACTGGTCTGTGATGCCTGCCCCCAGCACAATGGGTCCAGGCATGGTGGGGGCGCATCTGAGGCAGCTGTGAAGGCCAGGGAGTTTTTCCAGCCCTAGTGTTCTGCCTTATGGCCTCCTTGTGCAGCTCTGGCAGGAGTGGACAGGTGCCCTCGCTTCTAGAAGCATGGTCTTGCCTTAGCTGGGAGTTGAGGGTGGAGCTTCCTGGAGTTGCTGGCTTCACCTGTGTCTATAGCCATCCAGACAGGATGCCAAAGCCCCAGCTTGGGTAACCCCCTTGTCTCTTGGAGCCCCAGTGTCCTTATCTGCAAAATGAGGTGATTAGTGAGTGCCTCCGGGACAGCGTAGCATAGTGGTGGTGGGCATGCGTATTAGGTCCTAGGATCTTAGTTCCAATTCTCTCTGTGACAGTTACTAGCTGTGCACATCTAGTAAATTACTTAACTGCTCTGTGCCTCAGTTTCCTCCTCTGTAAAATGGGGATAATAATTGCATCTACTTAATTTGTGGTAAGGCTTGCACAGAGATTTCATCATATTGGAACTGGAGGAGTTGAGTAAGTAGAAAGGATAAAACCTTGGTCTAGCTTCTGCCAATTTCTGGGCAAAAGCTGAAGTTAGCACAAAGTCGGCCCAAGCACTCTCTGCTGCACTCAGAGTACTGTTGTGTTGCCAGGACCCAGCCGGCGGGAGGGTGTATATGTGTAGAGGATGGAAACTGATTAAGAAGAGGAC
Source organism: Colobus angolensis palliatus (assembly GCF_000951035.1). NCBI lineage: Eukaryota > Metazoa > Chordata > Mammalia > Primates > Cercopithecidae > Colobus > Colobus angolensis. The sequence continues at coordinate 9,760,566 of NW_012121820.1, read as the reverse complement.
AGATGCCAAGACTAGTGAGGCATTTTAACAAAATGCGGCTGGAATGTGGCATTGTGTGTAAGTCCCACAAATGAATACATGTGGTGGGGTTGGAAGATGAGTGAGGGTTCATTTGGTGAGACCGTTCGTATAGTCAGACATGAGTTTAAACCGACCTTGCAGCTTAGAAGCTGTGTGACTTCAAGAGCTTCCTTAACGTCTCTGAGCCTGTTGGCACACCTGAAAAGAAAAACAACTCATTTCGTTTTGCTAGATTGTCTAAGGATTAAAGAGGTGATGGAAAGTACCAGTGCCTGGCACAGAGTAGATGCTTACTAAACACCCCAAGAGTGTCTTATGGGGTGCTTATGTGATTCAGTCGGTGCTGCTACTGAGTGACCACAGGGATATGCTCAGATACGCTGCAGAGGTTTCCTTCTATAGTTAAGGCGCAGGGAGTCATGCACTGTATGAGACATTTTTCCTTAGGGAAAATGAAGTCGTGGCACTTGTTCATCTGGATGGTGCAGTGCAGGGGTGTATGGGGCTTGGGGTACTGCAGACAAGTCCCTGGGACAGGGTGACTGAGGGATGGGGCCTTGGGTCTAGGAGCTTGGTGCAGAGCTCAGTCAAGAACCTTAAAAGAAAACCGAGGCAGGAGAACGGTGTGAACCCGGGAGGTGGAGCTTGCAGTGAGCTGATATGGCGCCACTGCACTCCAGCCTGGGCGACAGAGCGAGACTCTGTCTCAAAAAAAAAAAAAAAGAAAGAAAACACAATGTGAAGCACAATGTAAAGACTTTCTACCTTGAGGGCAGTGGGGGCCGTTGAAGGATTTTAAATGGTGGGACGTCACTTTTTTTGTGAAGAGATGGTGTCCTGCTCTGTCACCCAGACTGAAGTGTAGTGGCGTGATTATAGTTCACTGCAGCCTTGAACTCCTGGGCTCAAGTGATCCTATTGCATGAGGCTCCTGAGAAGCTGGGATTACAGGCATGCGCCACCATGCCCAGATAGTGTTTTTTTTTTTTTTTTTTTTTGGTCTGTTTTTCAGAGATGGGTCTTGATTTGTTGCCTAGGCTGGTCTTGAATTCCTGACCTCAAGCAATCCTCCCATCTCGGCCTCTCAAATTGCTGGGATTACAGGTGTGAGCAATCGCACCTGGCAACTTTTTTTTTTTTTCGTAAGAAAACTCTACTGATTGGCCTGGAAAATAAATGGGGGAGGGTGAGCTAAAAAAAAGGCTGCTATGGGGATCCAGGCCAGAAGGGTGAGAGGCTGAGCCAGAGTCGCAGGGATGGAGCGGGAATGAGAGGTGACTGCAGAGGATGAGGCAGCGATCAGGGCACCCTAGGGGTGTGGTGTGGCGCGTTGGTGGTCAGTGCTTTGCAGAGAGGAGGCACATGGGATTAAGCAAACACAAAATCCCAGTGGGCCTGAGAATGTAGACAGGGCACCTTAGAAGCGCAAAGCGGCTTTAGTCACTTCCCTTGGGTGAGATTTGTTTAATGGAAGCTTGCAACTTCTCAGCACTTAGCAGGTGCTGACGGGGGCATCACAATATTGTGAAATGCAGCTGTGAAGCCGACTTCATTACCAGCTTACCTGGTGATGAAGCAGCTGCCTTAGTTAGCACTGATGGTTGGGTATGACAGAGCTAAAATTGAACTTGGCAATTACCGCTCATGAGAGGTTCTCGGTGCTGGGAAAGGAAGGTTCCGTGGAAATCAACCCTGGTAATCACAGGGTTTAAAATTAGTCGGTTACTATTAAGGTTGCTCTGTCAGCGTATGCTTCAGGGTGATGTGAGGGAAGGGGGCGTGGAAGCTTGGGTTTGGGCTGTTGTGGGTTACCTTATGTTCACCTGCACTGCATTTAAGAAAAAAAGTTGGTTCTAGGACAAAAGTTTGAGAGTCCCAGTGTTGATATCATGGTGCAGGGTCGCCATTTGGATAACAGGTGATTTTAAAGCCCGGTTCTTTTTCTTTTTTTTTTTTTTGAGATGGAATTTCACTCTTGTTGCCCAGGCTGGAGTGCAATGGTGCCATCTTGGCTCACTGCAACTTCTGCCTCCCAGGATCAAGCAATGCTCCTGCCTCAGCCTCCTGAGCAGCTGGGATTATAGGCACGTGCCACCACACCTGGCTAATTTTTGTATTTTTAATAGAGACGGGGTTTCACCATGTTAGCCAGGCTGGTCTCGAACTCCTGACCTCATGTGATCCACCCACCTCGGTCTCCCAAAGTGTTGGGATTACAGGCACGAGCCACTGTACCTGGCCTAAAGCCCTGTTCTTTTTATTTGCGTAAGCTCACACCCTCTCTCAGCTTTGGTGTTTTCTGTTGACTTGAAGGGGTTTCCTGACTCGCTTCTGGCCTCTCCCTGGGATGTCGCACAGGAAGAGCTCAGCTCTCTGTGGGTTCCTCCTTGCCCCAGAGGAAGGAATGATGTGATATGATGGAAGGTTCCTGAGTCCTTCACAGAGTTGTTTTTGGTAAACCTTGGCTGGGACATCTCAGCAATCTCAGAATGTTTGTCTCCATTTTGTGAATAAAGACAGCAAGGGGCTGAGATGGGCTTGGTTGCTACTGTAGTGAAAATCAAGGGACAAAAGCTTATAATGATTCAATTGTGAGTTTGCCTGGGCTGTGTACACTGACCCTCATGAATAAGAAGATGGAAGTCAACTCATTGCTGTGAGCCTCAGCTTCCTCATCTGTAAAATGGGACCTTGTTTTGTGCAGGTGTGAGGATTAAATGAGATCATCAAAGCACAGTAGAACCTCAGCATGGCGGCTGTTGGCTATTAACAGTGATGGTTATGGACCAGACCAGTCACTTTCCATTGATGACAGCTGCTTTGCACAAAAACCCCACCAGGAGGGAACTGTTATTCCCATCTTAACATTAGTAAACAAAGGCTCAGAGAGGATCTAAGTTTGGCCAGGATCCAAGGGTACAGCCAGGATTCAAACCCAGGCATTCTGGCCACAGAGCCCGGTCATTGTCCCTGCCCCTCACCCTGGGAACAGCTGAACAACAAGGAAACAAGTAACATGTCTCATGCCTGTCATCCCAGCACTTTGGGAGGCCAAGACAGGAGGATTGCTCAAGACAGGAGTTAGAGACCAGCCTGGGCAACATAGTGAGACCCTATTTTTACAAAAAAAGAAAAAATACAAAAATTAGCAGGGTGTGGTGGCACATGCCTGTAGTCCCAGCTACTCGGGAGGCCGAAGCAGGAGGATCTCTTGAGCCCAGGAATTTAAGGCTGCAATGAGTTATGATCACGCCACTGCACTGCAGCCTGGGCAATAGAGGGAGACCCTGTCTCAATAAATAAATTAATTAATTAAATAAATACATAAATAAAAAAAAGAAAAGAAGAAAATGAGTAGCCTGGACAAGCTGCCTCTGTGGATAAGAAGAGAGAAGCATTAAAACTGAAAGATCATTTCCAAAAGGCTGCAGCTCCTCCACAGGAAGCTGAGTCATCTCTCTTTGTTTTGAACCATAACCATCACGTTGCCTCAGAATCTGAAAAATTAAAAAAGAACTACAAAAATGCTGAGTTTCTTCATGGTGCAGAGGCCCTTCTTGTCTCCACCCCAGAAGGAGCTGAGCAGAGGGGCCGTAGAGATGGGACCCCCCTCCTCCAACCCGCATTAAATACCTCCACCTGAAGATTTGTTGCAACGCCAAGAGCACTGCACCTGGAATCTGGTCTCACACCCTGGGATTTGCCTTGCTAAGCCTCAGTTATCCAACCTGCCAGGCAGGTGCACCTGCCCCAGCCCTGCCTTCTCTGTGGGGCTGGTGCTCTCGGGATGTATAAGTCAGGGTTGGGAGGATGCTTTCTCACCTGCACACCTGTGGATGGTACGATCACAACTCCAAATGCCTCCTCCCAGTACTTTTGGCAGAATCCAGTCCAGAATCTGGGCCTCGGCTTAGCTCCTATAAACTCTCTCTCCTACAGATGGTAGGGTTCAGTCAGCGTTTGATGAAGAATGCAGGGGCTTTCTGTGCTTGTCTGGTATCACCCAGCTTCTGCCTTTTAAAATGCCTCGTTCCTTCTCTATGTACTCAAACTCTGCCCCTTCTCCAAACCTCACCTTTTTCATGAAGCCCTCGCCCAGGCGACCACCCTGAGACGCTTAGCTGTGAGCACTGTCTCAATTATATCATAGTTACTCACCTCTGTGTGAGAGCTGGGCTTCCTGTGAGGACAGGGGCAGTGTTCTGGTCACACATTGCTCCAGCTTCTGGAATTATGACCTATGTGAAGTAGGGAGGAGGCAGAGGTAATAAATAAAAAGTTTTTTGAGTGAATAAATAAGTGAATGAATAAATAAATGGTACTTGAAAGATTTTTACCTTTGTGTTTTCTCTGTGACAGTCAGTTATACCTTTCACTTATCTCTTGTTTCTGATGAACAAGTTTAACATTTAACAAGCAACATGGCTTCTTTCAACATCAACAAATGCCCATCATTTTCATGGCTGCATAGTATTCCATTCTGTGGACAGCTGTGATTTATTTATGCAAGCCTCTATCAATGGACTTTATTGTCATTTTCATCTTCTTATAAATAACGATGCAATAAATAGCCTTGTCCACACAAACTTGAGCCTAGAAAGTTCTTTCTCATCCTAAGCTTATATAACTATTCATGGAGTTTGTTCTTGCACACTTACAGCTTTGTGTGTGTATGTGTTTCTAAATCTTTGGTATGTCTGAAATTTTCATCCATCTTTGTATCACAGTGCAAAATGCACCTCTCTTTTGCCTTGAGACAAGTGCCATGTACCTTGGATCTATGAGTTGTGTGCACTTTCTATTTGGTGAGCACCCACTGTGTGTCAGGCCCCATGCTGGGAGCCAGAACCCAGAGATGAGCAAGACAGACGATCTTGACCATCAAGAAGCTCCGAGCCTAGAGAAGAACAATAAACACAGAAAAAAAAGCCATCAAACACATAAGCAGAAACCATTGGCTGGAGGAGTGTGCTATGGACAAAGTGATTCAGGTGCAGGTGAGATTAGAGGAGCTGTCTGTGGGGAGGAAGGAGATCTTTGAGCAGAGCTGGAAGGATGAGAATCAGTCCATTGTGTGAAGGTCAGGGGAAGAGCATTACAGGAAGAGGGAACAGCATGAAAAAGGTACAGAGGCAGGGAAGCAAGACTTTTTCCTTTCTGGAGCCTTTTGTAATCCCCCTTCCAGCCCCTCCCTCCTCCTGCAGATACGCTGGGCACCAGCCCCCTTTGTCACATGAAATTTGCTGTGTTCCTAGGCCATTCTGTCACTTACTTTAGTTTCGTTACAAGTGTTCAGGAATAGGATGATTCCCCAGAGCTCTTCCTGCTTAGTCTGGATCCTCTCAGCTCTGTGATGCCTCCTCACAGCCTTTGCTGCTTCTGAAATGTCCAAAAAATTAAAATTAGTTTAATATCACTCGGCATAGTACATGACACTTAATAGGTACTATTATCCCCATTTTACAGGTGAAGAAACTGAGGCTCAGGGAAGTTAGCCCATTCCAGCAGGCAGAGCTAGGATTTGAACCCAGCTCTGTCTTATTTCAAAGTCTGCCTTCTTCATGGAGCCCTAGTTTAACGGCATTTGTGTGCAAGCTGATGAGAGACTGCTGGTTAATCCTTAGTGCCTTGGGCCAGCTTTATTCCAAGCCCGGTCAAGGCTTGTGGTGGGTGACCTTGGCCTTTGGCCTTATGGCTTCAGAAGAGTGGAAAGGAACCGGGAGGGGGGTTCTTATTTTTTTGTTTTAAATTACAAATGTAATACATGCTTGTGGTAAAGAAAAAAAAATGAAGCAAGCAAGAAAAAGCAGCAACTGAAAATATCTCCTCCTCCCTAGTGTAACCGCTATTAACAGCCTGGTATCTTTTATAGTCCATGTTCAAACACATATATATATATACCATTATTGTTTTTATAAAAATGGAACCATGTCCTTGACTTTTTCTCTCAGCCAGTTCCAAGTCAGTACCTACACGCCTTCCTCATTCCATCGGATGTATTTCAATTTATTCAACCAGACCCTGGCTTTCAACATTTAGCTGTCTCTAATTCTCTCTGTAGCAAGCAACATCCTTGGGCATGCATCCATGCACTGACTACAGGTATTTCTGCAGGATGGATGCTCAGAAGTCTAATTGCTGAATGAAAGGGCATGCAAGTTTCACACGTTGACAGGTGCTGCCAGTTTGCCTTCCGAAGGCTCTTCCAGTGCACCACCCCTCCCAAGGCAGCGTGTGTGAGTGGGGAAGGCTCTTAAGCCACAAGTGACGTGGAGCTGCGCTGTATTTAGGGGGTGCCTCCCCTTCTGCTCCCCGAGACCTGGCATGGAGACCGCCACCAGGAGCTCTGAACACACAGGCCCAAATTGGAATAGGAGATGGATTTTGATAAAAGAGGTTAAATAACAGGTTTTTCCATTTCACCTTATACGAACGGGATGGGGGGGGTGGGGGTGCTGGGCCTCCAGCCAATAGAGGACCAAGAGTTGTCAGGAGGGCTTATAAAGCTTGCTATTTCTGGCATTTTTTTCCTCTTTCTCTGCTGATTATGCAGCAGACTCGCACAGAGGCTGTCGCGGGCGCGTTCTCTCGCTGCCTGGGCTTCTGTGGAATAAGACTCGGGCTCCTTCTACTTGCAAGACGCTGGTGCATTGCAGGTGTGTTTCCGCAGAAGGTAAGCAGCGGGTGCCCGCCGCCCTGTGAAGTGGAGGCTGTCAGGCCGTCCCTCTGGGCTGTAGACAGGTGATGTCTGGATGGGGGCAGGCAAGGACCTGGACTGGTGCTTGTCACATTTTGGAATGAAGATGCTTGAGAGGGGCCAGGAGGCCTGCAGTTGGCAGCTCCTTCTTGGAGAGGAATTCTGGAGGCGGTTGGGGCTGGCCTCTGGAGAGCAGGGTCAGGCTGTGGCCTTGGTGCCCAGGCTGCCCATTCATTCATTCATTCAGCACATCCTACAGTAGGCCTGGCCAGGTGTGGGTTGGGGGTCTGGCTGATTCAGACTGGAAACAATGGGAGCAGGGATGGGGATGGCCCATGGCTTGGGAGGAGCCCAGAAAACACCTGGGCTAAAGAGTGACAGGGGCCTTCCAAGAAGGCAAGAGGGGTGAGAAGCAGCTGAGGACATCACCAGGAATACCCGAGCTGCCTCTTCCACTGGATTTTGGAGTTTGGGGAATCAATAAAAATTCCTCCCCAGATTTGGTGAATGCCACCTTTTCCTTTTGTTAAGTAAGGACATTGAAAAATAACCAGTTGGGATCTCCACGCACCATACTTTTGTAGAAGAAAGGATAGCAACAAATGAGAAAGGACCTAGTCAGACTTAAGGGGACACACATGCCCTTAATAGGTGGCAGAGATTTCAAATGCAGAAACCTAACGTGAATGGCCATCCCAGCTGTGCCTGCGAGGCTATCTTGGTGATGGGAGTTGGCTGGGCTGGGGGCGGGGCTTGTTGCTGTTGATGGCGCTGCACCCAGCAGACCAGGAGGCCCGACCTTTTCTGGAGCTCTGATTTATCACAGCCATTGGTGAAATCTGGCTTCAAGCATGTGCGTCCCAGCAACAGAAGCCTCCCGCTCAGGTCCGCCTTCCGTCATTTGGAACATCCTGGGTGAACCAGGACAGACCAGGAAACACCAGCTTCTGGGCCTCCTGGGATGGTTTCCGCCTTCTCCACCGTGGGTCTGAAAGCCTGCAGGAGGCAGTGGGCCCAGGTCTGCAAGGGAAGGCTGAGAAGCCAGCTGGCCACAGACTGTAGCTAACTGGGGTCTGGGTTAGGCACTGCTTACAAATCTCAGCTCGGCCACAAATACAATCTGTGACATAGGGCAAGTTCCTTGAGCTTTCCAAGTCTCAGTCTCTTCATCCATAAAATGGGGACACTGATGCCTACTTGTGTTGTCATGATGGTGTGTATGTCTAAACATTTACGTGTGTTCGTGTGTATATGTATGCACACATGCACGTGTTCACACACTGCATAAGACTGCCTGGTAGGTGGAAGGACCTCATTAATGAGGCATGAATGAATGAACAAATAACCTAGGATGTCGGCTCAGCTCAGGAGGAGGGCGTGACTCACAGGGGCATGTGTTTGTGTGCATCTGTGTGTATGATCCAGGGAAATCGCTTCTTGTGCTTAGAGTCAGAGGCTCTGGAATGTGGGGAGCTTGAAGGGGGGGCCACGTCTGTTTCACAGCCCTGGCTGATAGGAATTCTTTGTGTTTCTGGTCACTTCCTTGGGTTCTTGACTGGGAGAGGAGTTTATAGCAGAGACTGGCCATTTTGAAACAGAACCAACCGATCCTTTTAGTGTTAATTCCTGAACAACTTACTGAATACCACTCATCAGCAGTGTGTTGGTGGCACCCTGGGAAAACAGCCAGCTGGTAAGCCAGCGTTCAGATTGCTACCTGACGACCTGTTTGCTGAGAGCCCCTGGCTGGGAAGGAAGGTACTGGAAGGAAGGGAGTCTTGGAAGGGAGAGAGTGGCTGAGAATTGCACCCCCACACATGCTCCCTGCCTGGAGAACAGAAGCTGACCCAGGTTTAAGACCTTGTTTGAAGTCATGGCTCTGTTCCTTGCTTGCTGTGTGACCTCAGCAACCTCTCTGAGTCAGAGTTTCCTTGCCTATAAAATGACAGATTGTTAGGAGGACTAAGTGGGATAAAATATATAAAGCACATTGTTGGTGCTCAGTAAATAACATGTTCTCCTGGGGAGGGAAGAGGCCCTGGAGTGCCTTTGCCTGAAACCAGGGTGTCTGCTGGCACACAGGGACCCACACACAGCAGGCACCTGCTGAGTATTTATGGGAAGAATGAAGGTGTGCAGAAGTGGGAGGCCTGAGTTGCAGGGCTTTTCTTGCCATTAGTAATTGCTGTGTGATCTTGGGCCAGTTCTTCATCCCCTTTGGACCTCTGATTCCCTCAGAAGAAGAATCCAGGCTGATGGCCTCAACCCCTGGTCTTCCACTGTATTGGAAATTGGGTGTGTGGGAGCCTCCGGAGCAGGATGAGCTTCATGTTTGAAATTAATTTCCTTTCCTCAGCCGGCGGCATCCCTGATGACTCTCCCCTGCTGCTTTGTGCATGAACAAACCGGTAATTAATGAAATTGGGAGCAGGGGCACGGAGGCGGGGTTTCCCGTGGAGGCCCAGGGCTGCCCAGGAGCTGCCATCTCTGTCTAGCCAGGGGGCCTGGCAGATGTTCACACATCTGGACAGTTGCAAAGTGAGGCCTGAAATATCATAGATGGGGAGATGGGGGTGAATTCTCCAGCTTCTCCTGGGCCTGGGGAGCCATTTTCCAGGGAGGGCCTTGGGAACCTCCTGCTGTTGGGTGTTGAGCTGAGCCTGGAGTAGCAATTGGGTGGACCTGGATTTTCAGCCTTTGCTCTCTTGACTCCTAGTTGTGAGGCTCGAGGCAGCTCACTTAACCTCCCTGGGTCTTCCTTGCTGTGAAGAGAATTGAGGCCATGGGAGCAGCTGCCCCCTAGTCATGGGGGTACTGGTGTAAAGGCAGCTTTGATTTGCATGTCCTCACCCCAGGGGGCTCATCTGGAAGGGGACAGTTACTCTCAATGGCCCTTTTCCTGATTCACACCGCCCCCCCAACTTCAAAATTCCCCTTCTACTTTGTGCCCACTTTGTATATATGACTGTCCACCCCTCGGCTTAGGCCACAAATGTGGGATCATCTTTGACCCCTCTGTCTGCCTTACTCCCTGCATCTAATCCGCCTGCACGTGCTGCTGGCTATACCTTCAGGGTGCAATGATGTCTCCCTGCTTCACTATTACCTGTCACCGGGGTGACTGCAGGAGCCTCCCTCCCAGGCCTCCCTGCCTCCACCCTTCCTCCTTAGTCTGTTCTGCTCACAGCAGCCAGTGGGATCTCTGAGAACCGCCTGATGCGCACACCCCTCCCTGCTTAAAGCCTGTGGTTGGGTGTCTTTTATAATCAGCTGGATCTGTTCTGTATCTTTAATATACCCACCTGGGGGAGCTGGGCGCCTGTCTGGCCTCACTTTTTGCAGTCCACAAGCTAGTTCTGCCTCCTGCAGAATCACTGTCCTGCTCCCTCCTGAATCCCCTTCCTCACTGACCAAGTGATTGTGCCTCTTAATTCTTCTTTCAGACCCCTTTGTCCAGAATGCTTCTTTTACCCCTTGGACTCCTGTTTATTCTTGCAGGTGTGGTCACGACGTCCATGGCTTTCCAGAAGCCTTCTCTGATTTCCCCTGCTGTCTACCCACAACTATCTGAGCCAGGGTCCCCTTCCCTGTGCCCACTTCAGTCATTGTCCTCCCCATCAGTGCTGTGATGCTCTGGGAGGACATCACCCACGACGATGTACCTTTATTCTCACACATGCTGCAAGGCCAGACAGCACAGGAGTATTAATTTAGGCAGTAAATGCAAAGACCTCCCTGCAGATTAAGGGCCTTCAGACCTAGACAGACTGGAGTAGGATCCTCAAACTGTGGTTTGATTTGGCTGTGTGACCTTGGAAAGTCACCTAGCCTCTCTGAGCTTGGAGGGTCACGAGGATTGACGAGATGACATGTATAATAAACATCCTCCTCTTTCCCACTTGCTGGATAGTAATGTTTCCAAAGACACTTGGAATGTTTAACCCCTCATATTTGCTCTGAGCAGAGCAGAATCAACAATGCGCACAAGGAGCCCACCACAGAACCCCAAACAGGAGCAAAAATAGCAGCCATCAGGGCAACCTGAGTTGCAGAAGCCACAGGAAGAAGCCGCAGGCCAAGCGGATGTCAGCTGCTCTGAGGCCCTGCTGAGGTTCCTCGGATGTGCCGAGCTATGCAGCCCTCACGCCTGCCCTCGCTGGCTCCCCAACCACAGCATCAGATAAGGCCGGTGGAAAAAGTGCTGGCTTCCTCTCTCTGGGGAGGGGTAATCTCAGTGCCATCTGTAGGGCACACTCCATCCCCAGTTGCCTCTCTGGCCTCCCCTCCCCCTCCTCCTCCCCCTGCTTGCTCTGCCCGTCTTTGCTGATCTCTTTGCTGACCAAGGTCACACCTGCCAGTGGCTCCCATTTTAGGGCCTGTACACAGGTTGTTGAGCCCTGGAATGCTTTCCCCAACACATCTGCTAGTCTCACTCCCTCACCTCCTTCCAGTCATGGCTCCACTATCACTTCCTCAGTGAGGCTCACCTTGACTGCTCTGTTTAAATTTGCATACCTTCCATCTCGACGTTCCCAATACCCCTGACCTGCTCAACTCTTCTTTCCATAGACCATGAAAGTCACTTATTGACTATGTATTGTTTTCTGTCTCCAATGCAAGAGTGTAAACTCCAGGGGTCTTTGTTCATTGCTGTCTCCCAGGAGCCCAGAATAGTGCCTGGCACTATTAGATGCACAGCAAATATTCTTTCAGTGCATGGATACGTGAGTGCATGAATAAGAACCAGCCCAGCAATCAGAAGAGGTTCAGGCCAGATTTTGGGGTGAGGGGAGTTTGTTTCTGGGCTCCAGGCCCCAGGGATGGGCTCACATAGTCATTGAGGATTCTGGCCCCAGGATTCACCTGCATTGGCCAGAAGCCCCTGCTGACCTTCAGGGCGATAGCTGTCTGGGGCCAGAGAAGGGTCCGGAGACCTATGGTGCCCTTCAGGAACGACCCTTGTGGTAGTTCAGAGTTTGCTTTGGAGCCACATTGTTGTGGGTTTGAATCCCAACTCGACCACTTCCTAGGTAGAGAGCCTTCGCCTCCACCTCTCTATATTTGAGTTTTCTGCCTTTAAGATAGAATAGATAGGCCAGGCGCGGTGGCTCACGCTTGTAATCCCAGCACTTTGGAAGGCCAAGGCGAGCAGATCACTTGAGGATGGGAGTTCAAGACCAGCCTGGCCAATATGGTGAAATCCCATATCTACTGAAAATACAAAAAAAAACAAAACAAAAAAAAACCCAGGTGTGCTGGCGCAAACCTGTAACCCCAGCTACTCGGGAGGCTGAGGCAGGAGGATTGCTCGAACCTCAGAGGCAGAGGTTGCAGTGAGTTGAGATCATGCCATTGCAATCCAGCCTGGGCAACAAGAGCAAAACTCTGTCTCAGAACAAAACAAAAGTAGCGAATTCTGACCTTGCTTGGGTGGTGATTATGAGGGTTACATGCAATGTAGGTAAAGTGCTTGGCTCATGGTAGATGGTCAGCACGTGATCATTGCTATTCAGCTTACATGTTTTTT
>NW_012121820.1:9735210-9748271 GCF_000951035.1 Colobus angolensis palliatus | reverse complement strand
CATTATTTTAGAGATGGGGTCTTGCTCTGTTGCCCAGGCTTGAGTGTAGTGGTGTGAACACAGCTCACTGCAGCCTTGAACTCCTGGGCTGAGGCATTCCTCCTGTCTCAGCTTCCCCATTAGCTGGGACTACAGGTATGCACAGCTATGCCTGGCTGATTTTAATTTTTTTTTTTTTTTCTTTTTAAGAGATGGGGCCTTGCTGTGTTGCCCAGGCTGGTGTCAAACTGCTGATCTCAGCTATCTTCTTGCCCTGGCCCCCCAAAGCTCTAGTATTACAGGTGTGAGCCACTGCACCTGGCCTAAACCTAACTGAGCATGTTAGGGTTTTGATGCCGCGACAACCCCCTGAATCTCAGTTGCTTATAAGAAAGGCTTATTTTTGCTCTTACTACATGTTCCATGACAATCAGCAGAGAAGGAAGGGTTGGGCTCTGCTCCACAAATCACTCAGGGCTGTAGGGTGGCCAAGTCTTGACCATCTGGAACCTTGCTGGTCCTCTAGAGAGAGCCTGCAGATCTCAAGTTTGCTTTTCTATACTTCCACCCAGAAGGAGACCCACGTTGCTTCTGCTCATAACCCATTGGCCTAAGCTAGACACGTGGTTCCAATAAATGGCAAGAGGAGCCCGAGGTGTAGTGTCCTATGTGCCAGGAAGGAGAGGAGAGCCAGATATTGGAGAGCAGTAGTAAAGTCTGCCACAGCAGGTGCTTCCCACTCTGCCTTCTCCAGACATATAGGCGGACTGAGACACTACTCACGGGATGCACTGTGGGTGGTTGAATAATGACCTCTAAGTATAGCCAGGTCCTAATCTTTGAAACCTGTGTATGTTGCTTTAAATGGCAAAAGGGGCTCTGCAGATGTGATTCAGGATCTTGGGATGGGGAGAGTATCTTGGGTTGTCTGGGTGGGCCCTGTGGAATCACAATGGTCCTTGTAAGTGAGGAGGGGGCACAGAGTCAGGAGAAGGTAATGTGAGGACGGAAGGAGAGACTGGGGTGATGTGCTGTGAAGATGGAGGAAGGGACCACAAGTTAAGGAATACAAGCAGCCACTAGATGCAGGAAAAGGCAAGGAAATAGATTTTCTCCTGGAACCTCCAGAGCAGCCAACCCTAATGACACCTTGGTTTTAGCCCAGTGAGGTTGATTTTAGACTTCTGACTTTCCAGACTGGAAGAGAATAATTTTTGTGTTTTAAGCCACCCGTTTATGGTGATTTGTGACAGCGGCCCTAGGAAACTAATATATCACCTTCAGTCAGAAAATCATATGAAACCCACTGCATAAAAGCCTCCTCTGTCTGCTCAGACAGAACCAACCCTCTCCTCCTGTCTCTTGTGGCGCCCCTTGCACCCATCTGTCATCACGTTCATGCACAAGCAGAGGTGTCTCTTAACATAGTCCTTTCACTCCCAACACCCATGCTCCAACAAGCACACCCTCAGCCACTCTTTGAGCCTCTCATTGCTCGGGCTGATCTGGGTTGGTGCGTATCCACGTCTGTAGGAACGCAGGGCAGGCTGGTGGCAAGGTCAATATAAAGAACTTGTCTCTAGGCAAAGGGCCCTGGCATGCCCCAGAAGTGGCTCAGAACTTGTCTCTAGGCATGTCCCCGGCATGCCCCAGAAGTGGCTCAGTTGGCGGAAGAGTAGAGGCCCCATGGGAGATGGTGGGGAGGGTGAAGGATGGTGAAATCAGCAGGGACCAGGTCCAGCAGGACCTCGGGACCAAGAGGAAGAGGTGAATCTTTGTTCTGAAGACAGAGGGAAGCCTTAGAAGGGTTTTGGGCAGGGAAGCGACTATGGATGACTGATGACTGGGTTCTCCTGGTTTGTGACTAGGTTAGAAGGCTGTCTTTGTCCTCCCATCTTCTGGAAGTCAACTCTATGCCAGACACTCCTGAGCTATGCTTTTCATAGGATTTCTCGTGCGTCCATTTTATAGAGGAGAAAGCTGAGACTCAAGGAATGGAACCTCATGGAATCCATCCTCCATGTGGCTAGCTGAGTCATCTTTTAAACTATAAATTAATGCATGTTACTCCCCTGCAAGAACTCTCCAAGGGCTTCCCATTTAGGATGAAATCTGAGTGCCTTATGGTGGCCCTAGGACTCCACGTCACGTCCTCGCCCTGCACCTCTGCCTACTGTGCACTGCGCGTTATTCCCCCTGCATGCGAGAGCTTCTACTTGTGGACCTCAGGGACTTCGCATTGCTGCTCCCTCTGCCTTACATGCTCCCACCCACTACTTGTTGCCTGACAGCCTCCTCCTCTCCCTTCCGGGCTCCCTCAGTTTAATTGCGGCCTCTACAGAGAGACCCTCTGTCTCTGCACTTCCTGTGTTTGCTACACAGCACTTAGCACGATGCAATGTGTGACCACCTTTGTGTGTTTGCCTGCTTGTTGCCTGCCTCCTGCGGTGGACTCTGAGGCCTGCAGGGGCTGGGACCGTGTCTACCTTGCTTCTCGTTGTGTCCCAGCCCCCAGGACAGGACCTGGCTTGAAGTGGGGCACTCAGCAAACCTCTGCAGAAGGATGAAGGATGCGTCCTGGGTGCAGAGGATGCAGGGAGCTCTGGACCTTTGAGGGTGGCTGGAGGATCCTGGACCTGCCTCAGAGGACAGACACCATGCAGGGGCCAGCTGAGGAGGAGTGCCAGTGGTTTCTCTGGGCACCTGGGCAGCCCCATTCCTGTTGCACCTGGCCTTGACCCACTCCCTGTGCTGTCCACATTCCCTGTCACGTTAAACGCTCTGCCTGCCATTTCAGCCTCTGGGAGGATCCATGAGGGTGTAGGGAAAGACATCAGACCTGGGTTTAGATCCCAGTTCAGCCACTTAATAGCTATGAGACCTTGCGCAGTTTCCTTTAACTTTCTGAGCCTCAGTTTCCTCCTGTGTAAAATGGGCATACAGAGGGACAGTCTCCTAGCACATGAGTCCTGGTGCTTGATTCAGCTTGAAACTGCCTTATCTGCAATCCAAAAAGCCCTGCAACCAAAAGTTGTTTTATATGCTGCAAACTCATTTGGCCCCCAAAATCTGACCTGAGCTGACGCGAGGCTCTTTGTAATCTTTACTTACCCCCCTTGTGTGAATATTCATATGTTCCACTGCAGAAATATGAATGTGTTCCATTGCAGGTGTTGCCTGAGGCTCCACTGAAGCTATGGCATAATTTGCAGAATTTGCACTTCATTACTTTTCTGAAATTCAAACAAATTCTGAAACTGCATGAGTTCTGGCTGAGAGCTGTGGATCTGTGTATGTGAGTCGCTGCTGAAAACCCTCCTGGGGCACCGGAGGGCCCGTGGAGGCCTCTGGAAGCTATTGCAGAGCCTGAAACCCCTTGTTTCCCCTTGGCTGGCTTCTGGTTTCTCGGCAGCCAGTGTCTTCTTAGCCACCTGGGGTTATGTTGGTTTTGCTGGTTCAGGGGCAGGGGTTAAAGCTTAGGGCAGGGTGAGCCCAGGTACTCAAACATTTCTGATGTGAATTTAAAAGGAGATTTTTTTTTTTTTTTTTTAATGAATCATCAGAAGAAAGAAATCAGAAGGAAGTGTGTGACCAAGGAGAGGAAATTAGGGTTTGCAAATTGCATGAGTCACCCCCTTTCTGACTCCTGGGTGATCCCTTGCCCTTGGCAATTTTCACTCATCTCTGAGACTCTCAAGGCCGTATTCTACACAACATGCTGGGGCTGTCGTGGTTTTATTCTGGCTCCAAACCTGCTTCTCATTCTAACCTATTTTTGAATGACTGCCATGCTGTTTTACTTATTATTGCGTTAGCCAGTGTTTCTTCCCTGCCCAAGCCCTGCTCAGACTCCTGTATCCCCATCTTAGCATCTGCAACCCATTCTCCACCCAGAAGCCAGAGGCCAGTTTCTGAAGTGCGACTCACATTCTGGGCTTCAGTCTCACCTCCCCAGTCTGGCCCTTGAAGCTCCCTTGTGATAAGGCCCTGCTTGCCTTTCTGTCTTATCTTGCACCACCTTTCTACTCCATGAATGGGCCCTTCCCTCCAGCTCCCAGGCTTTGGTGAATGCTGTTCCCACTGGCCTCTGCCCTCGCCTGGCTAGTTCCGTGCATGTCGCGGGTAGATCTGCTTTAGAAACCACGTCTTCCATGAAGTCTTTTTATAAGGCCCTTGTCTAGGCCTCACGAACCTGGCTTCCCATCGACTTATCACCCACCCCTATTCTGATTCCTGGTCCTGTCCTCTTCCCTAGACCATGAGCTCCAGGACAAAGACTGTCCACCAGTTGCAGTGGCTCACGCCTGTAATCAATCCCAGCACTTTGGGAGGCTGAGGTGGGTGGATCACCTGAGGTCAGGAGTTCGAGACCAGCCTGGCCAACATGATGAAACCCCGTCTCTACTAAAGATACAAAAATTAGCCGGGCATGCTGGCGCACGCCTGTGATCCCAGCTACTCGGGAGGCTGAGGCAGGAGAATCGCTTGAACCCGGGAGGCCGAAGTTGCAGTGAGCTGAGACCGTGCCGCTCCACTCCAGCCTGGGTGAGAGTAAGGATCTGTCTCAAAAAGAACACCAAAAACCAAAAGCTGTGTTTTCTGTATGTCACTACCATCCCCAGCACTCAGAGTGAAAGACTGTTTTAAGCAAGACTGTTTTAAGCCCTTGAGTCCTCGTCCCCTGCCTCTGGCTGGCTATGTCTGCCTAAGAGTGGCTGCCATATTGTCTTCCATTAAGCTGGAACCTGTTTCCCGTGTCAGCAGTGGTATGAAATATCCCAGTTGCATTGCAGTAAGTTTGTTGTATGTGCATTTCCCCACTTGCCATTGAATCAGGTGTCCCTTTTTTCCCTTCCATATTTGTTTCTTAAGATAACACCTCTTGCGTGACTTTTGTTTGAATCCCATGTCTTTTTGTCTGTTGGCATCTTGTTTTCTGTTTAATTTGACTGAGCTATTTCCACCTTGTATATATTAACTGTCTTATAGTTGGCGCTGATATTTTCTTAGTCTGATGTCCTTTTCATTTTGGTTTTATTATGTTTTCTTCCACAGAAGATATTAATGCATATGTATTTGAATCTGTCAATCTCTCTTCCTCTGTGATTGCTTTGAGGACTGAAGAAGTTATCCTGCCTCCACAGATCTGATAAACATTCTGTTCTGTTTTCTGATTGTTTCCCTGTAGCATGACTTTTTATGCTTAACTCTTTAATCCGTTTGGAGTGCATTTTGGTGGGTGTCTTTCTGTGGATATCTAGTTCAGTGTTCCTAAATAGGAACAGAATAACCCTCTTGTCCCCATTCTGTTTATTAAATAATTAGTCCTTGTCTCTTTGTTTGCAAAAGGCCAGACAAAATAGAATAGCTCTTATAAGCATGAGCTTTAGCAGAATTAAGATTTTGGCTTTGCCACTTTGTGTGAGCTATGAGCACATTGCTTAGATTGAGCTTGTTTTTTCCTCTGTAAAACAGGATGATGGTATCTCCCTCCTAGGATCGTTGTAAAGATTGAGCAGAAGATCATGTGTAAAGCACATCACACGTTACCTGGCATAAAGTAAATGTCCTCCTTAATCTTGATACGTTTCCATACCTGACTGGGTCCAACGTTGTACTTTTCCTTCTGTTTCATTGATGTAGAATTCTTGTTTTCTGTTACTGCCATACTGCTTTAATTGTGGCTTCATGGAATGTTTCACTCTCTGGCCAGATTGGGCATCCTTCCGTTGCTCTTTAAGAATATTGCTTTAAACACGCACCTGTTTTCTTTAGTGAATGTTGATTTTCTCTCTCCCATTCTGTACTGTAGCCCACCTCAGTGACTTCTAGACACCCCTTCTCCCCTCTCCCCAGCACACACACTGGTTTTCTCCACACCTGGCTGCCTAGCCTTTGCTCACTCTGGACTCACTGCCTCACAGGTACGTACCGACTGCTCTCACCTGGCGTATCTCCACCTTAGTGCTTTATCACTCCCTGGGTGTCATCGTGCAGATACCCATTTTCCCTATGGATCTGAGCTTCCCTGGGAATTGGTTCTAGGTCCCTAGTGCCCCCTGCACCTGGCGTGTGGTCACGTACATTGTAGGTGCTGAGGTCAGGGCTTGGAGAAGACAGGAATGTTCACTGTGCACGTGGACTTTTGACAGTAACTGGGCTAAATCTGGCTGCTTCTGGAGGTGCAGGCTTAGAGGACCCAACAATTTGGCGGTTGTAACTCTGGACATGCTGTTGCCAATAACGGTGGGTCATCTATCAGCTCTGGCCTTGGTTTCCCCAGTGGGATTTGCAGAAGCCAGAGGGTTAAAACCCTCCCAGCCCTGAGGCCTCATTATTTATCTTAGAGGGTCCGTAGTAAAGATGAATTAGAATAACTCATTGGCACATGCTATGCCTTCGAGTGCAGTTTTCTGATTTCTGGGAGAGAAAAGGCCTCTTAGGACAGAGCCCCCAACTGCCCTCCTGGGTCTCCAGGAGAGAGCCCAGATCTGGATCAGAGGGGTTCAGTAGTCAAGAACAGAGGGGTGGCTCTCTGCCTGGGAAGGCAACTGGGGCGAAAGCAGGGAGCTAGCCTTTCTCTGCACACTGCTAGGTAGCTTGCAAAACCCTGCCTGTTCCATTCCTGTTCTCCAGAGGAGGAATCTGAGGATGAGAGAGGTAAGATCCCCGCCCACTGCCATGCAGCAGCTAAGTGCAGAGCCTGGACTTGAACCTAGATCTGCCTGCTTCCAGAGCTGTGCTTCACCAGTGTTCTCACAGCTCCCAGTCCAAAGGCCGATGTTGAGACGGCGCTTAAAAATACACCAGCAGTGTTTACAAATACCGTTTCCTGTGTTATCTGGTACTGGTAGAAGGAAGTGAACCTGGCACTTTGTCTGTGTTAGGTTTGGGGTTAGAGGCATAAGTGCCAAGTTCAGATGACCTAGAAAAACATTTCTAGGTCAAATTACAATTTCAAAGGTTTCTTTTCTTCTTCTTTTTGAACCGCTCTAAGAGCAAACGCTGTCGTTGACATATTTCCCTTCCGACAACACGAGCCCTTTGTGGCGTGATTGAGGGCTTGTTTTGTAGTGCTGGGGAGAAAAATATCTTCCACATCATCTGCTGCTCAGTGTCTCAGGCACACTCGCTCCCCCCACACCGCAGTGCCACTGACATACGCTCACGTGGCTTTTAGTTAATGGTCTTTGGCAAGAATCAGTTTTGGGACTTGTTCCCAACCGCTTGGATGATAGATAATTGTCAAATACAAATATTGGCGGCACAGGGCAACCTGAGGCTCTAGACCGCTGACCGCAGCCCAGCCTCTGGGGAGAGCCGGGAGCTGGGCAACTGCATGTTTTGGGAGGTAACGGGGCAAGACCTGGCAGCAGCACAGCCTTCTCGTTACAGTGTAGGCTCTGGAGTTGAACTTCCTGGATTTGAATCCTCACTCCACCCCTTCCTAGCTGTGTGGCCTTGGGCACGCTACATAACCTCCCTCGCCTCAGTCTCCTTATCTGTAAAATGGGAGCCTCACTAACTTACCTCATGAGGTGGTTGTGAGGATTACAGGAATGGATATTTGTCATTCAATTAAGAGTGCCTGGCTTGTCATCAGTGTGATGTGAACACTGCACACATTTGTTCTAAGGAATAAATGATCGTAGCCATAGTGGATGCTGTCGTGTGTCACCCTAGTCCCTCCTCAGATCCAGGCACACATTCTGTCTGCTGCTTAGAGTGCTGGCTGCTGCCCCTATCAGCTGAGCCTCTCTCTGGGCAGCTCCATGGTGCCTTTGGTGGAAAGGGCAGCTCCATGGTGCCTTTGGTGGAAAGAGGAAGCCTTGGCCAAGGTCATCAACACTTGCCCCCTGGGCATCCTGGATCCAATGGCCATCCCATGTGGGGATACACAGTGCTTAGCTCCCTGCCTCAAACTGGGACACCTCTGCTGGGCCATCCCAGTTCCAGAGCTCCCCTTGGGACAGGTGGAGGCCTCTGTTGTGACTGCATCACAGTTTGGCTTGTCCCTCTGGCCTGGCCTGCTCCCCCACTCTCCTATAGCACTTCCCAGTACATTTCTTGTCTGTAGATTTCACCCTCAGAGTCTGTTGGGTACCTGAAACAACAGGTAGCTATCCAGACACTGAATGGAATCTGATTTCCATTTTAAAGCACATGCTGATTTCACTTGCTTGTATTTTTGGAGGCTTTTTGAGGAGTGGCCTTGGGTTCTCCACCACCCCTGTCTCCACCCTCCGTGTGGCACTGTCAGCATGCCTTGGTCACCTCCATGGCTCCTGGTGGAAAGAATGTGGCCTAGCTCCTGGGCAGATCATAAAACTTAAAACTGATGGAACGGTCCAGGGGCCCAGAGGGTATCACCCGTTCAACCCTTCCAGGTACAAGTGAGGAAACTGAGGCCTAGAAAGGGGGAGGCCTTTTTCAAGGACACACAGTGAGTGGTGCCTTTCCTTCCCATCTCTGAAGGTGATGGTGTCTCGGGATGTAGTGAGCAGGCTGGTCTTAAGAGTCAGACGTATGGCTGTTGTGATATTGTGGCGCTAGGGTCCAACAGATGTTTTACGGGGTACCCCCATGGCAGAGGGGTGGCCAGGCCAGCCCGGGAGTGGGAATCAGCAGTGGCTTCTGGAAGAGGGACAACATGGGAGTTGAATGGGCATGAACAGTGTGGAACAGCGGGGAGTTTCAGGGGGAGACACAGCTGCCGCAGAGGCCTGGACGAGGCGTCCGGGAGAGTGTGGTCTGGGCAGGGAGCTTGGAAAGGCAGAAGAGGGGATGGGCGCATGACGGGTGGGAGGGACCCTGGACCGTCGGGCTGGCAGGTGGCAGAGGCTCAAGTGAATGCTGTGGCCAAGAATTAAAACTTTTCCCCAGTGGAGGGAATGGGACTTGATGGAGAGTGACTTGGGGAGAGCCACGCAGAGGCCTTACCCATTATGGTCCCCACTGACCCTGCACTGCCTGAGCCAGTTGGTGCTCAGTCCATGGTTGTGGAATAAATGAGTGAATGAATGAGGGAAGGGAAGATGGTGCTGAAGAAGAGGCCTCCAGCTGCACTGTGGCGGGCGGCTGGGAGCAGGGACGAGCCCACAGGCTCTGATGAAACTGGCCTTGGTTGGGGATTTTGTCCTTCTGAGCCAGACTGTGGGTCCCTATCTTCCCTCTTATCACTGGAGAGGTCCATGGGCCTGGCTTCAATGAGACTCTGGGGACTTAGGGAGTGCCGGTGAGACTAGCTGAGAGCAAGTACGTTGGCATCCCCCACAGCAGAAGCCCAGGGAAAGGCTTCACAGTTGTGAGCCCAATCAGATGAGGTCCTGGCCCTGCCCCTTGGATGGCCTCATCTCATTACACCTTGCCCCACTTCCCAGTCCAGCTCCCTCTAGCCCCAGGCAGTGTCTGCAGCCCTCTTTGAACCATTCCCCCTCACAGCGCCAAATGAAAATGTTTGTTGAAAACAACATGTGCATAATTAAAGCTTAATGAGCGCTTGTCTGTTTGGAATGTGCAATTAGATTTACAATCGGGGATGGGAGAGAGCTCCAAATGGCTTTAAATGGAGCTGAGAGAGAGGATAATTTTTGCCATAAATCTGCAGTAATGCAGACGGTGTGTGAGCTACCAGTGGCAGTACCAGGGAAGGAAGAAATACAGGCCTGCCAGGCCTCCATGCTATCTATGCTAGCGGGTTGCCCTGCCCATCAGGCCAGGCCCTCTGGGCAGCTGAAGCTGGTGAGTGTACTGGGATGGGACTCACTGGTGGTCCTGGGGACAGATCTGCCCTAGGTTGGAGCTGGAGTTCCTGCCTGCAGCCTGTGAGATCTGTGATCCAGCCAACTGTGAGGGGCTGAGGGACTAGTGCTGAGTCCAGCTGCCCAGGTCCCCAAGATCCCATGGCTGGGGAGAGATTCCTGTGTCATCACCATGTTCACCCCCAGCCTGCAAACTGGCTTCAGGGCAGAGGATGTGGCCTTCTACTTTGTTCTCTGCTGTTTCCCAGTACCCAGAGCATACATAGTAAGGCGTCAGTTAACATTCGAATGCCTCGTTACCAGACTCTTGCCTTCAGCACGTCACTCTCCCTCTGCAAACCCCATTTCTCCCATATCTATCACAGAGAAATGGATTCGGCTACTGCTGATGTCATCCCTTCCGTCTCTGGGGTTCGGGGTCAGGAGCAGACAATGACTAGGGCAGCGTCTAGACCAGCACCATCCAGTAGAAATACAATGCAGGCCATATACATGATTTTGAATTTTCTAATGGCCATGTTCAGAAAAAGTGAAAAGAAACAGGTGACATTAATTTTAATATTTTAGTTAACCCAGTATATCCCAAATATTACTATTATTCCAATACATCATCAATATACAAATATTGACAAGGTATTTTACATTCCTTTTTGTTGTCATCGTCATCATTCTTGCTCTGAAGTCTTTGAGATTCAATGTGGACTTTACACTTACCCACATCTCAGTTTGGACTAGCTACGATTCAAGTGCTCAGAAGACACATGTGGTAAGCGGCCATCATTCTAGATGGAGGAGGTCTAGAAAGAGCACAGCTAGAGCCAGGTGGGAGGGGGCAATGATTCCCACCTCCCAGAGGAGCCCAGGTGCCTGGCAGCCCTTACCTGTGGTGCTATAGTGATCACTGCTATTTTTACACTACCCCTCCATGTCTTTTATCGACTGAAATAGGTGGCGCCATCCAAGCCAACTCTTGTTGGCGGTGGAGACAAGGGTTCTGCAGGAGCTCAAAGCACTGAGCTTGCTTACAAGGGACATTCCCAGCTTCTGTGGCAGGCAGTGCCCAAAGCGTTGTCCCTGCTTCTGATAGTTAAGGTCCCAGGTCCATAGTCATGAGGTCACCTTCTCTGGTTCACGTGGCTTGCACGCAGTGGGGGTGGGAAGCCAGGGTGTACCCTTAGGAGCCAGCAGCCTGGACTTCAGACTCAGCTCAGGCAAGTCTTGGCTGTGTGGTCTCAGGCAGATCCCCTAAACTTTCTGGGCCTCCGTCACAGGGGAGGATTTATCACCAGGCAGAATACAAATGTGCGTTGTACCCAGCAAAGCAGGCGCATCAATCAGGAGAAAAACATTTTTGAAAAAAGGTTAATATCTGATATCTTAGGAACAAAGCATGGGAGTCGTGGTTGTTGGGAAAAATCGGCCCTTGCAGTTGGACTTTCTTACAAAGACTTTAATTTGCAAATTTCATTTCAAATTACATACAGTGGGCACAGGCATCAAGGGTCTTTTCCATGATTAAGACCTCAGAGATTTGCACAAAGCCCCGCTCAGTGTCTTCATCTACAGAAGAGAGGTAGTTATAGCAACTGGCAGCATTCTTAGGAGGATTCAGTAATACGAAATAGCTAACAATGATTGAGTGCCTTCTCTAGGTAGGCAATGTTCTAAGCACTTTCTGTATAGTTAATTCAAATGACAGTCATACCCATTTTGCAGATGAGAAAACTGAGACACAGTAACGTAGTTAAAAAACCTAACAGCTTGAAAGCAACAAGCCTGGGATTTGAACCCTGGCAGCCAGACCAGGGCCTGTGTTTGTATCCACTGTGCCATCATGTTTCTCCATGTGGTGATGGGCCTGGAACTGGTGTACAGGGCCCGGTTCAGACTGAGACTGAGGCTTCCCACGCCGTGCTCTATTCCTGTTCCTCTTCCATCTGGCCGGCCTCTTTGCCTGCACCCCTCCCCCGGCATCTTCCTGGCCCCAATGTGTATTTCCCCATGAGACTTCCACATAAAACCGCACTCTCGGCAGGACCTAGGTTGCAGCTGCCTCTCTCTTTAGAGCTGTGTTTTATCTGTGCAGAATGAGTGTTCTCACGGCCTGATGTGGGGCAGGCGGGAGCAGTGTGTGCTGCTTTGATTGTTTCCTCTTTAGATCTCAGTGAGGCGCAGCTGTCAGTGCCTGTGACTGGCTAGGCTGATGGCTGTGCATCCCTGGTCTTTGATCTGTGTCTCTGTGCAGAGGGGAGGAGCAACAGCTTCTACAGAACAGCTGCTGCTTTGGTACCTGGGGTCAAGGCCAAGTTCAGACTTCCTGGGTGGCTTTGGACGAGCTCCCAACCACTCTGAGCCTCACCTTGCTCATCTCGATAGTGGGGCTGCTCATGGAAGCCTTGGGATTTCTAGGGGGTTCCAGTGAGATGGCTGGGCACAGCTCTGGGACAAGGGCTAGTATACAGTAGGTGCTCTCTGGCCAGTGCTCACAGCAGCCTTGGATGTCATATTCCCTGCTCCTTGCCTGGTCACCTCCTGTGCTTCCTACATCATGACTTCCTCCAAGTCACTTTTTCAGGATGCTTCTCTGGAAAGACCCTCTGCCTTGCTTCTGCTCCCCTTGGCTAACCTTATCCTGGCCTTTGTCACATGTGTCAAAGAAGAGGGCATCATTCAATATCAAAAGCAAGAAGCTGAATTCATTGGTATACTTTGCAAAGGTAGTCTCCCCAAATCAAGCAAGAGCTGATCTTTTCAGGGTTTGGGGAAGCATGGAGTCCTGGGATAGGAGGACTTTCAGAGCAGGAGGTTCTGAGACTGGCTGGCTGTCCCCGTGGTGGACATGTGGCTGTTAGGAGTGAGACTATTATTGATTGTTTGACTTTCAGAGGTGGGACTGTAAAGCTCCCAGTGACCAATGAGGATGAGCTTTAAACTTTTAAGTTTGGGGTTTCATTGTTTGCAGCTTGGGACTGTGGTCAAGGAACATCTTTTCCTCTGTAGATTCAGAGAATAAGAAGGTTTTATTCTCCCTCCATAGCTGTCATCTTCTCCAAAGGACGCAGGGTTCCTTGAAGGCAGGGGCTGTGTCATCATTCTGGCATGCCTGACACCCAGCACACTGCCTGGCACACAGTAAGCACTCACAAGATACCGTTCAATGAACAGTAACTGTTGCCTCCAAGTACCTTTGCATTTATCTCTTTTCAGAGCCTTTGTGATGATCTGTTTGCATAGATTTCCCAAGGGGCAGTGGCAAAATTCACTCGTAGATTCCCCAGCGGCTGGGAGCATATTCCTCAGTACACGATAGGTGCCCGGTAC
>NW_012121820.1:9644550-9735127 GCF_000951035.1 Colobus angolensis palliatus | reverse complement strand
CCTCAGTACACGATAGGTGCCCGGTACGCCATACAACAAAAGCACTGCCAGATTCCCCAGCGGCTGGGAGCATATTCCTCAGTACACGATAGGTGTCCGGTACGCCATACAACAAAAGCACTGCCTTGGGCTTGTTTTGCCTCAGCACATTTGAATTGAGATCTTAGACCCAGGACCAAGAGTGGGAGTGAATGGGCGGAAGACGTGGGAGGGACAGGGTCAAGGTGAAGAGGCTGACCTTGAACAGGAGGGAGATACCTTTTCAGACTAACAGAAAGGAAGTCGAGATAAGCATGATGTAAATAACGTAGGGTAGGTTGGGAGAATCGAGGGAATATCTGATGGCTTCAGTTCCTCAGTGACAGAGGAGACAATGTCATCTGCTAGACTGAGGGAGATGCGGGCTGATAAAGGGATAGGAGTTGAGTATATCGTAACAGTGATAATAGGTACCATTTATTAAGCACCTGTCAAAAATAGTTAATATCTGTAACATAATGCTTAATAATGCTAACTCATAGCTGATGTCTGATAACAGATACCAAAAACCTTATGAGGTAGCAATGTAGCTGCCATAATTGTTGTTTTATAGGTGAGGAAAGGAAGGCAAAGTGAAGTTAAAGTCACTGAGCTCGTAAGTAGTGGAACCATTGTCAGATCAGTGCTGTTACCCAGTGTGTTACACTGCACACAGGGGTTGAATTAAGTCCAAAGCTGATTTTAGATGGAAGCTTTTGATTAGGTCCAAGAAGATGGGTTTATAAAAGCAAGCAAGACAGTGTTAAGGTTGGAGTTCGTAGCCAGAAATAAAGAAGGGACTAGGAAGAGATGGATTTCAGTGGATAGAGAAAGAGAGAGTGCTCCAGGCTGAGGGTGGGACAATGTGTAAGAGTGGGGACACTTGCTGGGTGTGGTGGTTCATGCCTATAATCCCAGCGCTTTGGGAGGCCGAGGCAGGCAGGTCACTTGACAGCGGGAGTTTGAGACCAGCCTGGCCAACATGGTGAAACCCCGTCTCTACTAAAAATACAAATTTAGCCAGGCATAGTGGTGCACGCCTGTAATCCCAGCTACTCAGGAGGCTAAGGCAGGAGAATCACTTGAACTTGGGAGGTGGAGGTTACAGTGAACTGAGATCACGCCACTGCACTCCAGCCTGGGCGACAGAGCAAAACTCCATCTCAAAAAAAAAAAAAAAAAAAAGTGGGAGCACTGGAGGCTCCCACTATGCTGAGGACCCCACGGGAACTGAGACTTGGGGCTGTCCTGGAGGGTCCTGGATATAGGCTGAGTGATGTGGAGTCTCTGCAGGGTTTGGATCTGAGGAGTGAAGCGATTGCCCAAAGATCGCTAGTGATAGCCAAGGTGTGAGATGGATTGTGTGATATGGACCCACCAAGATGGGTTTGTGGTGCCTGTGTGTGCCCCCACGCTGTGCATACCACATGCATTGTTTACCTTTGTGTTCACACTCAGCATACTCTTAAGGAAGCTGAGCAGAAAGATGTAGCAGGTGATTGGATCAGAGGGATGTAGATGGCAGGGAGACCAGGGTCACCCCGGGGGTACTGACTGTGGGACTGTGGAAGGTGACAGTTTCTGTTATGACAGGGGAGTGCTGGAGAAACAGAAAGTTCATGTACATGTTGTGAGTTCAGTGCTGGAGGTGTTGAATTTGAGGTGCTCATGGGCAAATAGGGGAGATAGCCAGGGAGAAAACTGTATATTGGAATCTGAGGTAATTTGGCTAAAGATGGGGATTATTTGAGAATTGGTGATGTTGCAACCATGAGTAGCCATGACATTGTCCAGAGAAAGTGTGAATCGAGTGAGAAGGAAATACCAGACCCACAGGTCTATGCACCTATCCATTCCACCCAACCACTCAACCCATTTTATCCACCCAGGAACCCACACATACAGGCATCTATCCATGCATCCCCAACACCCATCTCACCCATCGGTGTTCATCTTATCCACCGTCCCAATCTCTTTCCATACATTTGTCTGTTCACACTCATAGTCATCCCATTTCACCTATCCGTTCATCCACTCCTCCCTCTCATCCCAGCCATCCCGTCCATACATCCCAACCACCCATCTATTCATCCATCCATCCGTTCCTCCATCTCATTAATAAACCATTCATTAATCATTTTATATTGATTACATGTTGAAATCATGTTATGAATATGTTGAGTTAAATAAAATATAGCATTACAATTTTTATCTGTTAATATTTTTAAACTGTGGCTACTACATTTAAAAATAATGAAAAGAGTGTAATTGGATTGTCTGTAACACAAGGCATAAATGCTTGAGGGGACAGATACCCCATTCTCCACGATGTGATTATTACATATTGCATGCCTGTGTTGAAACATCTCATGTGCCCCATAAAAAAACTGTGGCTACTAGAAAAAGTTGAATTACACATGTGGATCACATTTGTAACTTTTATTATATTTCTGTTGGACAGTGCTAATGTGTATAATCCCTCACCCATCTGTTCATTCACCTGTGTATCCATTGCGTCTATTACCCGTCTATCACCCGCTGATCATCCATCTATCCATCACCCATCTATCAATCATCTATCCACCCATCCATTCATCCACCCATCTGCCCATCCATCCATCTCATCCTTTACTCCTTCCTCCTTTCCATCCATTCATCTACCCACTTATCACATCTGTTTACCCCACAAATATTTTATTTATACCTGTCATGAATCAGTGACTCTGTGGTCATAAGAATGAGAAAACTGAGGCTTAAAGCAATTAAGCAATTTGCCCAACGTGGCACAGATGGACCTGGGATCTGACTCTCTAAGATCGGGGCTCTTCACCTTGGCTGCCTATTTGCTAAGTTTCCTTAAAAAATCCTTTGGGGAAGCATGGTGTGCTTAGGTTGGGGGGTGGCTGTTGGAATAGTAGCTGAGGAGCTCTTTTCCCTGAGGGGACCACACAGGGAAAGGAGAGGTAGGGGAGAGACAGACTCCTTAGAAGCCCCTGTAAGCTGTGTCCCTGGTGGCCGTCATGAAAGGGTTATCCCTACACATTCGATATTTGCAAAAATGTGGGTTCTTTCAGATTCCAAAACTCATTTCCATGACAAAACTCTTGGGAAGAGAAGATGAAGGCCTGGCTTTTGCAGAACAATCTTCCAGCTGTAATGAGGACTGAAGATGGCAATGGGAAAAGGAATTATAATTAGAATATGAAATGGGGAAAATTAATCTATTCCAGTCACTGGTAAGAGGATGTTCTCCTGGCGTTCATGGAAATTCTTAAGCTGTTGTTTCTCCCTACATTTTTTTTCTCACATTTTAAAGCATAGGGAAGGCTGTGTGGTATAAAAGAAAGGCTTTTGACCAAGGAACTGATAAACTGTGAAATATACATAGAATTGAAGTTCATGTGCATCTTTGCTTTGTATGTCTCTGTATGCACATGCAGTGTATGTTTGTGTTCACGTTTATGTCAGTCACATTTAAATGGCTGTAGACGCATGGAATATTTATACACATTTGGGCACACCCTGCTTTCCTTGTGTGCATGCTGTGGTTATTGCGTGCCCAGTTGTATAAAGGATCTCTGACATGTGCCACACTCACGCTTGTGCTGTGTGTGCGTTGGTTTGTGTTACCCATGGACATGGTACATGAGTGAGTTGAACGCTGCCGTGTTGAATGCTGTGCTGCGTGACATGGGTCCACACAAACATAGGTTTGCGGTGCATGTGTGCGCTGCCCGCACTGTGCACACGGTGTACGTCATGTACCTTTGTGTTCACACGGCGTATGCACTGTGGTGGGTGTAGATGTGGGTGTTTTTGATCTTGTCTGTGCACATGTGGAGGACGAGGTAGCCCTGCTGTGTCTGAGAGCAAAGGTGACTGTGACCTCTGCCCTTGGCTTTCAAGTTCATTTACCCAGAAAAGGTCCCAGATGAGGAGGGGCTGAGGGGGTAAGCCCCAGGCCTTAGAGTCCTGGAAGCCAAGCCGGGGGGAGCCTGGGAACCCTCAGTGTCTGCCATCGATTCCTTCATGCCCTCCAAGGGCTCCGATGTGGTGGAACCCTGGCAGAGGTGGGCAGAGAACAGGCCTCCCCACCCCTTCAGGGCCTCTACTCACCACTGCTTGGCAGCTGGTTCTGAGCCTAGCAGGCTCCAGGGCACCGTGCAAGGTGCCCAGGGGTAACTGAACTGAGGAGACCCAGGCCCTGCCTCAGGAACCTCTGCCAGCTTCTCAAGTGCTCCCTGAAAGCCAGAAGCAAGCTCTACTTCAGCAAGTGGCAGCTCTTTCCTAGACATTGGTTGAATCAAGGAGTGAATGAATAAGACAGTCTCTGGTGACTCATGGGAATCCACTGCCCACCCCCTTGCCTGCCCCTGACACACTCGCATCAGAGACCAGGCCCCCTTGCCCTCCATCTCCAGTGCCATTCCCACTGCTCTCTCTGGATAATTCCTCCCTCTCCTGAACCTCTAACACACTTATCAAGCACCTGTTATGTGCCAGGCCCAAGGCAGACTATTGATTATATAGTAGGATCTAGAAAAGCGTGGGTCCCTGCTGTGAATGCACTTTCTGCTAGTGGGAGAGTCCAAGCAGAAAAAATCCAACAAGGGACTCTTAAATCCCATCCCTCCCCAGCTGTGTGATCTTGGACAACTACTTATCCTCTCTCTACCCATTTCCTTGGTTTTAGCAGGGAAAAGAATACTTTCTTCATTGGGTTGTTGTGAGGATTAAATTAGGTCTTTTATGTAAAGCATTTTGCTCAGTGCCAGGAATATTCAGTCACCAAATATTTATTGATTGTCTACTGTGCATATTGGGGAATGAAGCAGATGCTGGCCCCTGCCTTGCGGTGGCTCTGTTCTCACCAGCATTTAATAAATGGTGACCATTGAAAGGTTTTTTGGACATCTTTCCCTCTGTTTCTTATGTATATTCCTATACCATACTGTTCGATTACTATTGCTTTATAAAATGTTTCAAACACTTCATTAAACTTAATGTTCCTCCATCTCCCATTATTCTTTCTATTAGGGTCTACTTATAAGTTACGTGTGGTTTTAAAAAAGTTTTACTTTTGTCAAAATGATCAATGGCCGTGGTCACACATCAAGTCAAGTACCCAGGAGCTTTTGCTGAAAGCGCCCCTACCCTGCCTAATTTATAGCCCCATCCCTAATGCCAGGCTCTGGGAGATTTGGAGATGACCAGGACACAGTTCCAGCCTCCATGTTGCTTCCACTCTAGGACAAATGACAAATGTGGAGACAGTCTATGTTGTAAGAGGAACAACCAGAGGAGGTGAGAGCATGGCAGGCCTCCTGGAGGAGGTAGCCTCTAAGCAGGGTCTTGCAGCACGAGCTCTGGTTGCAGTGTGCTGGATGGAGTCCTGTATTCGGGCTCAGTGCCCAAACTCTAGGCATGGAACAGCCTTTTCTTTTAATCATCCAGCAATCACTGAGGGACTCTCCCCGTCCCTGTGCTGAGGAGGCTCTTTGGTGTAACCATCAACCCAACTGCCTAGATGGGAAGATAGGCCTGGTCAGAGGCTATCTGAATGTGGTAGTGGCTGCTTTATTTACTTATTCAACAAACATTTATTGAGTACCTTCTCTGTGCCAGGCAGTGTTCTAGGAGCTTGGGAGGCATCAAGGTACAGATAGACAAAGATCCCTGATCCCTGGGAGCCTCCATTTTAGTAGGAGGAATCTAACAGTAAGCAATGAATATAGTAAATATAGAGAATGCTAGAAGGTAATAGGAGCTATGGAACAAAGACCAAGGGAAGGCGGGGCGAGGACATCGAAAGTGGTGGTGGAAAGGGTGGTGAGCTCTCAGCCCACAGGGGCTGGGGCTGGGGCTGGCATCTGAGCCAGTTGTCAAGCAAAGCTTCTCTGAGTGAAGGGGGCTGGGTAAACTGACATTTCACATGTTTGTGGGCGTGTGGATTTCTGCAGCCTCCGTGAGGGCAGCTGGGTGATGTCTGTCTAAATTACAAATGCACATACAGTTGGACCCAGCAATTACACAAATGAATCCTACAGATAAACTCACACCCGTGCTCAATGACGGATGCACAGAAATATTTATGGGAGCAATATTGGGATAGCAGAAGACTAGAAACTACCCATGTGCTCAACTAGTTAAATATATGTGTTATATCTATACTGTGGAATACTGGATACAGAAGAAAGAATTATGTTCTGATGTAAAACATTTTCTAAGATGTGTTGCTAAGAGAAAAATAAAGTGCAAAGCCATATAGCATGCTGTCTGAATAGAATAAATGACTGTAAAATGTGTATATGTAGACAGTCTTTGAAAAGATATAAAAAGGCTGGTAGACATTGCCTCTGGAGAGGGGCAGTGGATGGCTGGGAGGTGGGGTGGTGTTGCTTTTTGTACTCTTGGAATTTTGAACCATGTGAATATATCTTAATAAATAAATGGTTCAATTAAAATAAAATGGCTGTTTGCTATTGGTGCCCCACCCAGAACCCTTTACTGACCAGCACAGACATCTCCCACCCGCCTTGAGCAGGAGCTGCCTACAAATGGCTTACAGGCAGTATAGTTCTCCGAAGAATTGTCCTTGGCCAATTGGGGTCCACCTTGCTCAGAAGGTTATCCCCTGAGGGCAGCCCATGGCAGATGACTTCCTTACCTGGGCTACAACAGCCACCCCTTGCTTCGTGTTGGAACTAACTCTGCAGTACGCAGTACAATTTATGCCCTAGAGCTCCCCACCAGAACAGGCTGAAGGAAGTCTTCAGCCAAGACCACATCCTTGCTTAGCTGTACCCACTCCTGTCCGGCTTGCCCCCCACACTTACAGGTTATTCCTAAGGAGCACTTAATAACCACATACATCTGAACCCTTGCCTCAGGCTCTGCTTCTAGGGAACCCTGTCTAAGACACATAGCTCAAAGGAAGGGAACTAACTGGAATTAAGTGCTCTCCCTGTTAATGTGTTGAGTCAAGTGTCCTACAGTGCAACATCCTATGAAGAGGGGCCTACAGGCATCACCCTCATTTAACAGATGAGGAATCTCAGAAGTTGAGACACCAGCTTGAGATCACACTTCAGGGCAAAGAGGGAGACAGGGGTCCCAGAGCCCACATCTCTTCCCCTGCACCTGCTCCTGAATTTTTAGGCATATTTATAGGGAAATCTTCCTGAATCCAGACTTAGCACCTTCTTTGCACACAGGATGTAGTTCCTGTACATGGTCTCTACCAGAGTCCTCACTGCCTGTAGCCAGGCATGGCCCTAGGTGCTGGGATGGCATAGGTGATGGGCCACAACCACTCAGGATGGCAGGACCCGGAGGGCATGTCTGGGGAAGGCTGTCATGATCCCAAGGCTCTGGTGTTCTTGGCCTCCCCCAGCACACAGGATCAGCTTTAGCTGATCACTTGATATCATTTTGGTCAAGGGAGGTGTTTGCATACTTCCAAGAATGAGCAGCTCAGCACCTGACAAGGCAGCCTGCTGTGTCTATGGATAAGTTATAGAGGGCAGAAAGGTTTTCCTATTTTCATTCTAAGTGTGATTAACAGCATGAACCTGAACACTTGAGGGCCATGCAACAGGGGCTGCTCCTTCCACCCTAGAGGTAACCCTGCTGAAATGGGGCCTTGGGCATCCTGGGCTCTGATTTGGCTTCTGCAGCCCCCATAGTCCCCTGCATTCAGTCCTGCCTTCCTCGGACTGCTTCTCCTGGTGCCTTCCTGAGAGCATTTTAATCAGAGCTGCTTCTCCCTCTCTCTCTGTTCTAGTTTGATGGTGACAGTGCCTACGTGGGGATGAGTGACGGAAACCCAGAGCTCCTGTCAACCAGCCAGGTGGGTGCCCCATCCTTCTTGAACTTAAGATTTGGGCTGGCTGGAGCCGAGCTCTTCCTGGGTGGAGTGGGGGGTGCAGAGTGGGGGCCAGCACAGCCTGCTACTGTCTTCTCTCTGAATGATCAAGAATAGCAAATAGCAAATCCTTAAAAGGCACAATCAAAGTGGGACTATAGTGTTCTCTGTAAACCAGCTACCTGGCTACAGTTGGCTTAAAATGGATTGGGAACTGGATGAAACTTGAAACATATTGCCCACACTCCCCACGCTTGGGGCAGCTTTTCAGCAGCAGTGAGTTGAGGTGCCTGCTGCTCCCTGGTGCTACCTGCCTCTTGCCACCACACAGCAACCACGGGGACATGTTCTGGTTTGGATGCACACACCCATGCATAGGCATGCGTGGTTCTCCTGCCCGCTGGGAGTTGTTGAAGGCCACAGGGGAGCGTTGTGGACAGGGAACAAGGGAGGAGAGCAGAGGCTTCCTGTGAGGGCCTTGCCGGTAGCAAAGGAAGCAGAGTCATTCCTGGGCAAGGCTGTCCCAACCCCAGCCCGTTGGGGGTCACAGATGCCAGTTGGAATCAGATTTTCCACTGAGAGCCTGGTCTCTGAAAATTAAGGTTTCTCTCAGCTGGGAGCATCCTCACTATAGACTATGATGCCACAGAGGGTCCTCGCTGCAGGCTGAGGGTCCAGGCAGGGTCTCCCTGCAGAACGTGATGCCAGGGTGGGCCCTCACTGCAGGCTGGGATCCCAGGATGGGTCCTCGCTGCAGGCTGGGATCCCAGGGTGGGCCCTCACTGCAGGCTGGGATCCCAGGATGGGTCCTCACTGCAGGCTGAGATCAGGGAGAGTCCTCACTGCAGGTCAGGACCCTGGGGAAGGTCATCCCTGCAGAATCTGATTGATGCCAGGGAGAGTCCTCACTGCAGGTAGGAGCCCCAGGGAGGGACCTTACTGTAGGCAGGAGCCCCAGGGAGTGTCCTCGGTTTAGGCTGGGCCCCAGGGAGGGTCCTCACTGCAGGCAGGAGCCCCAGGGAGGGTCCTCAGTTTAGGCTGGGCCCCAGGGAGGGTCCTTACTGCAGGCCAGGACCCCAGGGAAGGTCCTCAATGGCAGAATGGGATACCAGGGAGTGTTCTCATTGCAGGCATGTCATCGTGGAGGATGGTTCCTTAAGGCAACGGTGCTTGCTGGGTGGGACCAGCTCAGGACACTGATTGGAGAGCCAAGAAGGGTTATAGTTGCTGAGAAATTTGGGAAATGGGAGGGCAACCCCGGTCCTGGAGCTGACTTCACCGTCTGTCTCTACCATTGTGGGGGCTATGGCAGTCCAAGTTGGGTGGCCCCTCAGCCATCAGACCTGGGACATATTTTCCAGCTGGGGCAATAGAAGCCTATTAACTCACAAATATTTATGTCCCTATTCTGTAACAGGTCCCATGGAGGCCATAGACGAGTAAGACAAGGGCCTGTGGTCCTAGGGGGCACTACTAGTGAGGAAGATACTGTAGTCTTAGTGGGGCATGGAAGCTCTGCTGCAGGGTGCTGCGCCCCCTCCCCTGCCGCTGCAGGATCGCTCATGCCAGGGCCACCATACCATGCCCCTCTCTGGCCTGTCCCTGTGTGAGCATCATGCCGCTGCTGCAAAGCTGCCTTTATATTGCACTGACATGCACCAACATGCAAGACTGGTGGGCAAGACTCCAGGCCCTGAAAGTGGTTATTTTGGAAGAATCCACTGATGTCATTTAATTGTACATAATCAACTGAAATGTCATCTCAGCAGACCAGAGTTAGCCCTGCGTCTCATCTGAGCCTTTTCACAATGTTTAGATGGTATTTTTGTTAACATATTGAGCCCTGGTTTTCAGAACTATATTACGGTGAATTCTGTTCTGGAACCTTCTGGAAAGCATTGGCAATGTCCTTCCACCAAGAAGGGAAAGTGGGACTCAGTGGGGCTGTGTGTCTGCTCTAGGTCTGGGCAGATGGGAGCACAGTACTTTGGAGAAGAGACTTGGTACAAATAAATGTCACCCTCCCCAAACCATTAAAAGTCATATCCTCAACAATTCCCCCCAACACTTTGCAGCTTGCAAATTCTTTTTCTCCATGGTTGTTTCAGCTAATCTTCACAACAGCCTCGAGAATGAGTAGTCATTATTATTCAGTCAATTTTATAGATATTGCAACTGAAGATCCAGGATGTTGGCTGATTCAATCAAGGTGACTCAGCCAGGGAGCACTAGAGCTGGCAATTCGAACTTGTGAAGCTCAGACTCAGAGCTCCACAAGCTTCCCTTGCCTTGTCCGCTGACTTGCCTCAGCCTAAATGTCATTTCTACAGAGAGCTCTTTGTAACTGCCAAACCCACGTGAGGTCCCCTTTCCATGATTCTCATTAAAATGGCACCAGGTCTTTTTAATTCATGATATTTGTCACTGTGGTCTACTTATCTTGTGATGACTTAGTTAATGCCTGATTTCCACCCTAAACAGACCACCATGGGGAAAGGATCTGGTCTGTCTAGTCCAGTGCTGTGTATCCCAATGGGGCACAGTGTCTGGAACACCGAGAGCACTCAGAAAATATTTGTGTAATGAGTGATGGTAGCCCCTGCTCTTCTCTGAACTTCAATGTTCCTAACAGTGGAACAAGGTGGTTGGACTTCCTGAGGGTCCTTCTAAATCTTGTATGCTGTGACCCAGAGGGTCTCCCTAACTTAGGACTTCATGAAGAAGATATCAAAATTCTCTGAGATTAATTAAGTCTATCCAGTGGTATGAGCCAATCTTAATGTGAACAAATTTTGCAATTGCAGTTAGATTTCTTATAGTGTATCTGTTAGTTTTTGCTGCATTACAAACACCTCAAAACTTAGTGGCTTAAAACAACAAATGTTTATCTAGTTAATGATTTTGTGGGTCGGCAGTTTAGCTGAGTTCAGTTGTGTGGTTCTTCTGGCCTTGCCTAGGATCACTTTAGCAGCAGCAATACACTGCCAGATCAGCAATGGGCCGGTTGGTTTAGGAGGGTCACCTGTGCTCCACATGGTCTCTCAGCCTCCAGCAGTCTAGCTCCAGGTTATTCACATGGTAGGAGAAGGGTTCCCAGAGCAGCAAGAGCAGAAGTTGCAAGATTTCTTGAGGTCCAGGCTTGAAATAAACACACATCTACTTCCAACACATTCTGTTGGACAAAGCCAGTCACAGGACCAGCCTAGAATCAAGGAATGGGGAAATAGCCTTTACCTCTTGATAGGAAAGGCTGCAAAGTATTGTGGCCTTTTCACAAACTACCACATGTAGGAAACATATGGGATATGATTCATGCTGATTTTATTGAAAAGTAACTTAGACTTTTCTGGTACCAATAGCTCCCTACAGCTCAGTGGGACCCTACTGGCTTCTAGTCTTTAATGATGAAAGTCCTATATATTTCCTTCCTCTTTTCCCTGGAGTGCTTCTTGAACTCACGACACACACACACACACACACACACACACACACGAGCACCCTTTCACAATGTATTGTCTCATCAACTGCAGGAATTGTATTGTCCCAAATACTGGATTAATGATTGACATCAACATTTGGGTAAAATGAAGCTGTCACAGCCACTAGAGGATTCAGAGGATAAACACTCTAAATGGCATAAAATATTTTTTGTAAATACAGTTAAATACAAGGTTCACCCAATCAGCAAATGTTTATTGGGCAACTGTTATATGCAAGGCTCTGAATATCAGTGGGAAGCCATTTCTGGAAAACATTTGCTTCCAGAACATCCAATCTTTTTTTTTTTTTTTTTTGGGACAGAGTCTCACTATTGCCCAGGCTGGAGTGTAGTGGCCGGATCTTGGCTCACTGCAACCTCCACCTCCTGGGTTCGAGTGATTCTCCTGCCTCAGCCTCCCACGTAGCTGGGGTTACAAGTGCCCACGACTACACCCAGCTGATTTTTTTTTTTTTTAGTAGAGACGAGGTTTCACCATGTTGGCCAGGCTGGTCTTGAACTCCTGACCTTAAGTGATCTGCCCATCTTGGCCTCCCAAAGTGGTGGGATTACAGGTATGAGTCACTATGCCTGGCTCAGAACATTCAAATCATATTACAAACCTGCTCTTTAATGTAATACTTCTCCTGAAATACCATCTTCTTTACTTAGAAACCGCAGCTGAGACAGAGGCTCCCCTAGGGTATGTATTAACTGACTGTCCCTTTTTGAAAACTTTCACAGCAGCTCTATGGGCTTGAAGTTTTTTCTGCAAACACATGCTCCATTGTTTGGTTTTTGCAAGTCTTCACAGAAATTTTCGCATAGCTGCTTTAGCTTTTACAAATGATCACACTCCCTCTCCCTCCTTGGACCTTGGGTTACTTTTGTACCAGACTTGCCAGGGTGGCCTGAGAATGAGGTATAATTCTCAGATACAGCTGTGTCCCCATCAGCAGCTCCAGGCGGGTAGAGGACCTGGTAGAGGTCAGTTCTTTCCTGTTGAGAGCAGACTCTGTCCAGGATTTACAGGAATGGATATTTCCAGATTATGTGACCCAGAAAGAGTCTCCTCCTTCCTGGGATGAGGTGAGGAGGAAAGGGAATAGTGGACTTGGGACTCAGCAGACCTGGATTCAAATTCCAGCTCCTCCATGCCTCAGCATGAGCCAGATTTCCTTATGCAATTGATAGCAGCTTCCTATCAAATGGGAGGAGTAGCGCCTGCCTCCTAGAGTGTCATGAGAAGTAAATGAGGTGTGTGTGTGTGTGTGTGTGTTGTGAATTCTCTTGCTGCCTCCCCAGAGTCCCGCTTATCATTCAGCTGCTGTGAGTGTTGGCTGCTAACTATTCACAGCTACTCCTTCTTTGGAAAATTGGAACTGTGAACCCAGGAGAGGATAGAAGGGGAGGTCTAGAAACCAACATCCTTATCTCAAGGGGTGACCAACTCTGCAACTCCTCATGGGCTTCAGCTAATCCAGCCAGACTCCAGCTGAGGCCAAATCCTTACTCAGCTCCTCCCCTGTCATGTCCTGCCTCCCTTCCTTCTTCTGAGAGCCCTCTTCAAGTCATTTTCACAGGCGTCCCCATCTCAGGCTGTACTTCAGAGGAAGCTAAATTGAGAGTATGTAAAGCACCCGAGTTTGGAAAAACTAGCTATGACTTTATTTTATATATAATGCTTTGGTCACACAAGAGCCTCTGGTCACCTCTTGCACTCATTTACAACTTGGTGTTTTTGTATGCATTGTTTCCTCTGATGGGAATCCCCTAGTGTTTTTCAACCAACAAATGCCTATTTGTTCCTTCAGGGGCACTGCAAATGTCACCTCCTCATCACAGCCTTCCTGGCTGTGTGTGGAGTTTTCCATTCTCTTGGCTCTAAATACCACTTCTGCTAAAGAGCTCACGTTTTTACAGGAATTATTGAAAGAACTTTGTGTGTGTGTGTTACAGTCAGACTGAATGTCATGAATGATATCAGAGTTGCAGTATTATTAAAAGCTCTCATGACAAGAATGAATACAGGGAGACCAAGTGGGAGGGTGTGGTAATAGGCCAAGCAAAGGATCAAGATCTAGACTGTAGCAGAGGGGATGGAAAGAAGTAGATGCATTGGAGATAAAGTTGGTGGGTCTTGACAGTGATGGACATAGAGGGAGAGAGAAATGGAGGGGAAAATGATGACTCCTAGGCTTCTACCAAGAGCCCATTTTCAGGCATGGTGGTACCATTTTCTGAGTTGGGGAAACCCTTAGGAGATGCAGGTTTGATGATGCCAGACTTGGATGTGTTACATTTGAGATGCTCATCCACATGGAGATGTTCAGTAGGTAGATGATGGTACAAATCTGGAGCTCATGAGAGTAGTAAATTTGGAAATCTTCAACCCATGATGTCAAAACCTTGGGAGTGAAGGAGATTTATGGAGAGAGAGGAAAGAATGAGAAGAGCAGAGGACCAATGACTCTGAGATGTTGAGCTCCAACATTTGAAGGCAAAGTAGAGGAGGAGGAGAAGACTGTGAAGTAGATTAAGAAGGAGTGGTTTGAGAAGTAGGAGGAGAGCTTGGAGTCTTAGAAACCAGGGGCAGAGTAATTCAAGAAAAAGAGAGAGGATCTAAGGGAGAAGGATGTCAGATCCACAGTTCCTTGATAATGGGATCGCATCAAGTTAAAAGGCTTCTGTACAGCAAAGGAAACAATCAACAAAATGAAGAGACAGCCCACAGAATGGGAGAAAATATTTGCAAACTACTTGATGAGATTAACAATCATAATATATAAGGAGCTCAAATGACTCTATAGGAAAAAAAATCTCATGTTTCAATTAAAAATGGGCCAAAAATTTGAATAGACATTTCTTAAAAGAAGACCTGCAATGGCAAACAGGCACATGAAAAGTTGCTCAATATCACTGATCAGCAGAGAAATGCAAATCAAAACTACAATGAAATATGATCTTGCCTCAGTTAAAATGGCTTATATTCAAAAGACAGGCAGTAACAAGTGCTGGTGAGGATATGGAGAAAAGGGACCCTCGTACACGGTGGGAATGTAAAATTGTAAAATTACTGTGGAGAACAGTTTGGAGGTTCCTCAAAAAACTAAAAATAGAGCTGCCATATGATCCAGCAATCTGACTGCTGGGTATATACCCCAAAGAGAGGAAATCAGTATATTGAAGATGTCGGCACTCCCATGTTCGTTGCAGCACTGTTCACAACAGCTGAGACTTGGAAGAAACCTAAGTGTCCATCAACAGATGAATGGATAAAGAGAATATGGTATTTATACACAATGGAGTACTATTCAGCCATAAAAAGAGAATGAGATCTTGTCTATTTGCAACAACATGGATGGAACTAGAGATCATCATGTTAAGTGAAATAAGCCAGGCACAGAAAGATAAACATTGCATGTTCTCACTTATTTGTGGAGTCTAAAAATCAAGACAACCCATGGAGATAAGAGAGTAGAAGGATGGTTACCAGAGGCTGGGAAGGCTAGTGGGGCAGAGAGGGATGTGGGGATGATTACTGTGTACAAAATAGAAAGAATGAATAAGATTTAATATTTGATAGTACAACAAAGTAACTATAGTCAATAATTGCATATTTTAAAATAACTAAAAGAGTATAATTGGGTTGTTAGTAACACAAGGATAAATGCTTGAGGGGATGGATACCCTATTCTCCATGATGTAATTATTATTGCATGCCTGTATCAAAATGTCTCATGTACTCTATAAATATGTACATCGATGTCCACACAAAAATTAAAAATAAAAAATGGTTTGATAAATGTTAAACATTTAAATATACTCAAGGGAACCATAAAGGCACCAGCAAAACAAACCTTAAGGTATACTTTACAACTTTGGTGTGAGGAAGGCATTTCTACTATTCAAAGCCTCAGAAGAAAAGACTTAAAATTGGACCATAAATTAACATAAAACTAAATTAATATAAATATAAAAATTAACATAAAATCAACATATGACTTTTGTATGGCCAAACCTGCATAAGTAAAGTCAGTAGACAAAAGCTGGGCAAGAATATTTTCAACTCACACCATAGTTGAAGAACTAATCACCCTTATACATAAAGAGTTGCTAGAGATCAGTTCAAAACCCTGGTAGAAGAAAAGGAAGGAGATATGAGCCAATAGTTTACAGAAAAAGAAATACAAGTGGCTCTTAAGTAAGTGAAAAGCACTAAGAATCATTCATGAGATAAATCATAAGAGAGCCATTTTTTACCAATTGGATTGACCAAAATCCAGAGGTTTGATAACACACTCGATTGGAGTTCTTATGGGAAACAGGTACTTTTATACATTGCTGTGGGCAGGGTAAATTGACAACATCTATAAAAATTACAAATACATTGACCTTTAACCCAGCAATTCTTTTTTTGGAAATACGCCCTACAGATATATCTGTACATATGATAAATGATGTATTCAAGACTATTCATTTTGATATTGCTTTACTAAAACAGATGTAAAACAGTAAGTACAGTATGCTACCATTTATACAAAAAGGTGATAATAATGTATATTTCTATGTGCTTGCATTCGATTAAATAACCTTGGAAGGATATACGGCAGCTAGTAGTGGCTTTGCGCATTGTATATGCATGTACCTCCATGCATATGTGTGTGTGGTATGGGAACTGTGCAGGTGCTGGGCAGGGATAGAAAAAATACTTTTCACTGTATCTTTTTATGTTTAGAGAGTTTTAAACCATGGGAATTTATTATAACTTTAGAAAGTTAAATAAAATTTAAATAAAAGAAGGAGAGAGTCAATTAGCTCAAACACTTCTGAGGGGTTGGGTGAGATGAAAGTTGAAATGTGTCCAATCATCTTAGCAAAAGGGGAAGTTACTCTGGGCTCTTCAGTATAAGCAGTTTTCATGTGCAGGATCATTGTGCAGGTCCCATGGGCAGACTGAGAAGCGTGAGGTGAGGACATGTAAACAGTAAATATAGACAACTCGTATGAGAAGTTTAGTTGTGCAGGACAAGGGCCAGGGCCGAGCTCAATGAGATGAGGATTCCATAGAAGGGATTTTTTTTTTTTTTAAAGAAAGGCCTTTAGAATATTTAGTCATCAATGGAAGGTGTCAGGAGAGAGGATGAAGCTCTGGGTTTAGGAGGGGGAAAGGCTAAGGGATGCTTTCAGATTTCAGAGAAAGTGGGAGGGTCTGGATCCTGCTCAGAGGTGGTGGCTCTGGCCTTAGCTGGGAGTGCTGGATGTGGAAGACAGCAGAGAAAAGGAGTGTGGCTTTG
Organism: Colobus angolensis palliatus; assembly: GCF_000951035.1. Classification (NCBI taxonomy): domain Eukaryota; kingdom Metazoa; phylum Chordata; class Mammalia; order Primates; family Cercopithecidae; genus Colobus; species Colobus angolensis. Next base: position 9,718,470 of record NW_012121820.1, on the reverse strand, counting down.
TAGGTGGGTTGGCTGGGAGCAGAGGGTGTCTGCACCTGAAAGCGTCAGTCTTCTCAGAGTTGGTGGGCCAAGAGCCAGGGGACTGCGGGTAAGAGGTGGTGGGGAGGTCTGGGGTATTTGCTGTAGGGCATGGGAGAATGAGCTCCTGGTGCTGGTGCTGTGGGAGAGACGGGTGGGTTAATGCAGGGTAAGAGGTCTGCCAGGCAGGTGCGTCAGAAGGACACAACAGCTTTTTTGCTAAAAAGAGACTGTTATAAAGGATCAGAGAATCTAAGCTGCGTATAGAGACAAGACGGGGGCCCAGGGTCCAGTGCAGCAGAAGAGCTACTGGGTAGCAGCTGGATGACAAGGACACCCTATTCAGAGTGGGAAGCTGGCTGGTGATTTTGGAAGTGAGCAGGCCATGGCATTGGCAGGGGCCTGTTGTGCCTTGGGAGCAGGGAGCTGCATGGGGGAGAAGGTCCTGGGAGGCGAGGAGCCCACAGCCGAGCACAGCATGGTGGCTGAGCTGAAGGGTTCTGGAAGGATGCCGGGGTGGGGTGCATGGGAAGGTGGGACTCAGAACTGAAGACTGGAAGAATGAGGGGCTGGATGCCGATGGGACTGGGTGTGGTGGGGTTTGTGGGGACAATCAGCAGGGGTCTGAATGGATGGGGCAGTGGAGAGGGAGAAGGATGTCAATTCCTCTGAAATTCCTGTTGAGGCAGGAGGCAAGCAAAAGACATGTTCTAAGGCAAGGCTGGGAATAGGGTACTTTGTTCCTAGAGTGAGAATCCCAGTGGCTACAGAGCTGTTTGCAAGGGGAATGACACCGCACAGTTGAACGTGAAGATTCTGGGGACTTACACATGAGTTGCTCCCTGGGGTGCCCTCAGGTCTCTGGGGTACGGTGTGTGCCACCAAATGTGAACCTGCTGGCTGTGAGCCTCATAGGGCATGAGTAGCACCCAGTGTGCCCCCTGGCCCCTCTGCTCCTGTAGCATCCCTTCCCGATGCTCCAGCAGAATGTGTGCTGGAGTGCAGCCATCATGTCATACAGGCCAACATCCTCATGCTACAGAATGAGGCTTCTCAGTGCCTTGCACCACACCTGCATGTAACAGACACACAAGAACTTGGAGTTTGTGATTCTTGCTCTTGGTTCCAGCACCACCATATGTTTGTGCAGCAACCTTCCTTCACAGATCCCCAAGGTTGCCTGGTCTGTTTCTCCCATTACTTGGATCAAGCATAGACCTAGGGTGGGGAGATGGTACCATCAGGAGGCCAGAAGACAAGGAGCTGGTGAGCCTATAGCGGAGATCTCAGACCTGCCGTTCCCTGAGCACTGAAGTACTTGCAGCCTCGAAGTCACAGCCTCCTTCCAGCAGGGGGCGGTATCAGATGCCCAGAATAGGAAAAAGAGTCAGGAGCTCTGAGTTCGAGGTTCCACCCTGCTGTTAGGCCTTCACTTGTGCTGGTATCACTCTGAACCTGTTTCCTCATGTGATAATGAGGGTAGATGGTCTGCTTTCTCCAGCACTAAATAATGATAACAATGGTCATTAACATTTGCCTTGTACCTCCTTAGGCTCAGGCTCTGGGGCTAAATGTTTTCCATGGGTGATCTCATTTCATCCTCATATTAACTGTGTAGGTAGGCACTATTGCTGTCCTGTTTTACAGAAGAGGAAACTGCAGCACAGAGAGTCAGAGGAGGGTGAGACTTTTTGAAACTAATAAAAACCCTTCCCAGGAAATGTATTGGAGGCAGGCCACCCTCCTGCTACTGTTGAAATCTAAGATTTCCGTCGTAGTAACTCTAGCCTCTGAGTCTGTGTACACTGTAAAGGGCAAAGATGACAAGGCTTTTATTGCTTTAATTAAAACCTGGGTGAAGAGCTCGCGATTCATATTAAAATGAAATTGTGTTTTGCCCGCTGTGGTGCGGAGAAGGTAACAGCAGTGATTACCGCTAAGATTACAAACAATCAAAGAGAAAAGGCCTTTTGCAAGCATTTCCTATTAAAGCCACAAACATCACACTTTAAAAATAATTATGGTTGTGTTATCAGAACATGATTCATGAGTTCTGAATAAATACCGGGGGCCTTAAGGGAAACTATTTCAAGACCATAGATTTTGTTCACATCTGATGAAATTTAACATCACTTCACAGTTGGAGAATAAAATACAAGGAGGGGGAAAAAGCCCATTCTATGTATGTGGAGAGAATTGAGTATATGTCAGATTGAACTAATGAGCTCTCCCCCATCAATGCTAAACACATACCTAGAAAAAATGGCCTAGCTTCTCTTATTTTCATTGAGAGAAAACTGCGAGGAGGAATGAGTACTTATCTCACCGATCTTAATTTTACATCCCAATGGCCAAAAATGTATTTATTTTAAAGCTCTTGATTCCTGCCTGTGAGATGTTTAAATATTCGAGGGCACAGGCATGGAGGCCTTGGGGGATGGATGTGGGGAGGACTTTGGTCTGCATGTATGGTGCCTCTCCTGTCATAAAGATATTTTTCATACAGTGCAGTGAATGTTTATGGCATATAGTTTTGTTTCCTTCCAACTATTATGAGAGAAATTGAATCCCAGGAAATGTTCACTCTCTCTAAATGGGATGGAAACGATGATGATGCGGGAAGTACAGGGGCTTGGAGGAGGGGATAGCAGTGGGGTGGACACGTGATTTCAAGGATTTTCTTAAAAACAGCACTCTTCCTCTCTCCCAGTCACCTCGAACTTAGCGTCCCCTGTAGGACCTGGATTTTTGCTGGGCAGGGTCAGAGAACAAAGATTTTATATATTATTCATTGCTGCATGTGAGCTCACCCGTGACCAAGAAGTGGAAATGAAGCCAGGAGTGGGCACTTCCTCAGAATGGGACTGGGTTCTTATCTTCTGGAGGGTCAGGATCCCGGGTCTGGCCCCTCTCCCTGTGTCCCCTCAGACTGGTCATTTGTCCTCTCTGGGCTCTGGTTTCTCATCTGTGAATGGCGATTGGATGACTATCTCTGAGGGACCTTCCAGGTTGACTTACAGCCATGGGCTCAGCCCCCTTCACCCACCACCCGAGCGCCCAGGAGGGATGACTGCCCCAGAGGTCAGAGACTGGCCTTCCCCACCTGGCTGAGTCACACCAATGCCGAGAGGGCCCCGCAATGAAGCTGGAGGCTGTGTGTCACGTTTCAGCCCCCTGGGGATGATCATAAGGCGCTGGGTTATAAAGGTAATGACATGAGAAGGCAGAACTGGGCTCAAATGATAATCTTGACACACGTGGCTGGGGAAGCTTGGACAGGTTAACCAAGTTTTCTGAGTTTCAATTTTGTCTTTAGAAGTTCCTCAAAGTGATGCAGAAGTAAATTAGATGTGTTTATACAAAGTAGTTATTCTAGTGCTTGGTACATAGCAAATGGTAGTGAGCCTGAGGTGCTACGAAAATACCCATTTTATAGATGGAAAACATTATTTTCAGTAAGGTAAAATGGGACAGGTACATAATCAGCCCCAAGTAGAGGCCCAGAAGCCCTCAGGTCAGGTCAGTGATGCAGGCCTTAGAGGATGCATCTGCTTGTGAGGTAGGAGGGTCTGTGCCGACAGCCACCCAGTGACGTTGAGCTCATGGTTGGGAGGGTGCTGAGAGCAGACTGAGGAGCTGGGGTGCATGGCTTTAAGAGGAGTGTGGGTCCGGCTGGGGAAGGATGAGTGGGCCATGAGAGTGACTGTTGTCTTTGGAGAGAGAGATGGGGAAGGAGGGCTCTAAGGAAGGTTGCTGTGCATTGGGAGGTGGGATCTTCCTCTTATAAGTCCCCTGAAGAAAACCTTCAGTGAAGTTCTTCGTAACTGCCCAAAGGCTTTAAAAGTTAGCACGATATGACCTTTGGCTATTGACTGCTGGGATGACCCTCAAGGGTGGGAAGTTTGTGGCTAGTGGTTACACTTGTGCCGTGTGTAAACTGAGCAGTTGTAGTTTTATTGTTGCCACTAGCCTTCATAAACCATTGTTGGCTATTGCAACGGGAAAGATATAATGGGGAGGGACAAGGAAGCCTTTTAAAATGTATGTATGTATGTATGTATGTATGTTTTGAGATGGAGTCTCACTCTGTCACCCAGGCTGGAGTACAGAGGTGAGATCTTGGCTCACTGCAACCTCCTCCTCCTGGCTTCAAGTGATTGTCCTGTCTCAGCCTCCCGAGTAGCTGGGATTACAGGCACATGCCACCATGCCTGGCTAATTTTTGTATTTTTAGTAGAGACGGGGTTTTGCCATGTTGGCCAGGCTGGTCTCAAACTCCTGACCTCAAGTGATCTGCCCACCCCAGCCTCCCAAAGTGCTGGGATTACAGGTGTGAGCCACCGTGCCCGGCTTTAAAATTTATTAACATGATGCACTCTTACTGAAACGGAGAACATGTAAAAGACAAAGTTGACAAGGATCTGGAGGAACCGGTACCCTCACCCACTGCTGTGTAAACTGGTACCACCATAGATGCCATTTTGCAGTATCTAAAGCTGAACATATGTCTCTGTGACTCAGTAATTCAACTCCACAAATGCCTTCGTATGTTCACCAAAAGATGCACATAAGAATATTCAGGCCAGGCATGGTGGCTCATGCCTGTAATCCTAGCACTTTGGAATTCTGAGGTGGGAAGATCACTTGAGCCCAGGAGTTCAAGACCAGCCTGGGCAACGTAGTGAGACCCCTGTTTTAAAAAACTAAACAATTAGCCAGGTGTGATGGTACATACCTGTAGTCCCAGCTACTTGAGAGGCTAAGGTGGGAGGATCACTTGAGCCCTGGAGATTGAGGCTGCAGTGAGCCATTGCACTCCAGCCTTGGTTACAGAGACCCTTTCTCAAAAAAAAAAAAAATGTTTATAGGAGTGTTTTTCATTAAAGCTCAAAACTGAAAACAATCCAAATGCCCATCAACAGTAGATTGGATAAATGATTCTGAAATATTCTTACCCAGTAGAATACTATGCAGCAATGAGAATGAATGATGTGTAACCACATGCCATCAAGCAGATGAGTCTCACAAACACATTGAGTGAAAGAAACCAGACAACAAGACAGAACTTTCTAGACAATACCATTTACATACTGCACGTGAACAGGCAAAACTAATCAATGGAGATAGAATGTGAATTGCAGTTACCCTGGAAGAGGGGTGGGGAGTGACTATAGGGACTTTGAGGGGCTTCAGAGGTGCTGGGAAGGTTTTCTCCCTTCCTTTGAGTGCTGTTTACACAAATCTGTTCATTTTATGAAAATTCATTGAGCTGTACATTTATGATTTGTGTACTTTTCTGTTGTATTCTATGCCTCAATAAGGCATATAAAAAAAGAAAGATCAAGGCATTGTATTTTTACAAGTATCTCAAATTTTAGAGACAGGGCGGTCAGGGAAGGGAACCTAGCCAGGTTTGGTCATTTGTATCTTGTGTTAATCCGATCACTAGGGTAGTACGTTCCCACTGGGAACATGGATGGACGAGCCTTTTACGGCCTGAACAATGTATTTAACTTCCTGGGAGGGGAGGAATTATTTTAGCCTCATAATGGATGATGAGCTGTGAAATTGCTCTGGCTGTGGCTTGCCCCAGGGAAGCAGGTGGCACGGGCTTCCCCAGATCTGCTCAGCTCTGCAGGCTTTGGCCTTCCACTTCTATTTCCCTGTGGACAGAGTTTTAGGAAATGTTTGAAATATCAACATTTTTTCTTTTTTTTTTTTTTTTTGACTGAGTCTTGCTCTGTCTCCAGGCTGGAGTGCAGTATCACGATCTTGGCTCACTGCAACCTCCACCTCCTGGGTTCAAGCAATTCTCCTGCTTCAGCCTCCTGAGTAGCTGGGATTATAGGCACATGCTACCATACCCAGCTAATTTTTATATTTTTAGTGGAAACGGGGTTTCACCATGTTGGCCAAGATGGTCTCGATCTCTTGACCTCGTGATCTGCCCACCTCGGCTTCCCAAAGTTCTGGGATTACAGGCATGAGCCACCATGCCCTACCAAAACATCAGCATCTTAAAGCACGTGCCTATGCGTGTGTATGTGTGTGTATGTGTGGTTTTTGTGATGCTGTGCTGCAGTGCCAGAAAATCTTGTTATGGAACATGTGAAGATATCTGTGGAAAAGTTTCTCTGGTCACAGACACACACATGCTTGTGTACAGACACATTCATGCACAAATACAAGCAAATACAAATACAACTTGTAGGCATGCTCAGTGTATGGAAAGGCACATTGAGCATTGCTGTGTGCTTCTGGGCAAGTTACTCAATCTCTCGTTGCCTCAGTTTCTGCAGTGAAATGGAGATAATAAATCACCTGGCTCTTGGGCTCATGTGAGCAGTACTCTCACATGTGCACAAGCACACACAAATGAGATTTTAGTTTCTGTTTATTTGCTTAATGGCTGCTTTCCTCCTAGACTGTGGGTTTCATGGGGGCAGGGACCTGGCACATGGTAGGAGTGGAGTTGGTATCTGGTAAGCTAATATCTGGTGATGAACAGCTCTCGGAAACCCACTGGTACAGATGCTGTTTAGTCACATTCACAAGCACATCTGACACACTCATTCACGGGTGTAGGCGCATACAGGGATATACACACACACACTCAAATGTGTCCAGACTCAGAACTTAGGAGGGTGGATTTAGCTGCAGTCTGGGGACTCTGGACTAGAAGGGAGAACACTGGGTTTTGGTTATGGCTCCAGGTAACTCTAATTTATTGTGTGACCTTGAGTAAGTCTCTCCTCTTCTCAGAGGTCAAGGATGCCCAGCTGCATGTGACGGACTGGAATTTGAACTGTGGTTAGTCTGAGTCAAAGTGCTTTTAATGATTCAGGCCGTGCTATCCCCAGTGTGGTCATGGACCGGCATCATCCCCTGGAGCTTGTTAGGCATGCAGTGTCTCAGTCCCCACCCAGAATCTGATTTAGAGTCTCCTAAATCAGAATCTTTGTTTTAACAGATCCCTACTTGAGTTGTGTGCACGTTACAGGTGGAGAAGTGCTGGCCTAGTGTACCTTGCCTTCCCCAAGCACTGCAAGGGGAGAGCCCATGCTGAGGGGGTTCATAAGCTGGTGGGGCACCGGCACATGCCCACCTTGAAGAGCAGTTAGAGAATGGGAGAGGAGGCAGTCAGAAGCTGCCTATGAAGACAGAATCAACATGGAAGCTCAGCATCACACATGCGGGAGCCCAGTCCCTTGTGTTTATAAAGAAGCAGAATCACACGGTCGTTAAGGGTGCCAATTCATGAGCTAGGCTTTTTAATTTTAAAAGCAGCATATATTAGGGCTGGGCACAGTGGCTCATGCCTGTAATCCTAGCACTTTGGGAGGCCCAGATGGGTGGGTCACTTGAGGTCAGGAGTTCGAGACCAGCCTGGCCAATATGGAGAAACTCCACCTCTACTAAAAATATAAAAATTAGCTGGGTGTGGTGTCTTGTGTCTGTAATCCCAGCTACTCAGGAGGCTGAGGCCAGAGAATCACTTGAATCCGGGAGGTGGAGGTTACAGTGAGCTGAGATCATGCCACTGAACTCCAGCCTGGGCAACAGAGCAAGACTCTGTCTCAGGAAAAAACAAAACAAAACAAAACCCAGCATGTATTAATCATCTCATAGTTACTGCAGGCCAAGAATCAAGTGTGGCTTCATGGGGTGCCTCTGGCTCAAGATCTCTTGGAGATCTTAAAGTGACAATCAGGGCTGTGGTCTCATCTGATGGCTTGACTGAAGGGGGATTCACTTCCAAGTTCCGTCTTTTGGTTGTTGGCTGGATTCAGTTCCCCTGAGCTGAACCACTGAGTTGGAATCATGGCTCCATCCCTTCTTACCAGTTGTGTGACTTTGTGCAAATTTCACATTTCTGTGGCTCTGTTTTTTCCTCTGTGAAATGGGTATAATAATAACACCTGCCTCATAGAGTTATTGTGAAGATTAACAAATTCATGTGTGAAAAGTACATAGGATAGGGATACCCCTACCCATGGTAAGTGCTATATAAATGGTTTCTGCTATTACTTTTTGAAAAAAGCTTTAGAAAAGCAGATCAGAACAATGTGAGGATGGGGGCTGAGCTATTTTAAAAAAAATTTTACTAGTAACTCTGTAGGTTGCAGCACAAGCCTAGTTCAGAGTGGGTGCTCACTACATCTTAGGGGAGTAGATCAGCTCTGGATGGCAGCCCCCTGATGGGATGTTTGGGGCATAGTAACAGGAGCATGGGGCCCAGGCTGCAAGAGGAGCAGGCCTTGCTCTATTCTGCCCAGATCACTGGGCCCCATTTGTTGTGCCACCACCTGGGAAGGCAGTAGGGTGTTGTGTAGAAGTCCTGTCACTGTCCCCTGGGAGGACAATGGCATGAGCAGAGGGGACAACACACCCAGGGGCACGGTGATACCACAGAATACAGTGTCTGGGGGCTACAGTGAGTTCACTGTGGCTAGTATCAGGCAAGGTTGCAGGACTTGGTCCAGGAGGCCGTGGATACCAAGCCGAGGCTGGGACCCCGCTCTGAAGGGTCTGAGCAGGGCAGTGTCCATGGAGCAGTGTGCTCTAGAGGACTTCACTGCTCAGCCTGGTGTCCTGGGATCTCAGGGCACTCATGAGGACCATTCTTGGAGAACTTAAGTGCCTTCATCCACAGGCAGCTGGCGCTTGGCACATTTTTAGGCAATGCTACTTCTGTCGTTCTCAGAAGGTAGAAATGGGAAAGAAAAAAAAGCTGCAAATAGACATCATTTTTCCAGAAGCTTATTTTAAGACAGAAACAACTAGAGAGCCTACTCATCATTTTTGCTGCTTTTAAAATCAGCACTGCCTTGTGTGTGCCTGGGTACCTGCACACAAGGAGCACAGGCATGAATTGAATTTGATTTTTAAAATCCTTGATCCAATTGTCCCTTTTTACTGTTGGTGTAACTGAGGCCCAGAAAAGGGGTCAGTGACTTGTCCAAGGTCACACAGCCTGTCAGAGGTAGGGGCTCAAATCTTCATGGGGAGATGCTAAAATGAGGATCGGGAACCAGGAGACCCTGATGGGCCAAGTTAGAATGATTTCATGCTGAACAGCGTCTCTGACGGGGAGGCTGCTTCAGACCTTTGCTGACTTACAGCTTGCAGGAAAGATGGTGCAGCACCGGGCCCAATGCCATAGCAGACCATTAGGACGTTCATTCATTCACTCCAAAACATATTTACTAAGCACCTACTATGTGCCGGGCAGCAGTGTAGGCGCTAAGATGAAACTGTGAACAAAGCAGTCAGATACTCCAGTCCTTATTCATGCATTCTTTTATTCAGTAAATGTTTATTGAGGACCTACTATGTGCAAGGTACTGTCCTTGGCCCTTGGAATATATCAGTGACCAAATGATGGAATTTATATCCTAGTGAAGGGGACAGGCAATAATCATTATTATTATTATTATTTTGAGTTGGAGTCTTGCTCTGTCATCCAGGCTGGAGTGCAGTGGTGTGATCTCAGCTCACTGCAACCTCCGCCTCCCAGGTTCAAGCAATTCTCTCGCCTCAGCCTCCTGAGTAGCTGGGATTATAGGCGTGCACCACTATGCCCGGCTAATTTTTGTATTTTTAGTAGAGACGGGGTTTCGCCATGTTGGCCAGGCTGGTCTTGAACTCCTGACCTCAAGTGGTCCACCTGCCTTGGCCTCCCAAAGTGCTAGGATTACAGACATGAGCCACCGCAACCAGCCATAATCATTATTTTTAAAAAGTAAAGTATACTGTATGTTTGCAGGTAACAGTTCTGTGGGGAAACTGAGCAGGTAGGGGAACTGGGTGCGCCGGGAGGAGCTGCACTTGCAAACAGGGTGGCCAGGGAAGGCGCTGCTGAGAAAGTGACATTTGAGCAAAGACTTGAAGGGGCGAGGGAGTGAGATCTGGGAAAGGACATTGCAGTAGAAGGAACAGCCAGTGCCAAGGCCCCACAGTGGGAGTGTGCCTGGCGGGTTTGAGGAATGTGGTTGGAATGGAGGGAGTGAGGTGGAAGAGCTGGGAGACTTATCTGAATGACGGCTGGGATGGTCAAGAGCAGCTCCCAACCACGTGTGATGTGGACAGAGGTGAGTGACCCAGGACAGCATCAGGAGTGATCCTGTAGGAGCCGGGATACCCCCACCTCCCTTGTAAGGCCTCCCAGCATTGACATGTGGGCAGGGCATGTACATATGGCGTGGCATCCCTTGCAGTGATTTAAAGGGAAGTCTAAGCATCTCGCAATGTCTTGGAGCCAAAGGAGCTCCCATTTTGTGGCCACTGTGGGAAAGTAGTGTGGCGTAAGGAAGGATCATGGCCTTCAGATCCAGCTAGGCCCGTGTCTGAAAAATGTCGTGGTTGAATGTCTTAGTAATACCAGCATGGAGAAGCCATTTTCTAAGCATGATGTGAAAGCCAGAAATCATACATTAATACATTTAATGTTATTAACATAAATGTAAAACCCTTGATATGCAGAAGTTATAAATCAAGTGACAAATCAGGAGTAATATTTGTAGCATGTAATATGCAAATACATAGAATAAAACAATAGAAAAATGGCAGAGGTAATGCTGATTTTAGAACATGAAACACATTCATGTGGGGTTTATAAAAAAAAAAAAAAGGGTGGAGGGCCAGATTTGGTCCATGGTCTGTGATTTGCTGATCCTAACTGTTTTAGGAATGTTGACATGTCCAAAACTGAGCTTGTGGTCCTCTTCATACCCACCAAGCATGTTTCCCCCTCAGTATTTCTCCACCAGTGGCTCGAGATGGGAACTGGTGGGAGTGATGTTCAAGTGCCCCCTGAAGGAGAAAGGCACATGGCATGTCAGACACCATCCAGGCTGGCCATAGCGATGAGGGGGTGTCATAGGAGGTGAGACTGGAACACGACTGGGCTGGATCATGCAGGACTTTGCAGGCTGCAGAGAGGATTTCACACACACCGTATCCTGAGCGTAAAGGGGACATCACCTAACAGGAGTATCACTATCAGTTTTGTGTGTAGAACCTCTACCCTGGCTGCTATGGAGAGAACAATTTGGAAGGAAGGAGATTAGAAGTTAGGAGATCATTGAGGAGGCGATTATAGCAGTCCTTGTGGGAGGTGATGACCGCTTGGACCGGGATGGTTGCTCTGCAGATGGATCACGGTGGGAAGATTTGAGATACATGGGGAGGTGGGGCTGGCAGGACTTTGTGACTGATTGGAGATGGGAGTGAGAGAGGGAGGAATGGAACATCACTCCCAGGTTCCCAAATGGAGCCACCGGTAGAGGAGTACTGAGGGGGAAACGGACTTGGTGGGTACAAGGAGGACCACGAGCTCAGTTCTGGACATGTCAAAGAAATCATGGGCCTTGGACCAAATCTGACCCTCCACCTGTTTTGTGTGAATAAAGTTTTACTGGAACATGGGATCCTCCTTAGTTTAAATATGGCCTGTGACTACTTTCATGCTATAGCAATAGAGTTGAATAGTTGTGACAGAGACCATATGATTCACAAAGCCAAAAATATGTATTATCTGCAGAAAAAGTTTGCTGGGCCCTTGTGTGGGACATCCAAGGGAAGGAGAGTATCAAAGAGGCAGTTGGATATGTAGCTATAAAAACATCATTTGAGGCTGGGCACGGTAGCTCACTCACGTAATCCCAGTACTGCGGAATGGAAAGCAGGGAGGATTGCTTGAGGCCAGGAGTTTGAGACCAGTCTGGGCAATATAGCAAGACCCTGTCTCTACAAAAAAAAAAAAAAAAAACCAATCAGTAGGACAGGATGGCACATGCCTCTAGTCCCAGCTTCTTGGGAGTCTCAGGTGGGAAGATTGCTTGAACCCGGGAGATTGAGGCTGCAGTGAGCTGTGATCATGCCACTGTACTCCAGCCTGAGCAACAGAGCAAGACCCTGTCTCAGAAAAGTCAATTAACAAAACAGAGCTTGGCACAGTGGCTCGCGTCTATAATCCCAGCACTTTGGGAGGCCAAGGTGGGTGGATCCCTTGAGCTCAGGAGTTTGAGACCAGCCTGGGCAACATGGAAAAACCCCATCTCTACCAAAAAATACAAAAAAATTAACCAGGTGTGGTGGCTGGTGCCTGTAGTCCCAGCTATTCAGGAGGCTGTGGTGGGAGGATGGCTTAAGCCCGGGAGTCAGAGGCTGCAGTGAGCCAAGATCATGCTTCTGCACTCTGGCCTGGCTGACAGAGCCAGACCCTGTCTCCCCCTACTGCCACCCCCTCCACCCCAAAAAAGTCTACCACTTATTGGAAAAGTGAGCTTCCTTAACTCACTTTTAACTGTAAGATGGGGGCAATGCCTGGTTCAGGCTGCCTCTTCTCATTCAAATGCTGTTGCCCACAAGTTATCCCCAGCCTTGCCACTTTTGCTACTTAAGTTCTGCTGGGACTGCTTCTTCCTAAAGAAAAGGACCCCCAGAGGCACCCACCAATCATGTATCTTTCCAGAGCCTCCCCGTCCCTGCATGGTGAATCACCCAGGATGCTGCTGGAACTGCAGCTTGAGTCAGATTGTGTTCTGAGCCAGAACACATGGGGATTATCACGTTTGTTCCCAGATAGGGTTTTAGTCAACAAAACTCCTGTCTAATGTGACTGACTGTCATTGTCCCATTATGATGCCTCTGTCTGCCCCAATCCAAGCATTTCAGGGTCAGGAATAGCCCAGAGCAACCGTGGCTGGCAGTGTGGCAGACTGCCGGCGGGAGGGTGTTAGACGCGTTCCTGTGTGGGTGCCCTGGCTCGGCTTGGAGGTTCTGCCTGTAGATAAAGGCTGAAAAAAGATATTACATTCCCCTCCCCCACTTCCTCCAGAATCCACGCTTCATTTTAACGATATGGCTTTTCATTCCCGTTTGGCTTATATATGATATGGACTTTTAGTTTTTTATTTTTTAAGAAGCAAATTTAGTCCAGGAAAATGACAGGCCAAACAAAAGGCATAATTGTCCTGATTTTCAGAAGTGCCCTAATTCTCTCCAGATCAGATGTATGGTGAGACTCGAATCAGAAAGATTCTATTAAACATGTCTGGGATGGGTGACACAGGGGTATTATCTGAGATGATTAATTTGACTCGGTCATTACGGACACAGACAAGCCTGACAAAATTGCGTTTCATTCCCGGCAGAATTCGTGAAATCACTATCCCCGTGGTAAGAAGTTACAGTGCTAGGAGCTCAACTCCAGTTGATGGGATTTGGAGTTTGGATAAGATGCCATTCTCTGTTGTGAAAACAGAGTTGAGAAACACTGAAGCGCAGTACAGTCTTTTAGCTGAGATGACTTTCAAAAACTTTTATTTTAGGTTCAGGGGTACATGTGAAGGTTTGTTATATAGGTATAAACTTGTATCATGGGGATTTGTTGTACAGATTATTTTATCACCCAGGCATTTAGCCTAGTACCCATTAGTTATTTTTTCTGCTCCTCTCCCTCCTCCCACTCTCAAGTAGACCGCAGTGTCTGCTGTTCCTTTTTTGTGTTGATGAGTTCTTGTCATTTAGCTCTCACTTATGAATGAGAACATGTGGTATTTGCTTTTCTGTTCCTGCATCAGTTTGCTAAGGACAATGGCCTCCAAGTCCATCCATGTTGCTGCAGAAGACATGTCGTTCTTTTTTATGATTGCATAGTATTCCATGGTGTATACTGTGTATATGTACGACATACCACATTTTCTTTATCCAGTCTGCCGTTGATGGTCATTCAGGTTGATTCCATGTCTGCTGTGAATAGTCCTGCAATAAACATTTGCACACGTGTCTTTATGGAAGAATGATTTATGTTCCTCTGGGTATATATCCGGTAATGGGATTGCTGGGTTGAATGAATGGTAGTTCTGCTTTTCGTTCTTTGAGTGGTTGCTATATGGCTTTTCCACAACGGTTGAACTAATTTACACTCCTACCAACAGTGTAAGTTTTACCTTTTCTCTCTAACTTTGCCAGGATCTGTTATTTTTTGACTTTTTCTTAATAGCTATTCTGACTGATGTGAGATAGTATCTCATTATGGTTTTGATTTGCATTTCCCTAATGATCAGTGATGTGGTAGCTGTTTTGGCTGGTGTGCATTTTACTTGTTAAAATGGCAAGATGGAAGGGTGACCATGTAGTTTATTGGCCAAACCAAGACACTATTTAGAGTGAAAGAAAACACTGTTAACCTGACACTGGAACAAGAGGTGTAGAGCAGGCCTGCCCTGGCCTAACCCAGGGTTCATGTGTGTGTTGGGAGGAGCTGAAACAGTGGCAGAGCAAAGCTTTGGCTACTGGTAGGCAGGGCTTCTTGTCCTCATTTTCATAAGTGCTACCCATATGACTTTGGATAAGTCATTTTTCCCTTTTGAACCTCAGTTTCCTCATCTGTAAAATGAAAATGTCGTTTTTTACTTGTTCTGCTTATCATCCGAGGTCTTTTTTTTCTTCCTTGGGTGTGTGTGTGGGATTTATGCTGACTTTCTGTTCGTGTGTTTTCCCATTTGTTTCCTTGTGTAGCTCCCTCGGCTCTCAGGTGGGGTTTTGTAGACAAGGGAAACTGAATAGTAGGCATTTTGGATAAATTGCCAGAAGCCCTCAGCAAGTAAGATTCCCCATGTCAGTGTAACTCCAAAGCCAGAGCTCTTTCTGCAGATCAACAATGTAACTCTCAATACATGAGAATTACAGCACCTTATGTTTCCATGTATTTCAAATATTGCTCTCAACAAAGCTTGAAGGTTGTTGGAATACATAATCAGGATTCAACTCTAGGGACACAAGTTGGGTTCTCCTAAGAATCATTTCTCACCATGCATCTCCAGGGAGTGAATGCCACTTCTCCTTTTATGCTATACTCCAACTCTTAACAAGCTCTTGGGAGAAAGGTCAGATCACCCACTACTCCCTCAGCGAATCTTCACCTCTTTCTTATACAGCATGGTGGTGGGAAATGGAGATCGATAGTCAAAATGGCAGCCTGAGAACCTTCATGTGAGCACTAACTGGGATAAAGTAGAAAGCCATCACTAATAAAAGGAACACTTCACCAAGCAGATACAATAACAATTGATTTGTAAATACATAACAACATAACTTTGAAATATATGAAGCAAAAATATATAGAGCAACATAGCTTTGAAATATATGAAGCAATACAGCAGGTTGATAAAATCACAATCACAGTGGAAATTTTTAAAACACTTCTCTCAGAAATCAAAGGATCAAGCATAAAAAGGAAAGTAATAGTTTGGAAGATTTAAATGGTAGAATTAACAAGCTGAAAATTATAAATATTGATCAAAATTAGCCTGATACTGTATCAAAGGAATTCTCAATGGCTTTTAAAGAAGGAATATATTTTTCATTCCCTTTTGGGTATCATTTTCTTTTTTCTTGTCGGTGGTTCCTTATTAGGCTTTTCAAAAAACTATCTCTTCCTTACATTTCTTATCTAAAATTTGTTTTCCATTGTGTTACGTTTTCTCCTATAGACTTTCCGTTTATTTTATTATTCTATTTCTACCTTTTTGAGTTGAGTGCTGAGTTTGTTTGTCTTTCTTGTCTTCTAATAAATTCATTTCGATAAAAAGGTATAATTTTTCATTGTCCATCTCTCAAAAGTTTTGTCAGGTGGTAGTCTCATCATTTCAGTTGTGATTTCCTCTTTAACACAGAAGTTACTTAGATGATTGCTCTTAAAGTGTTTAAGTATGTAGGAGGATTTCCCTCCCTCCATTTTTATTCTGCTTGTTTGTTTTTGTTAATAACTAGGTTGGTGCATGTAGTATTCTGTTCTCACATTGTTAGAAAGAACTACCTGAGACTGGGTAGTTTGTAAAGAAAAGAGGTTTCATTGATTCACAGTTCTACAGGCTGTACAGGAGGCATGGCTAGGGAGGCCTCAGGAAACTTACAATCATGGTAGAAGGGTGAAGGGGAAGCAAGTACATCTTCACATGGCAGCAGGAGAGAGGGAGATGGGGGAAGGGCTACACACTTTCAAACAACCCGATCTTGTGAGAACTTACTTAATCACGAGAACAGCAAGGGGGAAATCAGTCCCCATGATCCAGTCACCTTCCACCAGGCCCCTGCCTGAACTCTGAGAATTACAATTTGACATGAGATTTGGGTGGGGATGCGGAGCCAAAGCGTGTCAGTGTATTTAGGTCTTAGAATGTGATCTATCTAATGTATACCTTTTAAAGAGTTTGAGATTCTCTTTGTAGCTTACCTGGTTATATTTTGTAAGCGTTCCATGGACATTTGAAAAGAATAAATCAAAAGAGTGAATTGTGTTATTCAAATCCTCAATCCTCACTCATTTCTGACTATGATTTGCCCATTTTGTTTATGGTTTTGTACGAACAATTTTTTACATTTTATATTTCTATGGTTTTATCAATTTACGTAAAAGTTTATGTCTGTGATTTCTTCTTAGATTTATATCATTTATTGACTTAAGTGTTCCTTTTGATATTTTAATGCTTTTTTTGCCCTGATTTGTACTTAATTTGTAATTAATTTTGCCACTCTGCTTTTTATTGGCCTTATCTATCTATCTATCTATCTGTCTGTCTGTCTTATGACAGAGTCTTGTTCTGTCACTCAGGATGGAGGACAGTGGCACAGTCTCAGCTCACTGCAACCTCCACTTCCCAGGTTCAAGGGATTCTCCTGTCTCAGCCTCCTGAGTAGCTGGGATTACAGGCACTTGCCACCATGCCCAACTAATTTTTGTATTTTTAGTAGAGATGGAGTTTCACCATGTTGGCCAGGCTCATCTTGGACTCCTGACCTGAGGTGATCTGCCCACCTTGGCCTCCCAAAGTACTGAGATTACAGGCGTGAGCCACCACGCTTGGCTAATGTCTATTTATTTTTAACCTTACAGGTCATTTTATTTTAGGCATGTCTATTATAAATCATATACTGTATGTATTTTAATAAAAATATTTTGTCTTTTAATAAAGCAATTGAAATCATTCCTATTGTGTTATGAATATTTAGTCTTAATGCTGCCATTTTATGAGTATTCTTTATTATGTTTGATAGTTCAATCCTATTTTTTTCACAGATTTTTCTAGATTGATAAAGTTCTGTTTTCTTCTACTTTGGTTCCTCCAATGGTGTAAAATTTTTGCTGTTCCTTAAAATTATAACAAATAGTTAATAAATGAATTCATCAAAGTTTCAAGGCAAGGTCAGTATGGAAAAACTACGTGTGTTTCTATAAACCAACAATGAACAACCCATAAAGGAAACTAAAAAAAAAATTCCATATATAATAACATCTAAGAGAATAAAATATGTAGGAATAAATTTAACCAAGAAGGGGAAAAAACTTCTAAACTGAAAACTACACAACATTGCCAAAAGAAATTAAAGATCTAAATAAATGGAAAGATATCCATGTCTGTGGATTGGAAGACTTAATATTGTTGAGATGGAAGTACTATCTGAGCATCTACAGATTCAGTGCAATCCCTATCAAATTTCCACTGGTCTTTTCTGCAGAAATGGAAAATCTGATCCTCAAATTCATGTGGAATTGCAAGGGGGCCTGAAAACACCAATAATCTTAAAAAATAACAGGCTGGAGGACTCACACTTCCCAATTTGCATAAAGCAACAGTAATCAAAACAACGTGGTACTGGCATAAGGACAGGCATATAGACCAACGGAATAGAATTGAGAGTCTAGAAATAAACCAATACATCTATGGCCAGTTGATTTTCTATAGGGGTGTCAAGACCATTCAATGGTGAAAGAACAATAGGCTGTGTGGATATTGAGAGCAGAGTATTCTAAAGGGAGGGAGCAGCCATTGCAAAGATGCTGGGGCAGAAATGTGCCTGGAGTAGCTGGAGTGGTATGAACAAGAGGAACAGGAGGTGATGATGTCAGAGAGGTAAAAAAGGACATGTGGGATTGGGGAAAGCAACACTACATAGCATGGGGTGGGGGCCATTGTTCCTTATCTGAGTGAGAAGGAGAGCCCTAGAGGGTTGTGAGCACAGCTTATATTTTAGCAGGATAATTCTGGCCCTGGGGTGAGAATGGACCTTAGCAAGGGTGGCGGCAGGGAGGCCAAGAGGCCAGGGAGGAGAGTGCTGCAGTCATCCAGGGCAAAGAGGGCGATAGCTCAAGGTGGAGCTGATGGCATTTTTGGACACATTTTGTGTAGGATGTGAAAGGAAGAGAGGGGTCAAGGATGACACCTTGGTTTCTGGCCTGAGCAACCAGAAGGATGGAGTGGCCATTAGCTGAGGTGGAGAAGACTGTGGGAGGGGTAGGTTCTCTCTTAAATGTGTTAAGTTGTTTGAGATATCAATTAACATCTAAAAGGAAGGATAAATAGCAGTGGGCTACATGAGTCTGCGTTTCGGGGAAGGTCTGGCCTGGAGGTAAGAACTGGAGCTCAGCAGCATACAGATGGTCCATAATACCACAAGTCTGGATGAGAGCACCAGGGAGTGAGTGTGTTTAGAGGAGGGTCTAAGATCTGAGCTCTGGGACATATCATCATCCATAGACTAAGAAGAAGAATGGGAACCAACAAAGGACATACAGAATAAATGGCCTGTGATGTTGAAGGACCAATATCTCTGGTGTCCCAGAAGCCAAGTGAAGAAGTTTGTTCCCAGGGGGGAGGATGCACTAATTATATCAAATTCCGCTGATAAGGTCAAGTCAGATGGCCAGATGAAGACTGAGCATTGACCACTGGATTTAAGAAGATGGAGGTCATTGATGACCTTCCTAAGCAGTTTTGGTGGAAGTGGGATGAAAACATGATTGGAATGGGTTTGAGAAAGAATGAGTGGAAAGGAAGAGGTAACTCTTCCCAGATTTCCTGTAAGATTTTACTAATATTTTTAACTGGGAAAGCCCTTATGACTTGGCATCTCTTTCTATATTTTCATGAGGATGCCAGTGGTAGAGAGAAAATTAGGCATCTTGGAATGGCCAATTTGGTAGGAAAATACTGGGTTTGGAGTCACAAGACCTGGGTCTGAATCACAACCAAGATCTAGCTGTGTGACACCTCTACTCTCTAAGCTCCATGTCCCTCATCTGCAAAATGAAGATAATCACTTCTCTACAGAACACGTATGAATGAAATGGAGAATGTATATGGACATGCTGGGCTCAGTGCCTGGCACATAGTAGGTACTCAGGACAAGTTGTCTTGTGTTCAGTGTCGTGCATGTAGGATTTGATTGCATTCAGAAGAGGCATGTTCATGTTTGCATGCTTAGTTATTTTTAAGTGTGCTAATTGCCTCTTTAAGTGAATTGTCATAATTGTGTGATTCCAATATTTTGATGCAGCATATGCTTATTTTTCCAAAAGGCTTCTGGTCAATTGGGCCAGTTCCAGTGGATTGAAGGTTTGTTTTTTGACTGAAAGGAATGGACTTGAGCAATCACTTAGCATTCACTGGGCACCTGCTCTGTGCCAGCACCTATTGTAAAGATGCTGAGGGACAAGGAGGGAGGTGGCGGTCAAACACATGAACAGCAGGTGGTTGAGGGGTGTATAGTATGTTGGGAAGGACAGCTGTGGTTTGAAACTAGAGCCTGGGACATTCCCCCATTTCCCGTGCCCATTTATTGTGTTGTCATGAGTCGTTACTGTGCACTGTGCTAGGCACTGATGACAAGACAATTAAAGGACTCCCCCAAAGACACAGAATAAGTAAACAGCAGCTCACTGGCTCAGGATCCTCGTTCATGAATGTTCTTAACTCACACTACACAGGTCTGAGCACCACAGGGTGATGTGTGTCTTCAGCCTGACCACTGAGATGGGCTGGGAGCCGATTTTCTTTAGGTGGCAATAAGCCACAGATGTCATATCACCCCAGAAAGTAGAGTCCCACTGCTGGCTTTCCATTTCCGAGTCACCACCTCCAGGAAGCCTTCCCAACCCCTCTGCCCATTCTAAGGCAAGACTCTACTCCTTTGATGCTCCCTATACAATCCCTTGTGTGTGTCCCCCCATAGTATCAGAGTATTCATGACCACCTGCAACCATTTTGACTCTACTTACCTTTTGCTTGTGTCCCTGTCCCCCATATCCCAGTGTGCCACTGTTTACTTATTCTGTGTCCTTGGGGAAGTCCCAGCCATCTCTGAAACTCCAGATAAGGGCAACAAGGATAGCAATAACTAACACTGACATCACTGACTGTGTGCTCGACATTGTCCTGAGAAACTTACATGTTATTGATTTGTTTACTCTTCATAGCAGCCCTGTAGATACATACTGTCATTACCCGCTTTCTCACACGTGAGGAAACTGAGGCACAGAGAGGGTGTTTTAGTCTGTTTTGCATTGCCATAAAGGAATACTTGAGACTAGATCTTTTACAAAGAAAAGAGGTTTGATTGGCTCATGGCTGTGCAGGCTGTATCAGCATGGCACCTGCATCTGCTCAGCTTTCGATGAGGCCTCAGGAAGCTTTTACTCTTGGCAGAAGGTGAAGGGGGGAGTGGGCATGTCACATAGCAGGAGAAAGAATGAGAGAGAGAGGGGAAGAGGTGCCAGTCTCTTTAAACAACCAGCTCTTGCGTGAATGAATAGAGCGAAAACTCGCTCATTACCACAGGGAGGATCCCAAGCCACTACTGAAGGATCTGCCCCATGACCCAAACACTTTTGGCTTAGTCCCACCTGTAACAGTGAGTCACTTTTCAACGTGAGATTTGGAGGGGACAAATATCCAAACTGTATCAGAGGGTTAGTGATTTACCCACAGTCACACACAGGCAGTAAGTGGCAGAGCCAGTATGCAAATCCAAGCTGCCTGGCTCTTAACCACTGCACCACCCTGCCTCCTGTGTGATAGGAACAGTAGTTCCCACCTCCAGGGCAGTTGTGAAGCTTCAGTGAGACGCATGTTTACGGCGTCCACCCCAGGACCTGGCTGGCAATTCAACTCTCTCTTTTTTTTTTTTTTTTTAAGATGAGGTCTCACTCTGTCACCCAGGCTGGAGTGCAGTGGCACAATCATAGCTCGCTTCAGCCTTGACCTCCTGGGCTCAAATGATCCTCCACCTTAGTCCCCAAAGTAGCTGGGACTTCAGGTACATGGCACCACACCCAGCGAATTTTTTTTTTTTTTTTGGAGAGAGGGGGTTTCACCATGTTGCCCAGAGTGGCCTCAAACTCCTGGGCTCAAGCAGTCCTCCCATCTTGGCCTCCCAAAGTGCTGAGATTACAGGCCAACTCATTGTTTCTGAGCTCTTATTTTGTGGTCCGACTCTGTGCCAGGTTCTGACCGAGGCACTGGGGATATAGGGAGTAAAACTCACATTAAACATCAGACAAATAATCACACAAGAAGTCAGTTAACTACTTATATGATGAGTGCCTCCAAGGAAAAATTCTGGGAGATCTTGGGTGTGTGAAATGGGGTTTTATCTACCCTGGAGTATCAGGGAAGACATTTAAACAAAACCTATTGTGGAGAGATGAGTAGGAGCCACGGGAGAGACAACGTGTGGTGGGCGGAGCAGTCTAGCAGAGGGAACCACGTAGGGGAGAGCCCAGAGGCAGGAGAGGTCACTGTGGTTAGAGGGGTGGCGGGGCCAGGCCATGCAAGAACTTCCAGGGCTGGATCTGGGACTGTGGACTTCATCCTGAAGGCAGTGGGGAGCTCACCATTTGATGTAGGATTGACAGCGTGTGATGATCATCTTGATAGAGACCACTCTGGCTACAGAAAGAGAATAGAGCAGCCCAGAGTGACCAATGAAAAGGACTGGTAAGAGGTGGTGGTGGCTTGGACTAGGATAGTGGCAGTGAGAGAGAAACACATATTTTGGAGGCGTTTCATTGGATTTGAGAGATGCCGGAGGGGGACTCCCAGGTTCGTGGTTCTATGAACTGGATGGAAGGTAGTGTCACTTGATGAGATGGGGAGGACACAGGGGCACGGCAAGGGAAGGGGTATTATGATCAACAAACGAGAACATTGACTGGGCATGGAGGGACTCAGCCCCGGAGCTCAGATGAGTGACCAAGGCTGGAGGGTAAATGCGGCACCTAGATGAGAATCGAAACCCAGACTGGTTGAGGTCCACCTGGGGAGGCAACGTAGGGCAGGAAGAGAGGGGAGTTCAGGACAGCCTGAGGAACCCTAGCATGAGAACAGAGAAGGGAAGGTGAAGCAGGAAGGTGGGCACGGTCATGGCCTGTTCCCAGATGACTGCGCATCTGTGAGATCATCCCACTGCAGCCCTGCAGAGGAGGCAATGAGCAAAGGGCCATATGGGCTCTGGGTCCCGGTAGTGGGTCCCAGGGTGGCAAGGTACTTACCCTCTCAGTCTGGTCTACCACTGTGAAGGGTAGTCTAGGGCTCCTCCCCATGGAATTCAGGTGTCTTGTGCTTTCTGCTATTGCCACAGGCTGTACGCACACCCAGCTATCCCCACTGCTCAGTGACTTCACCCAGCAGACACTTGGGACTGGCCACCACCAACCAGGTCCTGTGACAGGCTCAGTGACCTTCACTATTTTAACACACGCTCTTAACAAACAATACAGTGATGCTAGAAGATGTTATTTCTTACATGCTGTTGTGGTTTAGGTTTCCCCCCACCTGTATGTGTATTTCTTGATTGATTTAAGATTTAGCACTGTACGTAACAATATGTTATGTAGTTATACAGTCTGAAAGAGCTGGAAGGAAGATATTGAATGTTCCCAACACAAATGATAAATGTTCAAGATGCTGGATATGCCAATTAACCTGATCTGATCATTATGCATTATTTGTATCAAAACATCACTGTGTATCCCATAAGTATGTACCATTATTCTATGTCCATTTAAAAAATGAAAGAAAAAGTGTGAAAAACATTTACCTTTATATTTACCAGTGCCTTTGATATCCTTCCTCTGTTCTGGAACATTCTCAACTATTATCTCCTCAGTTCTCCTCTGACCTATTCTCTCACTCTTCTCCTTCCAGAATGCTGATTGAACAGGCATCCATTAGATACTCTTACTCTGCCTGCTGTGCACATAAACTCTCTTTCATATTTCCTTTTTTGACCCTCTATGCCGAACTCTGGATAATTTCTTCTGAGTTATCTTCCAGTTGACACACCTCTCTTCTGCTAGGTCTAATCTCTTCCAGAGTGTAGAAATGGAAGAATGACTCCTCAAGCCAATGTAACCTTGGTACTAAAACTCCAACAAGGACAGTATGAGACAGGAAAATTACAGGCCAATCACACTTGTGAACCTGATACAAAAGTCCTAAACAAAACATCAGCCAACAAAACCCAACAATCTATAAAAAGAATAATACGTCATGACCAAATAGGGGTTATTCCAGGAATGCAAGATCGATCTACCATTAGAAAACCAAATTACATGTTTACTACATTAACTGAATTAAAGGAGAAAGGTCATTTGAACCTGTCAGTAGATGCAGGGGGAAAGAATTTGATAAAATTGAAAAGCCATGCGCGATTTTAATAAAGCCACACACTTTGACCCACCAGGAGGTCCCTCAACTTGCTAATGAATACCTCAAAGAACCCGTGGCAAATGGCATCTTTTGTGGTGAAATATTGAGCTCTTTATGATAAGGAAAAAGGCCAGGATGTCTGCTCTCACCATTTCTATTCAGCGTTGTCCTGGAGGTTCCTGGACAGTTTGGCAAGGTGGGAAAAGATAAACAAGGAAGTATTGGAAAGGAAGGTGCCCAGGTGACTCCTGATTTCTTGCTTGTGCTCCTGCGAGGATGTTTGTGCCATTTACCGAGATGAGAAAGACTGAGAAGCCCTGGGCTGAGTGTTGGGAGCACAACAGAAAATGGCTTGGCTTCCCTGGAAAGATCACCAAGCATGGAATCAGGACACTTCAGCTCCATTCCCAACTCTTCCCCCAACCTTGGATGGACTGCTTTCCTCCCTGGACCTGAGTCCCCATCTGTGAAATGGGCGGGCCGGAAAGATGGATCCAAGGTGGGCTGTGATGGCCAGATCTGGTGGGAAACCAGAGAGAAACAGGGGAAGCTGGCCCCCATTCTCCAGGAGGGCAGGCTTTTGTGTGCAGAGCCTCTGGCGGGAGGAAACATCTGTTTGGGGATAGGGCAGGAGTCTGACCAAGTCAGGGCACCGTCTTGACCCTCTGCCTTGCAGAGGCGTCATCCCTTCTCTCCTTTGCCAAGGGGTTGCTATCGTTATTGTCGTTGCTGTTATTGATGTTGTTGGGTGTGTTCTGTGGTTGTAAGGCACTGACCCCCACCAACATGTCTTTTTGATGTTTTAGACCTTCAACAGCCAGAGCGAGAACAACGAAGACTATGAGATCCCCCCGATAACGCCTCCCAATCTCCCTGAGCCATCCCTCCTGCACCTGGGGGACCACGAAGCCAGCTACCACTCGCTGTGCCACGGCCTCACCCCCAACGGTCTGCTCCCTGCCTACTCGTATCAGGCCATGGACCTCCCAGCCATCATGGTGTCCAACATGCTAGCACAGGACAGCCACCTGCTGTCGGGCCAGCTGCCCACGGTGAGTCCCTGTCACCTGCTGCAGTTCCTGCTGATGACAGCAGGGAGGGGGTTGAGAGGGAAGCAGAAGAATGTTGGTGCTTTGATAAGAACCTTCTACTCATGGGCAGGGTCTGGGTTCAGCAGGTTGCTTGCGTGGGAGTCTGTGGGACACGGCAGGTGGGCATGGAGAGAAATCTAATGTCAGCACGCTCCTTCCTTCTGGAGCTCTGGGTACAATATCTCGGTATTGATTTGCATTATTTATTAATAGGATAATCTCATTTTTATTTTTTAACAGTTTTATTGAGGTATAATTTATATTCCATACAATTCACCCATTTAAAGTATACTACTTAATGGCTTTTCGTATATTCACAGAGTTGTGTGACCATTAACACCATTGATTTTAGAACATTTCATCACCCCATAAAGAAACACTAGCTAGGCACAGTGGTGTGTACCTATAATCTCGGCTTTTATTACTTGGGAGGCTGAGGTGGGAGGATCACTTGAGCCCAGGAGTTCTGGGCTGTAGTGCACTATGCAAATCAGCTGGCTGCACTAGCTTTGGCATCAATATGGTGACCTCCTGGGAGTGGGGGACCACCAGGTTGCCTAAGGAGGGGTAAACTGGCCAAGATCGGAAACAGAGCAGGTCAAAACTCCCCTGCTAACCAGTAGTGGGATCGTGCCTGTAAAAAGGCACGGCACTCTGGGCAACATGGCAAGACCCTGTCACAAAAAGAAGAGAAAAATGTTGTATTGCCAGGCATGGTGGTTCACGCCTGTAACCGCAGCAGTTTGGGATACTGAGGCAGGAGGATCTCTTGAGTCTAGGAGTTCAAGACCAGCCTTGGCAACATAGCAAGACCCTGTCTCTACAAAACAAAATAATTAGCCAGGTGTAGTGGCATGTACCTGTAGTCCTAGCTACTTGGGAGGCTGAGGTGAGAGGATCACTCGAGCCCGGGAGGTCAGGGCCGTGGTGACAGAGTAAGACCCTTTCTCAGAAAAACAACAGGAAGAAACATCATATTTTTGGCCATCACTCCCAGCCCACCCCCTGAAATTTTCAGCCCTAGGCAACCACTAATTGACTTTGTGTGTCTGTAAGTTTGCCTATTCTGGACATTTCATAGAAATGGAATCATATAGTTTTAAAAAATTGTATCTTGCTTCAGCTGCCAGAGAAGAGGGTGATTACTGAGTTAAAGTTCATGGGATAGGTAAAAATGTAGCAGGCAGACGAAGGCAAGAAAGAACCTTTCCCAGATTAGGGGAATAGCAGGTACAAAAGGAGGGCAGCAAGGGTGCTCGTGCCATGCTTGGGAATGGCATGTGGTTCATTCTTTTTATTAGGATAAAGAGAAAGGACCTGGAGTCAAGGAGAGAGAGAGGAGATGAAAGAGCTCAGCAGGGCCTGCATCGTAAGGGTCCTGAATCCCATTCTGAGGAGATATATATCCTTAGAATGGCTGATTTGAGGCCAGGCATGGCGGCTCACCGCTCTAATCCCAGTACTTTGGGAGACCGAGGCAGGCGGATCACTTGAGGCCAGGAGTTCAACACCATCCTGGTCAACATGGCAAAATTCCGTCTCTACTAAAAATACAAAAATTAGCCAGGCATGGTAGCACACATCTATAATACCAACTACTCAGAAGGTTGAGGCATGAGAATTGCTTGAACCTGGGAAGTAAAGGTTGCAGTGAGCCGAGATGGTGCCACCGCACTTCAGCCTGGGCCACGCAGCAAGACCCTGTCTCAAAAAAAAAAAAGTAATAATGGCTGATTTGAGCCATTAAAATCTATAGAAGAATGGTAGAGCAGTAGAGCTGGTTTTTTTTTTTTTTTATATATATATACCATAGAAAAATCTCCTTAAGGGAATTCTAGTGCTTCTTCTCAACAACTGGGACTTCTGTTTATTTTTGCTATTTTTTCCCTTCACACTTAATATTACGTACTAGTCATGACTCTTACATTCATTTTTAAGAGACAGGGACCAAACTCAAACTTATGCAAAAGAGTCTGAAATATCCAGGGAGTGGATACAGGGGTCAGGCATGGTTCAATCCAGGAACCCCACCAGTGTCACAAGGCCCATTTGCACACAACAGGCTTGATGGCTGCTGGCAGCCAGCATCTTCCCTGACATCTCTGGCAGAGAGGACCACGGCAGCGTCGCTGGACAGACCACTATGTCTAGGAGGAAGCAGTTCACTATGTTGTCATCTTGAGTCATGCACGCACCTGTGGCACAGGAGGAGGGCTGTTCAGTTGATTTTCCTAGCAGAATCTCATGGTTTGGGGTGGCTTGTGTCTACCTCTGCCGTGACTCTTCAGAAGCCACAGTCAAATCTGTGGCCCAATTCTAGCAGACCCCTGGGACCTTAGGACGTGGCTTTGTAGTCAAACGATCTCAACTGTATTTTGTTTACTCTTCCTTTATTACCACCAAACTTCCTTGTTTAAAAAAGCTGGTGTCCTCTGTGTAATTTTGTAAGGCACGTCACATTTTTTGTTGTTTGTTTTTGAAGCTAGGTGGGAAATAAAAGGAGACAAGGAAGGGAAGGAGGATGGGAGGAAACCAACTCGAGATCCACATTTTATAGTGTTTGGTTCTCACGAAAGAGTTCAATGAAAATGGATGCTCCTTTCTCCAGAAATTTTTTCCTGGTAGGTCCATCAATAATGCAGGTCCTCAGCTTCTTCTCTCTCTCAAACCTAGCGATTCAGACTCACACCGCCATGTCTGGAATGGTTTTAACCCATTTATGCCTGTGCGAATTTTTGCATTCAGACCTTGGCAATGAACTTGAGCAGTAGGATATAAATAACTCCCAGATGCTTAGCATTTCAATAATGGAACACTAGGCATAAATGGGTTTCCAGTTCGTTAGAATGTTTGTACCTTACTTGCTTACCAGGCTCATTTTCTAGTAGGAACCTCACTGCTCAGGACCATCCCTGTTTGGGATTTATGGTGATACAAGCGAGAGCAGGGCCAGGTGGGCACCTTGTCATCTGCTAGCAGGGATGTGGTGCAGGGGTGAGCATGGCTACAGTTTGGGGCCACTGTGTTGCTGCCTTCGGTACTGGGGTGAATGGAGGCAGTGTGGGGTGGTGGTTGATCCCAGACGCCCGAGTTAGATCCCGGCTTCACCTGTGAAGCCTCGGTTCCCTTGTCTTGGAATCATAATCGTACCCACCTGAAGACTGTGATGAAGTGTATCAGAGATAATGTATATAAAGTCTTAGCAAATGTCTGGCAGAGAGTAAACATTCAATGAGCATTTGCTATTGTTATTTGTAGTAAAAATGAATTCCCACTGTAACTAAATGGCAGTGTTTTCCCTTAAGTCTCATTTACCTAAAGGAGCAGACTTCAGACACCCTCAGGTACATTTGTAGGGCCACCTGATTATAATAGCTCTGATAATTACAAAGCATGTTATCTTTTTATCAAAGATGACCCCCTAATCTCCCCTCCTAGGAAATGCTTTTGTTGGGCTCTGTCCAAATAGGCACTCGCAGTCGCCTCCCAGATTTTCTTGAAAACTAGCTCACGTTTAAGAGGCTTCACAAATTCAGATAGCCTTAATTCTTCCATTAGTCAGACTTTGCAAGGGTTCACTGAATTTTATATTCCCTCTTTATGTCATGAAAGATAAGCCAAACTCTATTACCCAGCGGAGGGCACCCGGACCAACTGGGAAAACCAGATAAGAAGATGTACATGCATTGGGACTGTCTGGTGAAGAGAGACAAGGGGGTCTTCAAGACGAAGTTTTAAAATTCATCTGAACCACAGGACAAAGGGGCGTGGCTTTATGTGCGTGGGCATACACACTACGTGGGTGACGCTGGAATTGGTGTTAACACCTGCTGGGTGTCAAACACCGTGCAGAGGGCTTTCAAATGTTTTCTTGCATAATCCCCCCAAGAAGCAAACCGAGGGATCGTGATAATACTATCGTGAAGGGATGGAGACCCCAAGGTGGCAGGTGATTATATTAGTGTGCCACGGCTGCTCTAAGAGATTTCCACCAACTTGGGGGCTTAAAAAAACAAATTTACTCTGTCACACCTCTAGAAGTCCTGAAGCAGTCTCCTTGGGCTGAAATCACCGTGTCAGAAGGAACTCACTTTCCCCAGAGGCTGTCGGGGAGAACCCAGCCTTGCCTCTCCTCTGGCTCCTGGGGGTTGCTGGTCTTCCCTGGCTCGTGGCTGCATCATTCTGATCTCTGCCTCTGTCTTCACATTGCCTTCCCTCTGTCAGCAAAACTCCCTTTGCCCCTCTTCTAAGGACATTTGTGACGGCATTTAGGGCATTTGGGGATAATCTAGGATAATCTCCCATCTCAAGATCCTTAATCACATCTACAAAGACCCTCTTTTCTAAATACAGTACCATTTACAGGTTCCAAGGATTAGGTCGTGATATCTTTGGGGGGCATTTTTCAACCTACCACAGTGATCCTCAGCTGTGTGACAGCCTTCATTGAGCACCCAGTAGGTACAGGTATTGTTCTAGGCTTGGGACCTACAAGATGCCTTTGAGGGACTCCTGGTGCAGATGGAGAGAAGGTGAAAAGCCGATTTCTAAACTGTGGTACATTCTCTAATAGCGTCAGTGTGTGGTGCTCTGTGCCCGGAAGAGGTCCCTTAGATGTGGGGTTATCACTTCCTAGAGGAAGTGTCCCCTGATGCAGAGTAGATTCTATAAGTACTTTGTGAATGAATTACTGTCATACAGCTCCTAAACAGCAAGGTCAGAATGCAAACCCAGCTCTATCCCCTGTCATCCACCTCTCAGTTTTACCAGATGACTGAGGGATGGTGCGGCTGGGCTGCAGGGTCACAGGTGGCACAGAGGATGCGCTGATGGCCAGGGTGCTTCAGGTATTGTCTGCACAGATTGAGATACACTGAGGATGTCATCCCTGGAGAGGCGGGCAAGGCCAAGGCATTTGACAGCCATCTCATAAATGCCAAAGCCCCTTTGGCTCTGATCCCAGAGGCCACCAATTCTTTCTGGTCCCGTGCCCTGGCCTGTTCAGCCTTGCATGCATGTGTGGGAGTTAGTCTTCTGCTTTAAAGGTATGGCAGCTAGCAGGAGTCATGTACAGTATTGGAATCGAACCCCTTTCACAAAATTAAATATGCTTAAGGTTTCTCCCTCCACTTGAGCGTCTTAACTGATTAAACATTCATTTCCAAGACAAAAAGAGTCAATTTAGTATGAAAGATATATTTTGCCAGTTTAATTTAAAGTCCTGCACCTCTGTCTGACCCTGATTTTCATAACCCAGTAATTTTACCCTGTGTCGATTGTCTCATTTCGAGAGAGATATTGTATGTATAAATCAGTTTCTAAAATACCCAAAGAAACGCGAAGAGTGGAATTTATTAAGCTGCTTCTGTTAAGTCTGAAATCATTTATTTTGGAGTCATGCTTGGGAAATGTTCGAGCTTATGCTCCTGGCTTACCCAGGAGAGGAATTACCCTGGGAGATGACAGAGTTGGACGTTCCCAGACAGATTCCTGGGGAACCTGCACCTTTTGTGAGACCAGAGAAACTCCTGGGAGAGCCTCGGGCAGATGGAGGCTGGACCCAACCAGAAATGAATTCTGGCAAAGCTCCCCCAACGGTAGCCATAGATTCTGGTGATCAGGGAAACGTGGGTTTTTCCTGCACCAAGCCCTGTGGGTCCCTCCTGCGCCAAACCCTGTGGGTCCCTGGAGCTGTGTGGTCTTGCTGTGGGACTCACTTAGTGCAGGAGAGGTATGCAGGTGTCATTCATGCATTCTTCTCCCAGCTTTGACTCCTGTTTGCTTTCTTTGGGATCTTGGACAAGTTACTTCTCTCCCAGCCTCAGTTTTCCTATCTATGAAATGGGGATTGGGATTTCAGCTCTGGTGAACTCACAAATAGGAAAATGGGTATAATTGTTTTGTTAGCAGTGACGTAGTAGACAAGTACCTGGGTTTGAAGTTCAATAGTCCTCCCACTACCAACATCACACATACCACTGGCCTAGAGGGGCTCAAATCCTATCAAACGCAGTACTCAGTGCTGTGTTTCAGATCCTTTGTGCTCTAGGTCCCTGTCCCAAACATCTTGCCAGGAGAGGCCCTTCATGCTGCTCATACAGGGCTAGGGGTTGTGGCCCAGGGTCCCCCACCCCAAGCGAAGGGCCTTTCCATGCTGGTGCCCTGGGCTAGGCTGTTGGGGAGGGGGCTGAGCTGTACCTTAGTTGCCACTTGACCCCCTTGCTTTAGAGATGGTTCCTGTGCCCAGAGCCTGGGGACAGGGCTTAAAACTTGGAGTGGGGACTTGATCCTGGGGGCAGGGCCTTGGACTTAGGGACAGTGTCTGGGTATTGACTCTGGGAGGTCCTTGATATACCTCCTAATACCTCCCCCATTTTCTTCCTGTTCTGAACTATTCCCCTCCAATCTCCTTTCTCTCTCCTCTTCCCTGCCACTTTCCTCCTCCCCAAAGAAGGCATGGTGTATTCCTGTTAGATTCTCACAAGTTGAGACATAGGAATGCCCTCCTGAGTTGCAGGCACAAGGATAAAAGACCCTCAACCCTTGGTCCTCTGGTCTTCTGAAACACAGAGGGCAATAGGGACGCCCTAGTCCAACCTATTCATTTCATTACTCTTAATACATAACACTTTTGGTTTGGTCTTGTCTTATGATTGTATCAGTTAGCTTTTGCTGTGTAACAAACTACCCCAATACCTAATGACTTAAAACAATAAATTCTTATGATCTCTCCTTATTCGGCAGGTCAGCGAGGTAGTTCTTTTGATCTGGACTGATTCAGGTGATTTCTGAGGTCCAGCTTACAGCCTGCCTGCAGCTGCTTATTCTAGAATGGCCTTATTGACATTGCAGTGGTTGACTCAGTGTCAGCTGAGACCAAAGGAGAACGATTTGGTCACTCTCATATCTCATGATGAGAGGTTTATGTCTCAAGGCTGGGCATCGTGCCTCACCTGTCATATCAGCACTTCGGGAGGCCAAGATGGGCAGATTACTTGAGGTCAGGAGTTCAAGGCCAGCTTGGCCAACATAGTAAAACCCCATCTCTACTAAAAATACAAAAATTAGCTGGGCATGGTGTCTTGCACCTGTGGTCCTAGCTACTCGGGAAGCTGAAGCAAGAGAATCACTTGAACCAGGGAAGCCAAGGTTGCAGTGAGCCAAGATCATGCCACTGTACTCCAGCCTGGGTGACAGAGTGAGGCTGTCTCAAAAAAAAAAAAAAAAAAAAAAAAAAAAAGCTGGGGGAGGGGGAAGAGAGATGTGTGTCTCTCATCATATGGTGGCCTAGTATCGTTCAC
Source organism: Colobus angolensis palliatus (assembly GCF_000951035.1). Taxonomy (NCBI): domain Eukaryota; kingdom Metazoa; phylum Chordata; class Mammalia; order Primates; family Cercopithecidae; genus Colobus; species Colobus angolensis. Next base: position 9,686,565 of record NW_012121820.1, on the reverse strand, counting down.
ATGGTGATGGACACAGGGTGCCCAGGGTAGCAAGAGAGGGTACACCCCGATGTGCAGTACTTTTCAAACCTCTGCACGCATCCTATTTGCCCCTGACGCATTGGTCAAAGCCTGTCACGTGGCAAATCCCAGAGTAAGGGCTGGAGAAATAGATTCCACGTCTTGAAGAGAGAAATGGTAGAGTCACGTCACAGGAGGGCGTGGACGCAGAGAGGCAAGAATGTGTAGCTAATTTTGTAACCTACCGTGATGACATTTTGGGTTTTCTCTGTGCATTTTTGGTTTCTTGGCATACAGTATCGTCTAGTAGTCAGGTGCATAGGCTATGTGGTCAGGCCGACCTAAGTTCAAATCCCAGCTCCCCTCCTCGTTACCCCCAACGCTGTGACCCAGAGCAAGGGGTTGATCCTCCCTGAGCCTCGGTTTCTTCATCTGTAAATGGAGATATTGTTACCTGCCTCATAGGAGTTTATAAAGAGTCAGCGATCCGATGCAGGTGAAGTGTCACACGTAGGCAACTGGTAAATGTAAGCTGCTCTGTTTATTACTTTATCCACTTGATTGACGGGGCTGGGGTGGCTTCAGCCTCATCTCTAAGTTTATCCAGGCTGACCTGCTAGTTACCAACTTTGTCGGAGGCTGAGGTGGCTGGGGATAGCGGGAGGGCCCCCAGCTGGGGGACAGGCAGGGAAAGGCATATTAATTACACTAGGACCTCTGTCAGGGCTTAGAGCTTAAAAGCAACGGCGAAGTGACAGTTCCACTGCTTGCCAAGAAAGTGGGGTCCCAAGATGCAATGCTTCTTGGCATCGTGACCAAGGGAAGGATCCATCTTAGTCGAAACAGGGGGTTACCAGGGGCACCTCCGAGTTGGGCTTGTCCAGGGTGCCATGTTTTTGTCTAACGTCCCTCTGGGGATGGAAGTGGGGGGAGCACTGATCTCCCAAACGGGTCTCTGAGGGTGCTAAACAGTGGTAACCAGAGACCCAGGGCTTCCTTTGTATTTATCAGAGTCCAGATGAAACTCCTGGCCCCTGTTTTTCAGAGGCAGTAAGCGAAAGAAATACGTCTTTTTACATTTTATAAAACTCAGAAAAATGGCTTTAAACAGCTTTTGCTCCCCTACTATAATTATTTATTTTCAAACACTCCTGCAGGGGACTGCTCCGTTTTCTTACCCTGAACTCCTTTTTCTCATAAATGAACCATCACTTCAATAAATCATTATGGAAACAGAGACTAACACCGGCTCTGAAAGGTTGAAAGATTTATGTAACACATTTATGTTTCCCATTTTCTCATTCTGGTACTCGGCTGCAAAAGCTAAGCTAATAAAAGCTGCTATTAATATTTCTTGTTGCCTAGCAACCCCAGAGCGGGAGTAATAGCTTCAGCTAGAAAAATAGATGACCGATAAGGAAAAATTCAATTCTTTTATTATCTCAGGGGGAAATGGCCTTTTACTGGAACATTATGATGTACGAGTGTGAAGTTGAACACAAAAGATTTTTTTGTATGTGTTTGTTTTTCTATTTTTAATGAACATTATTTTACCTCCACTAACTCTTTTAGGGCACTTCTCTTTTCTTTCGTAAACACCCATCCCATCCCTCATGCTTAATTTAGCAGCTATAGTAGTTAAGAATCTGTCAGCGTTCTTTAGTTTAAAAATGGTTTTTGCAAAGGTTTACAACTCGGTCATAAAAATTCACTCCCTGTTAAAACTCAGGCCAGTGATAAGCCAACACGCAGGCTGGTTTTCCGTGAACAGGATCACGTTTGTTGACGAGATAAGATTCATGGTTTTCCCTGCAAGAAAGGTCGGAAAGGAACAAAACATGTTCTTCTCCATGTCCCAGTTTTCTTTGGAACCAGGGACGCTGTCTCCTTTGAGAACTGTTTGCTCTGCAGTTTGGGATGTGTTCACACTGGGAGAGGAGGGGGCACAGATACTCACTGAGAACCTGCTCTGCAGAGTCTTGGTGCCATTCCCTCCTCCCAGCACCCTTTAAGGCAGGAACCGTTAGGGTACCTATTTTTCAGATGCAGAAACTGAGGCTTAAAGAAGCCAAGGGATCAGGGCTGAGGTAGCATCTCTTTTATTTTTTATTTTTTTATTTTTAGAGGAGACAGGATTTCACCATGTTGCCCAAGCTGGTCTCGAACTCCTGAGCTCATGCAAGCCGCTGGCCTCAGCCTCCCAAAGTGCCAGGATTACAGGCGTGAGCCACCACACCTGGCCTGAGGCAGCATCTTCAACCATGGTGTTTCCCACCTGTGTTCTTTAGCACCGGCGTTCCCAACTTCAGCACCGCTGACATTTTGGGGAGGATACTTCTCTGTTATTGGGGGAGTCCTGTGCCTTGCAGGATGTCTAGCAGCATTTCTGGCCTCTACTCGCTATTCCTGGCCTCTAGTAGCACCACCGTAGTCAAAATCAAAATGGCAAATGTCTCTAGACATTGCCAAACATCCCCTGGGAGCAAAATCACCCCTGGTTTAGAGCCTCCACATGCTGTTCACTCTGCTGAGAAGGCTATTCCACCTTGTCCACCCAGTGAACTCCTGTTCTTGTACGAGGACCCAATTCAGAAGTCATCTTCTCACATAGGCTGCCTGGATGCTCTGGGCCGGAACTAGGGTAAGGCATGTGAGACTCGTGCCTCAACCATAAAATTTAAGGGTGTGTCCAAAAACTCAGTCATCAAGATAAAAATAGTGTTTTAATGAAATATTTTGGAAAGGCAAAATTAACACAGAAAACCATGATGGACAACATATCAGAAATGTAAATTAAGGTGGGATCAGTCTGAATTCATGGCAATATGTGGTGGTGCATTTACCAGCGGCGGTAAATGCCCCTGGATGGCCTGAAGGCTGAGCCCGGGCCTTGTGTCTTTCTCTGGCCCCAGCATCTAGTAAAGGGCCTGGTTAGCAGGTGGCCTTCAATGTCTGTTTGTTAATTACTAATGTATGGGAGAAGGGAATTACTTGTCCAGGGTCACATAGCCAGAAAAAGGATAGAGCTGGAACTTGAACCTGGGCCTCTGACTCTAAGCCCAGTGCTCCCTGCACCTGCCTGGCTGCGTATGAGTACGGGGTGAACCTTTGTTGTTTGCTGAGTAGTGACCTAAGCTGCAGAAGATTGAAAGATGCCCTGGGGTGCTCACTGTAGGAGTGGCGGGCAGGGAACAGTGGCCGTGATTTCAGTTTGGCGTCAACCCGACTTTCCTTGTGGCTGTTATTTCAGCTTCACCACCTCTGTGCCAGGCGAGAGCTGACGTGGGCAGCTCAGTGACATGTGGAGCGTCCCCAAGAATGTCACAATGGCCAGCCCCTTGCAGCACTGCTCATGTCCACGGGGCCAGATACCTCACCTTGGCCTTTGGAGGTCAAGAACCACACCTTATTTGACCTTGTATTTTCTCAGTGAACTTTTCCTAAACGAATGGGTGAATTATTTAGAACTGTCACGTAACATTTATTTAGCAGTTACTGTGGAACTGGCACCTACTTAAACCCTTTCTATTTATGATCTCACTTAATCCTTGACCCTGAGAAGGGGGTACTGTTAATTGTTGCCATTTTACAGATGAGAAAACAGAGGCACAGAGGGGTAAAGGACTTGGCTACACAGTTATCAAAATGATGGTGCCAGGAATTGAACCCAAGCAGCCCGACTCCCCAGCCTGGGCTCTCCATATCTAGCCTATGCAGCCTTCCAAAGTGAATGAGTGAATGAGCAAGGCAGTGAGCGGGACAAAATGGAGACCCACTTTATCTGCCCAGCTCTGAGTTGAGCCATTCGTATTCATAAATAATTTCAAAATGAAGTGTGAGGCACTTGCAGCTTGGAACAAGAAATGGAAGAAGTGCTGAGCTCAGAGGACAGTCCCGGCACCGAAGGCTTCCTGGAGGTGGTAGCCTTGGGAGCCAGAGGACAGTGGAAAAGCCCGAGAGGAAGAAATTTCCTATTTGCGTGGACCTCCCTGTTCAGACCTGATCACTACCCCTTCCGCTGAAATTCATAAAACAATTTGTGATATTTTATGGTCGCTCAGCTGCCCTCTGGTACCCACCCTTTCCACCCCCTGCTGGGCTCCTAATCAGAGCACTCGAGGCTGAGTGCAAGGGCCAGGTGTTTAACTTCCACTCCAGGCAGGATGCCAAGCCTAACAGGGTATGAACTCTGAGAGCTGCTCCTGAGTCATGAGGGAGAATTCAGGGAAAATCACAGTGACATTCGTCAGCTGCAGCTTCGATATTACTGGGTGTAATGGCTCTTTCCTCCGAGTGCATATTCAGGACCATGTTTGGGAAAATGAGCTTTTAATGTACCGTCGGCATTGCTGAGAAGCCATCTTTGGCTCGGCAGAATGTCTGGAGCGCATAAAACTTGAGATTTATTGGAGTCATTTTCCCCCTGCTCTGGCTGGATAATAAAAAGTCAGTCTCATGAGCTCTCTTTCTCTCATCTTGTGGCTTTGTCCATTTAGAACTCGGAGTCTTTATAAAAGGCAGCAAGACAAATACAGCTCATCTAAATATTAAAGCTGTAGGAGAGAGTATCGGGGCACTATGGAAGACTGGAGACTGGGAGCGTTTCCAGGACAAGCGTGTCCCGTCAGAGATTTAAGCTCAGCAGCTGGGTTGGGCTGGGGCCCGGGCTGTGGTGGTGGCAGCTGCTTGCCCAAGCAGTAGCACTTAACTGGGAGTCTGGGGTCCTGGGTCCCTGTTCTACTCCAGTGCGTGACCGTGGGTGAATTACTCTGTCTCTCTCAGAGCCTCAGGTGAGACGGAGCTGATGCCCTCTGCTCCACAGAGTGACTGTGAGAATTAAACGTGCCAAGGAATATTTCTGATGCTTTGCTTCATGTGTGGGATGTAGCAGGTGTCTGAAAAAGGTTTGTTGACTGACTGACCGACCGACTGAAGAATGAATGAATGAATGAAAAATAAATGCCTCTGTAAACACCTCAAACTAGAATGCTACACCATTTTTGGAGACTAGGTCGCATGGGGACCCTAGAGCCTCTTCTGTCTTACGCTACAGTCTCCTTCATCTCTTCTAGCCCTCCCATCGACTTTAAGGGAGATAGAATCCTGCTCATTTACAGAGGTGTTCCCAAGACCCAAAGGGCAGGGGGCTTGTCCCAAGACACACAGCTAGGAAGTGGTGGAGACAGGATGGGACCCTGATTCCCCTGACCCGAATTGCTTTATGTCCTCAAAACAAAAACATCCCTCACCCTATTCTTGGCCCAGGCTTCTAAGCTGGGATGGTGGGCAAAGGAGGGACCCTTGCCCCTGTCTCCCCATCAAGTGTGGGTGTTGGTCAAAGCTCTCAGCCGAGACAGGGTTAGGAGGGCAAAAATGTTGGCTCAATGGCTCTGTCTCCAAACCCCTGGTAGCAAGGAAAAAGGGAAGGAATGTCAGGTGAGTAGTCAGAACCTGTCATGGGGTGTGTGTGTTGAGCGGAGCTGTGGGACTGAGATGCTGGAGCGCTGAGGAATCTTTAACTAACCAACTAAGCATGGTTAGTTCTTCCTGTCACCCCGGAAACTGATAACAAGACCGCGAATCAGGAAGTCTGGGTTTAACTTCCTGTCTCTGCCACCACTAAGATATTGTGGGAGGCAAGTCACTTTCCTTCCGGCCTCACCTTCTTCACCTGTTGAATGGACAAAACCCAAATCACCCCAGGGAGTTGCGGAAAGGCTCAAGGGAGAGGGGGCCTCTAAAGCATTTCATGAATGAGCTCCTGAAGAGATTCAAGTCCCTGGAGGGTGTGGATCACAGCTGGCTCCGGAGAGCCACCAGGTTAGGAGGTAGAGCTCCAAGGTCAGGCAGCATCAGCTGCACATGTAACCAGCTGTGTGACCTCAGCCAAGCTGCTTAACCTCTCTGTGCCACAGTTTCCTCCCAAGGTTGTTGTGAAGAGTAAATGAGACATTAGAGATGCTATTGGAAGCCGCGCTAGAGGGAGGTCTGCCTGGTCCCACAGGCAGCACTGCAGTGTGGATTAGGCCACAGAGTTGCTGGCATTTGTTCCCCAGTGTGAAGTGTGAATCAGCCGTAGGTCACAGGCCAGGAGGAGGTGGAGCTCCTGTATAACTTCCTATGTAAGATGGCCCCCCAGAGGAGGGAGAGCATTAGGACAAATACCTACTGCATGTGGGGCTCAAAACCTAGATGACAGGTTGATGGGTGCAGCAAACCACCATGGCACATGTATACCTATGTAACAAACCTGCACGTTCTGCACATGTATCCCAGAACTTAAAGTAAAATTAAAATTAAAAAAAAAAAAAAAAAGATGACCCCTCTTGGCTAAGGGCAGTTCTTGAGAAAGGGGCAGGTGTGTGCCTTTGGCAGCCACTCTCCCAGCAGGGGATCCAGCAAGACAGACTACTGCTGAGCTGCTTCTGGAAATGTGATCCTAAGGCCAGCAGCAGCAGCATTGCCTGGGGACCTGTTAGAGATGCAGATTCTCAGGCTCCTCCCTAGACCTGGTGACTGAGAGACTTGGCTGGGCCCAGCAGCCCATGCCTAACCACACCTTCGGGGTCTTCTAATGCCAGCCCAGAACTACTGGGCTGTGGTCATCCTCCGTGGAGCCCTGAGTTCTCAGTTGTTTTAGGACACATGGGACGTGTTTGTGTTTCTGTTTGCCTTGAGGGTTTCATCACACTCTTGATGGTTGCAGACTTTTTCCTCCAGAGAATCTCGAGGACCAACACCTCTGCCTGTGGTTCCTGGTTCCTTCCTACCCTGTACGCCTCCCATTGTCACAGGCCTTGAAGCAGACCCTCTGGCAGGATGACAGTCCCGGCCTGTGATCAGAAAGACTCCAGGTTTTCCTGAATTGCATGATGCAATTCTGGGGTGCTGCTTTATGGGCAATTGTGCACCAAGGGCCTAAGTAGAACCAGGAACAAAATGCAACAGGGAAAAGAAAGGGGGCCTAGGCAGGGGAGGTATCAGGGACATCTGTGTGACCAGAACACAAGATTCCTCCCACTGCTTGTGGGGGCGAGGGGTGTGCATATTCTAGGGAAGGGATGGATCAGCGAAGCCCATTCTTCGAGATCATAAGAGAGACTCAAACTAGACATTTGTAGCACTGATAGCAACTGGCCCAAAAGAACCGGACCTTGGTCAGAAGCACAGGGTAACAGCAAATTATGGGGCAGTAAACCGAGATTCTGAGACCAAAGGATCAGCCTGAGATAGTTGCTACCCCATCCCACAGGACTCCTCCTTTGGGAACCCCAGACCTGAGGCCCCTGTCCCTGTGCACACAAGACCCCCAACCACTCCCTTTTTGTCTGCCTTGTGAACCTGATACCTTCTTACCTTTTGCTTCTGTATCCCTGCTCTGAGAAGCAGATTAACTCTAGCCAGTACATTGGCTGTGCCCTCCTGCATGCTTCTACTAGGTTGACCTTTTTTTTTTTTTAGACAGAGTCTCGCTCTGTTGCCCAGGCTGGAGTGCAGTGGTGCAGTCATGGCTCACTGCAGCCTCTACCTTCCTGACTCAAGCAATCCTCCCGCCTCAGCCTCGTGAGTAGCTGGGATCACAGGCACATACCACCATGTCTGGCTAATTTTTTTTATTTTTTTGTTTTTTAGAGATGGAGTTTCCCTGTGTTGCCCAGGCTTGTCTGGTACTCCTGGCCTCAAGTGATCCTCCCCCTTTGGCCTCCCAAATTGTTGGGATTATAGGTGCGAGCCACCACGCCCAGCCTAAGTGACCTTGATCACACTAAACCAGAACTGTACCTTCCCATAACCCACTGCAAAATGAATTCCAGATGTGGTAGGGAGCAGGCTCACTTTGCCCTCAGCACGTGGTGGAAGGCCAGCCACCCACGCATGCATCCACAGCACAAGTGAGCAGTGGCCGGCCGATGACGCTGGAGACAAAACTGTCCTTCGGGAACAGCCCCTTAACCGGGACTCTCCCTGTCTTCTCTGTGCCCATGGCCCTGCTGAGACAGAGTCAGCACGTTGCCAGAATTAATGTCACTGGCCTTGGACTTGGAGAGACCTGGATTTAAATGAGTTTCTCCAGCCACATGCGTGTTCAGCAAGTTACCCAGGCCCTGTGAACTTTAGTGTTTTTTGTGTGTGTAAAATAGATGTGTTAATCATCCTTACCTTGTGAGTTGCTTTGAAAATTAGATGCTGTCATAGTTATAAAGTACTCAGCATGGGAGCCATGGCAATGCTATTATTTGTCTCTAAGCACTTTACGTGTGAGCTGTCTCTGTTTTCTTCCCTGCCAACCACATGGAGGGCTCTGTATCCTTTCTGGTTCCCTCAGGAAGTCCACCTTCTCAAGCACTGGTAAACTGACAGTGGATGCCCACGTGGTCTCACAGCGGTACCTGGCACAGTTTACTCATTTCTGCATTTCCCTGCCTTATCATGCCACAGTCACTGTAGGCCTGTGAGTATATCTCTGCCCTGTGGCATGTTCCATGCCTGGGACTCCTCTCGATTCTGTCTGTCACACTGTGAGCCCCTCAGCCCTGGCATCTCCCCTATACTTACCTCTGTGCCCATGAAACCAAGGCTCCTCCACGGGCAGGATCTGCTTCCTTAGAAATGAGCTTAGTGACCCCTGAGTGGGGTGTCCTTGGGGTCCACCCTCCACCCCAAGCAGGTCCTCAGTGTGTTTCTATCAAACAGGTAAAATTTTTCTCCCAAAGACAGATTCTAGTTGTACATTAGTTGGAGTCTACCAAGAAGCAGGCACCAGACGGGATTAGACATGTAAGAAGAGAGAGAGAGGGAAAGGAAGGTGGGGGGAGCTTCAGACCATGACATAGGTCTGAAACCAGAGAGTAAAAGGATGGGAAGGAGGGAGGAAAGGAAAGAAAGAAGGAAGGAAGGAAGTGAGGTAGAAGGGAAAGATAGAGGAAGGAAGAGACAGAAGGGAGGCAGGGAAGGGATCCCAGCACTTTGGGAGGCCATCATGTACTTTCTGGCCATGGTTCTTGCACACGTCCACCCGCAGTTGCAGTGGAGAAGGGCGTTCCAGGAAGCGCTCACGAGCGCCCAGTCACCTGGGCTATGCGTGGATTCCACCCTGCCCTGTTGAATCACAGCAGCCCTTCCTCCTCCCGCTCTGTGGGACCAGTTCCCCTGCCACCATGGTGACTCCTCACCTCCTAGTCCTTGAATGTTAGAAGTCCAAAGGACCATGGCAGTGGCCATAACTTGTGGTTCAGTGGAACCGTTGCTGTGTTCTCTGGCAAGAGTGCACCCCCTTTTGGGGGCCAGGTCCTCCAACCCGGCAGAGCCCAGAGCTGTAGAGTCGGGAAGCATGATACCTAGGGGATCCTAGGGAGGGATAGTGAGCAGGGCCACTCCTGTTTCCACCCCTGGACTCCTGGACTATGTATTATTCAGAACGCCATAGGGAGGTCCCTGATTTAATACAAGTACCACATCCCGAAGGACAGCAGCCTGCCTTTTCCGAGTGGCGTCTCCAAGCTGAGGCTTCATCTGCGCTTGAAGGAGGCCATTCCAGCATTTTTTGAGGCTGGTGGCTTCTGGATGGTGGGATATGTGATAGGGCCCGTGGCAAGGGCCCCATTCCCACACTGCTTTCACTGTCACGGTGGATGCTATGCTGTGTGGGGTTCCAGGCCTATGGACGAGGCCTTTGTTCAGCCTGACCTTCTAGGGAAGGTGTGCTTGCGGTAAGCGTGGACCCCAAGGATGCCCCACTCAAGGGTCCCAGAGAATAGTGCTGGCAGAGGCTCTGTGGACAGGAGACACAACCTCATGCCCAGAACATCTGTCCCCGAGGGGATGCACTGCTGACCTGTCCATGATCGGAGGGGTCCAGTGTAGCCAACTTGCCACTGGGTGGCTGGTTGGTCTTGAGGGCTCAGAACTGGTCTCTGTTGCTGACCCGTTGGACATTCAGAGCAGCATCAGCTAGACTGGCCTTGCTAAATGGGTGTTCATGCCACTGAGTTCATATAGATCCTTCGTCTTTGTCATCCTGGCTACTCCATTCACGTGCCCAGTGCCAGTGCTGTGGTGGCCAGTGGTGAAGTGTAGCTACCATCAACAGCCTGAGCCATTTCATCTCCTTGACCAGTCAGTGCCTCTTCTGTGGCGAATGCTTTCGGATTGGCAAAATGCACAATTCAAAAATCACACCCTAGGCTCACTCCCACACCTCCATGTGTATGCCGCCATCCCAGATCAGCTTGTCTCCGAGACCACAGTTCTTTTGCCTCCAGTCCCCTGACCAGATAGCCAGGCATGGGCCATTGCCAGTGAATCTGTAAACTACGGATCCTCATAATTGGAGAATTTCTGTATTTGTGAATTGATAAATATTATTTACTCATCGAAATCCATTTGTAACCCAAAATCAACACTCGCCATGCTTTCGTGGCCATTTGCAAACATGCACAGAGCAGCAGAAAATGTGAGCCATCCAGTGGGCACATCCCCAGCAGAGGGCAAACAAAGGGACATTTTGCCTTCCAGTTTAGCCTTGGTACTGTAAACAAGTATCCTTTTTCTGGTCTATTTAGTGCTATGTTTTTTGCATTTTTGTGCTTCTTTGTTCCCAATTTCACTGTTTAAAATGGCCCCCAAATGTAGTACTGAATTGTTCTGTCTAGTGTTCTTAAGTGCAAGAAGGCCGTAGTGTGCCTTATGGAGAAAACAGGTGTGTCAGATAAGCTTCATTCAGCCTTGAGTTACAGTGCTGAGTTCAATGTTAATGAGTTAACAATGTATATTCAGTGAGGTGTCTTTGAACAGAAACACACATCAAACAAGGTTCCGTATTGATCGATTGATAAAAATATTGTGACCAGGGGCTTGTGGGAACCCAATCCTGTATTTCCCCTAGGAGCAATGAGTATTCACTAATTCAGTGCTTGCGGTGACTTTATAGAAAATAACTACCGTGAATAGTGAGAATTGACTGTATATTCTCACATCTCAGGCCACTTCTCCTTCCACACAAAGTACACGATTAGGTGCAGCGTCCACAGCTCATCCCTGCCTCCCTGGAAGACTTCTCCTCTCTAGTCGCTTTCAAGCCCCACTTCCATGCATGCTGCTGTGATAGAGCCACGGTCCACTTTTGGCTCATGCCTCTGTATGGACCCAGCTCATCTGTAAATCATATTTGGGTCTTTCTTCTTCTTTTAGCTGGTTGCACAGGACCCTGCACTACTCAATACAACTATGGGTGTGAGCTGTGGGAGGGACCCCGGTACAGTTATGGCATGTGACGTGAGAGGCCGGGCTGTCCTCCCATTCCGTGTCCTCATGCTTCTGGTCCTGCTTGGGCTCTGTCCTGAATATGCCATTTCCATCTTAGGAGGGACTGCTGCTGGGGGCCTCTGATGTTATGATGAGTTGGTTTGTCCAACCGAACCCACCTCTTAATAGCCAACTCCAGATCCATGGCCCGTGGCCAAGTGTCCCATCTGCACCACAGCCTGGTAACACTCCAGGAGCTGTTTCCTAAAAGAAGTCTAATTATGTTCTGTAAATGGTATGGCTGTACTCAGAATCCTGGGCACCTGCATTGTACTTCTATTATAAGCTCTGAACGACATTTCCTCCCATCACTGAGATGTCCAGTCAACACCCTAGGCTCTGTTGTATCTGATGGCCCACGTGGTAGGTCTTCTTGCATTGAAACCTGGACCACTGGGGAGCTCTGTCCTGTTCTGCTCCCCATGTCACCTAATACATGGGCTGGAGCATAGCCCTGGGTGTGGAATATGAGCCTTCAGAACCTGAAGAAGACTCCTGGGCCCTGCACTTCCTTTTTTGTGGTAGGGAAGCAAGATGCAGACATTTGTCTTCGAGTTTGACTGGACCCCTAAGAACTTCACAGAAGGAGCAGGTCTCTGAATCTTCATATGGTCTGATATTTATTTTTATCTGGCTGTCTCAAATTGTATAACTTTTTAGAATTTGAGATTTGAGAGGTTTACAGAAATGCCCTCAGATCTACAGAGAAGATACTTTTCAGTGGTTGTAACTCATTTTCCTTTTGTTTCATTGCGTGGAGCTGAACTTTATTTTCTAGTGCTGATATCGGTGACCAGTGATCCCTGCCTCCTCACCCAATTTAATGGAAATGCAATTCACCGATGGCATGAAGTCAGTTTTCTTTAGCACCTTTTAAAAACCATCCTTAATTTTTCAGCTTACTCATAGTTTTTGTCGAGGTTTTCAAGTACCTATTTAGTATGTATTGAGATGAATAGATCATCTTTCTTCCTTGGTACATTGAGGTGGGAAATTTCATTAATAGATTCCCCAGTATTAACGTGTTTGGCTTGATTATGGTGTGCGTGTATATGTACACTTATAAAAATGCATGCATATACAACATACATATATTTTTTATCATGAGACTGGATTTGATTTAGTGTTACTTAGGGTTTTTCTTTTACATTCCTGAGTTTTTTTCCACAGTCATGTGTCTTTACTTTTCCCAAATTCTGTGATAAAATGCATCCATGGTTGGCTTTTTATAAAATAGCTTTATCATACTTCTGTCTTGAGGTTCCACTATCTTTATAAGATGACTATTACACTGAGATCTACTGAGTAATCTATGACACTGTGATCTATTGACTATTACACTGAGATCTCATACTTCTGTACTGAGGTTATACCATCTTCATAAGATGACTATTACATTGAAAGCTATACGGTTATTACCATGGAGTTGTATATAGTATTACCTTATCTCTTTTATGGTCTTCGTATCTATAATTACACCCTGATTCATAATGCTAAAGTCATATATTGGTAGTTTCTCCCTCTCTTTTCTGTTCATCTTTACCCAGAGTTTATCCATCTTATTGCTTTATCTACATTGTTTTATTCATTTTATTCAGAGGACTAAGCATCAGAGTTATGTTCCAATTCTATTACTTTTCTCTTTCTTAATGTTTTCCTCCTTTATGTTTATTAATCCCTTCTTTCTGTAGATGTTTAAATTTTTTATTTTGAATCCTTTAATTCATTTACTTTTATTGTTTATTGTTTAATAATAAAAAGTTTATGGTTGTACATTTTTTCTTAGTATGGCTTTGGCTGTATCCTATAAATTTTGAAGTGAAGTATTCTTACATCTTTTACTTTCTTCCCAAAGCATAGCTTTGTGGATTGGATTTAAAATAAAATGGCACATGTTCACTGTGAAAAAAAAATTAAACCAACAAATAGAAGTAAAAATTGTTAAAACTGCACCATCCACAAATAATCATTATTCACCCAACCATTTACTAAGTATCTTTTCAGTCTTATCTTTGTGCATTGTACACAAAGACAATATATACAATATACAAAAATATACAATATACAAATATATACAATATATAAAAATATATACAAAATTTACATAAATGGGATCCAAACATGATGCCTTTTCTTGTACTTTCCAGTGTGTTGTATTGGAGCAGTTCTAGGACCTGCCAATTTTCTGCACCAGTGTATCATGTGTATACTTCCACGTGCATAATTACAGGTCTTGCTCTTCCTTTTAGTGGCTAGATAACATTCCATCATATGGGTGTTTCATCATGTACTTAAACAACCTTCTGTTGATGGACATTTAGACTATTTCTGATCTTTTCTATTATAAACTCTTTTGGGATGGGCTGCTTGGGAGTGGTGAAAATGATTTTTTCGGGGTGGGATCTCAGGAGAGGGAGGGAGAGATGTTAAGGCAGACAGAGAAGTTTCCCTTGAATGCGTTGAGCCTCTGCCTGCCCCCAGGGGCATTCTGGAGCATAAATTGCACCACATAGTTGATCCCATCATAGGGTAAAGGGGTAGCCTTGGCACCCTCATGTCCATTTGTCATTGGCCAGAGATTGGGGGATTGAGTGACCTCCTGGGGCTGCAGTACCTGTTGGCAAGGGGTGTCCTCTGAAGAAGTGGGCAGCTGAGAGCCTTCACCAACCGATGTTCCCAGCAGCTGGGGGACGGGGTGCTGCTCCAGCAAAGGAGGCCCAGGAAGGGGACAAGAACTTCTACTACATCAGTGGTTCTTAACAGGGGCAGCTTTGCCCCCCTGGAGACATTTGGCAGTGTCTGGAGACCTTTTTGATAGTCACAACTGGAGTTAGTTTAGTAGAGGCTAGGGATGCTGCTAAGCATCCTATAAGGTACAGGACAGCACCCCCACCCCTACCACCAAAAATTATCTGGCCCCATATAGCGTTAATGCCAAAGCTGTGAGACCCTGTACTACAAAAACAGTCAAGCATTTTTGCGGATTTATCCTTTCTATTTGTACATGTATCTCCTTTGGAATTTCAAAACTTCCTGAAACAGTCGTGTGTGCTCAGTTTTCCAAAATTCTGTCCTCCCACCCTTTCTTGGCTTTTGTTTTAAGCCCTTCACTGAAGCTTCCCGCTTCATGGTTTTTAATGACCTCCATGTTGCTGAATTCCAGGGTCAGTGCTCAGCCCTTGACTTACTTGCCTGCTCATCAACCTTTGACATCACTGGCCACTTTCTCAGCCTTGCTCAACGCTTTCCTCGCTTGGTTGCTGGGACGCACACTCTCCCGCTTCTCTCTGTTCCCTCTGTGGGAGTCTCCTGGGTTTACCTCTGAGCAATGAAGGGGCCCCAGGGCTCAGTCCTCCTTTTATCTGTCACAGGTACTCCATGATCCCATGTAGTTTTGTGGTTTTAAATACCCTCTATGTCCTGAGAACTTTCAAATTTTTATCTCCAGCACCAAGTATCACTGTGGTTGTCTAACAGGCATCTGAAACGTACTGTCTCTAAAACCAATGTCCTAACGCTTCCCCTACACTGCTCCTCACTGCCCCCCACCCCTTCCCAACTCACCAAAAGACAACTCCATCCTCCCAGTTGCTCAGGCCACACAGCTAGGGGTCATCATCCCAGACCATCCTTCCTCTCAGTGAGAGAGCTCTAGGTGAGGACCTGGTTCAGTCTCCCAGTGCCTTCACATCTCTCTCAAAGTGAGAGCCAGTGACTTATAATGTTCACAAGACCCCACATAATCTGCATGTCACCCCCCCCACTACCACCCCCCTCCCCCCCGCCACTGCTTACTTGGCTCCAGCCCTGCCAGCCTCCTCACCAGTCCTTGAACATGCCAGGCACGAGCCTGCCTCGGGCTCTTTGCCATTCTGTTCCCTCTGCCTGAAACACTCTTCCGCAGACATCTGCAGAGTACATTCTCATACCTCTGTCTTTCTTAAAAAGTGACTCAGATGTCATTCTCAGGAGGCCTTTCTAGCCACCCTTTCTAAAATTGCACCCCATCCCCCACCCAGCACCTCGAGCTCATCTTCCCTGCTCTGTTTTCCTCCCTGGCACTTACCACTGTCTGAAGCACGATGTGCTTATTTGTGTGTCTGGTGTCACCTCTGTCTCCTTCACTGGAACGCCAGTGCCCTGAGAGTAGGGACTTCGTCTGTTTTGTTCACTGCTGTATCCCCAGAACCAAAATCAGTGCCTGGTGCATAGGAGGCATTCAACAATTATTTTTAAATAAAATTGGAATGAGTGGTGGGCCAGAAGACATGCACGGTTTGAAGCATATTGCCAAGTCATTTTGATTTGGATGACAGACGGTGGCGATCGTGGGAGCTCTAGTGGATCGAGGTCTTTTCTACTGTTTCTCAGGCACTGTGCTGAGTGCTTCCTCATGCATTCTTTCTCATGAAACCTTCGAGATAGACTCTATGGTCACCCCATTGTATGGATGAGGAGCTGAGGGGATGGAGCTGTGCAGTGTGTTCTGGAGAAGTGTTCAGACCAGGTGGGTCTGCCCGGCATCACTGCACTTAATCCCTACACACCATCCAGCAAATGGGCGCAGCAGCTGCACCCCCACTCGTGGTGCCAGAGATACCAGAGTTCTCCTGCTCGTGTCAGCACTGAATTTTGTAGAACTTTTAAAAAATCTGAACTAATCCTATGTGCGAAAAATGTTATTTTCCCCGCTCCCAACACATGTCTGGATCCTTGGGAGGAATGAGTTACAGCTTCCCCCACCCTCAGACAGAACCCAGATCCTCAGTGGAGGAGCAATTTGATGCCATCAGGAGAGCACGGACCTTGAGGCTAGAAGATTCCAGCTCAGGCCCCAGCTCTATCCTGGGCAAGCTTCTTCGCCCTCTCAGCCTCGGCTTTCTCATCTGTGAAAAATGGTAACCATCATAGCGCCTGCCTCTGAGGAGGGATGTGAGGATAAATGAGGAGCCATTTGTGGGGCCTTCCAAACTGTTTACAGGTTGAGAGGCCCTAAAGCTCACGGTGGGGCGGGGTGGGGACGCATAGTCCTCTGACATGGCCGTGGAGTCTGGGGTAGGGGGATCTCTGATCTTTAAGCCAGCTTGGATTCCAAGATGGCCTGCTGCCTTGAACGGCTGTACCTGATTGGTCAACATTTGGCCATTGCCGAAAAGGGGCTGGGGATAATGACTTCTCTCCACATGATTATAGCAGCACAGTTCACAATTGCAAAAATGTGGAACCAACCCAAATGCCCATCAATCAACAAGTAGATAAAGTGGATATATATATACACTATATACACACACACACACACACACACACACACACACAATGGAATACTACTCAGCCATAGAAAGGAATGAATTAATGGCATTTGCAACAACCTGGGTGTGATTGGAGACTATTATTCTAAGTGAAGTAACTCAGGAATGGAAAACCAAACATTATATATTTTCACTCATAAGTGGGAGCTAAGTTATGAGGATGCAAAGACATAAGAATGACTCAATGGACTTTGGGAACTCAGGGGGATAGGGTGGGAAGAGGGGGAAAAAGAAGATAAACATATTTTGAATTAAAGATTACTCCTTGATATTAATAGTGGGCGTTCCTCTTAAACTGTGGATTTAAAAAACCCTAGGAATTTGTTTTACCTCAAAAATAAAAATCAGTAATAAACCTAAAAAAGGGGGGGCTGGAGAGCAGGGAATATGTGGCTTCTTCTGCCCCCCCCCCCGCGACATTGTCTCAGAGGCTAGACCTCCCCAGACCCCCTTTATCTATTAATTTGTGGTAAATCAGGCGGGAGGAACCACCCCAGAACTCCAAGTCCTGTCTATGCCTCAGGTCCACTGTGTGACCTCAGGGCCAGTCCTGACCTTCTCTGGCCTCCCTCCCTCTTCTGTGGGGTGAGGCCACAGAGCCCCATCCCTGAGCACCCACAACTTTCCTAGGAAAGGATCTGGGAAGCTTTTCCTGCCGCCTCTCCCCACCTTGGGCATTTCAATCTCAGCTTAACCAGGCACTTCAACAGGCAACACTTTCTCGAGAGTTCATAAAAACATGTAAACACGGGTGAGGATACAAAATATTGAGCGACAAGGCAGTAAAACACGCCAGTGTTTGTTGTGTTAATTGAATATTCATGAGCTGACTGTTTAAATTACAGTTCACAACTGTTGCAGGGCCTGATGAATAATTTAAACGAGGGTGGCCAAAGAGATTTCAACACTGCATTAGCAGACTGCTCAGGATCGGCTTCAGAGAATTTATAATTAGCTCGGAATAGCCTGTAATAAATTCTTTGGAAAGATGGTTTTAATTAGCACACGTGCCAATTCAGAATGGAGAATGTTCAGCGTTCGGGGGAGGGGGGTCACCCTCCCCTCCTTCTTACATTTCCCCGTCATGCGGAGGTCCCACCACCTGCCTGGGATCCCTGAGCCGTGCTGAGCCCACCCAGAACCTACCACCAGGCTTTCTACCTTGAGTCTGTCCCGCCTCCACTGCCCCATCCCAGCTTAGGCCTCTCTGCCCTGGCTCGTGCAGCTGCAGAAGCCTCTGACCTGGTCTCCCTGCTTCTGTCTCTCCTGCTCCAGTTCATCCCCGTGGGGGCAGCCAGTGGGAACTTACTGGATGCAGATCTGATTCCATCTCTGTCCCATTTGGAGATCCTTGATTGAGGAGGCCCAGAGAGAAAGCAGCTGGTCAAGCTCAAATAGGCCCCAGAGACTAGCTGACTTCAGCCAGTGCCTAGGTGCTTTGGGATGGGTGAGGCATCACTGGCAGAAGGAAGTGCACAGGCGAAGGCGAGAAGGCAGGAATGTTCAGTGTGTGGGAGCCAGTGGGGAGCAGGACAAGCAGAGGCTTGGAGAAAGTGGGGGCCCGACCATGGCGTGCCTCAAATGCTTCGAGGTGGAGGATGTAGGAAGGAGGTCCCATTTAGGGGATCATGGAGGCTGCCAGTCTGGGGCCCAGAGCTCCCAGGCCCACCTGGCTCATTCCTCAGCATGTGCTGAGTGCCCAACAGGTGCCATGCCTCGGGCTGGGCACTGGGGAAATGGCTCAGAGCAAAGCACCAGCCACAGTTCCCGCTTTCATAGATGGAGCACACAACCAGAGCCATGTACACACTCAGCCGAAGGTATGACTACAGCTGTGACAAGTTCAATGGAAAAAATAACAGGGTGTCAGGAGGGAGAATCAGCAGGGATCCTGATTTAGGTGGGAGAGCCAGGGAAGGCCTCCTGGGGGCAGGGGCATTTGAACTGAGTCCAAAAGTGAGGAGTGGTGAAAGAGGCCAACTGGTCCCAGGTGGAAGGAGCTGCTCCATTCCCAGACGGGGTGCTGTGGCTGGGCAGGAGGCAGGGCTGGGGTCTAGTGGAGCCCCCAGCAGCAGCCTAGGGTGGGGCTGGACTGGTTCTGGGAGAGGGGTATCTGCCTATGTGGACCTCATTGCTGGAGGAGGAAATAACTGCCTTTCTGCTCCCAAACCCTGGCTGCAGCGCTTAGAGCTGCAAACCTTGAGCCAAGACATTGGAGTTTCTCTGCTTCATTCCATCAGGATCACTCACGCACTCATTCATTCAGCCCTCACACTGTTATTGAGCCCCTGCTATGTACCAGGCACTCTTCTAAGCCCTGAGCAGTGAACAAAACTGATGGCAATCCCTGATTCATGGAGCTTACATTCCAGTGATATAGACAGACTAAGAGGCAAAGGAGTAAAATGTGCCCTCCCTGTCACTCAGATGGGGGAGGAAAGGTTCCCTGCCAGATTCACCGATGCCCCTCCCAGCCCTGGTGCTGTGGGCAGGGCTCTCAGACCCTTTTTGAAATAGAAACTGAAGATCAAATTCAGGCAGTTGGAGGAATCACAGCTTGGACAGTCATTTTTAGTTATCTGCCTGCTGTGACCAGGGGTGGCCAGTTCTGCCTCCTCAGCTCTCTCCCGTCCATGACATCTGCCTCAGGTGCCTCTTGACCCTGCCTTTAGCCTCTTGCCCTGAGCACAGGGAAACCTGCTGGGCCATCCCCCACTCACACACCACTCTGGCTCCCCAGTGCCTGCTAGACCAAGTCCTCATCCCCATGTGATCTGCCCCTCCTGGCTCCCCAACCTTCGTCCCTTGGGGGCGAACTCTGGAGTCCTAGCAGCCCCCTGACACTCACGGTTGCCACCGTGCTGATGCTGAACAACAAGCCTTGCCCTCCAGCTCTGCTTCCATCACAGCAGCTCTGCGGTTTGTCATTGTTTTTGACCAGTGGTTCCCTCTCAGTTCTTCACAAAGATACAGAGAGATAAGTTACAAAGATTAGTCAAAACAAGACGGATATCACTGTGCTGACCTGCTTGGCGATAATAAGCATCATGCCCTTTCGGGCACTCTGTAACTGTGGGTAAGAGGATGTGGTGAGGCCAGCCCAGCCTACACCATGCTCCTCTGCCCTCAATAGTGAAAAGAGGTCAGACTCTGGGGTCAAACTGACCTGGGTTTGGATCCTGATCCTGCTGTGTGTGCGCTGCAGACAGGAAGCCCTGGACCTCACCTCTTGGAGGCTCCATTTGCTCATCTGTAAAGTGGAAATAGCAGCAGCGACCTCACAGGGTTGTTAAAAGAACGACTTGACCCCAAAAATGAGAACGTGGCCTGTGAGTGGCAAAGCCATGTTACAGCACCCAGCTCTGCAGTTAGGATGCCCACGGGGAATTGCTGTGATGGAAACACCTGCCCTCCACAATTGCACTTTCTGCTCAGCATCTAAATAGAAAGTCATCCTGTGACACCTGCTTACTGTCTCCTCTCTCCCATCGTGGTCCCAGCAGAGCTTCCAAGAGGGGGTCGTTGACTCTGGCTGTCTGTATTTCCTCCCCTCCCATTCACCTTGGCCTCTGTCTTCCTGCGACTATAAAACTCCTCTGGTTAGGGGCACTGATGGCCTTCACATTGCCAAACCCATTGGGCACCTGCTGTCTTTATCATCCTTGACTTTGGCTGTATTAGATCAGGCTCCTGGTGTCCTCCACCGCTCAGGCCACCCTTTTGCACCCTCCTTGATAGAACTCTCCTGATGCTCCACACTCATGGCTGGGTACCACAAAGGAGTCCAGGCCATTTCCACTGCTCTATCCCCTCTCCTAAGCACCAGACCATGCAATCGGCCCCCACCTGGAGACCCCCACTTGGATGTCATCCCCAAGCTCAGCTGTCCATGGCTGGCCACTCTCCCCTACTCTTAGCAGCCAAGCTGGCCTTTCGGAAATACAAGTCACTGCTCTGCCTAAAACTCTTCTGGGTTTCCAGTGACCCTCAGGATCAAGTCCAATGTCTTCCCCTGGTGTTCAAGGCCCACCCAGCCTGGCCCCTGCCTGTACCTCTAAACTCCTCCTCCTTCCCCAACCCTCCTCACCCCTCCCACTATCCTGCACTCCTGCCAAATCAGGGCCTTTCCTGATGCCCAGTGTGCCCTTGACCGCTGATCTTACAGCCTCACTTGGCCTGTGGCTTCTCTCTCGGCCCTCACCACCTCTGTGACTGTGTATTGATTTGGATGGAGATGAGCTCCACAGGGCAGGCACATAGCAGTGCTCAGCACAGGGCCTGGCACATACCGGATATTTAATAAATACAGATGTGCCTGCTATAAAGTGACACATGCCTTCCTGAAAAACCTGCAAAATCCTAAGAATAAGAGTTTATGGGAAAAATAGAGCTGGGACAAACTACTCAAGGTCTATGCAACTTTGTAACCAGAGCACTAACAGAAAACCGTAACATTCCTAATGTACATACCTGGACAATTAAAAAGCACTGTTAAATTCTTCCTTAAAAACCCTCAGTAACAACTGGGGAGGCATTTTGATGGAAGGGGGTTTGAGGAAGGGTAGGGCTGCATTTTGATGGAAGCAGGTGTGAGGTTCACTGCTGAATTACGGAGACAAGGGCAAAATGCACAAAGATGGAGAAGCAAGCAGTTGGCGCTTTTACACCAGAGCGTGTGGCCAAGTGGTACGGTGGGGGAGGGTGAGCAAATGGGGCACTGGAAGCCGCGCTGCTTCCTCCACTGTTTGCTGAGTCCTGCTCTATTAGCACCCTCTGTGTTCAGCCACCGTTCCTTGGTAGCATAAAACAGTACTGCGCTGGAAGAAGCCTGTGTGACTGAGCAGGACTCCTCTGCAATGCCACTTTCCCCATTCACTGAAAGGGGTGAGATACTGTGTCACAGGAGCACGCTGCATTTGTCGAGTGGGTGAGTGCATTAGTAGCGTGGGTTGTGCTATATTGGTGCAATTAGCTCATTCCTTCTGTTTGTCCCGCTGGACTTGGTGGCCCCTTTGCATGGCAAGGTCTGTGCGTGCATTCTTTGGGTCTCAGATCCTGTGGCTCGTTGACCATCACCGTGTAGGTCTTACCTAAGAGACTTACCATAGTTCAGGAAAATGAAGTGGGCTCAGAACTTTGGCAAGAAGGGGTGGATTTGGGAGACCAGGAGGAGGTGGCATGTGCTTTTGGAGGCCCAGCAGACATGGAGGGTGAAGCGAGGGGGAGGTTGGTGGATAACTCATTCAACATTCACTGAATCCCCTGCTAGGTATCACAGTGTCGGGTGGCTGCTGGTCTAGGTACCGGCAATACATCAGTGAACAAAACAAAGATCTTTGCCCATGTGGAATTTACATCCTAGCAGGGGGAGCGAGATAATAAACAATAAACTACTAAATAAGTCATGCAGTATGTTAGCAGGTGTTAAGTGCTTTGGAAGAAAGAACAGAAGCATAATGCATTGGGGAATGCTGGCCCGGTGTGTGGGGCAGGGGAGCGGGTTGCAGTACTGGGTGGGATGGTCAGGGAAGGCCTTCTGGGAAAACTGTGGTTTGAAGGAAGTCTTGCAGGAGGTCGGGGAGGGAACAGGGTGAGCACCCCCTGCTGGGTGGAGGAAGAACTTTCCATGCAGAGGCAGTGGGTAACCCCCAGGGTTTTCCAGCTCAGCACTACTGACATCTTGGACTGGATTGTTCTTCGTTGCGGGGCTGCCCTGTGCATTGCAGGATGTTGACCAGCTTCTCTGGCCTCTACCCACCAGATGCCAGGAGCGTCCCTGTGGTTGTAACAACAAAAATGTCTCCAAATAATGCCAAGTATCTCCTGGGGGCAAAAATGCACTGAGCTAGAAGAGATCCCTGTGGTGGGAGCCTGCTCGGGTGTTGAAGGAAGAGCAAGGGCTGGATGTGATGGAGAGGAGTGTAGTGGAGGAGGTCAGAGAGGTGCCAGGTGGTGGTGGTGGTTGAGTTTATCGGGGCTTGTGGCTCAGTAAGGATTTTGGCTTTTACTTGAGATGTAGTAGGGAACTATAGCTGGCTCTGAGCAGAGGAGAGAGGGTCTGCATTGTAGAGATGGGGAACACGGGGACTCCCCTCCCACCACAGCCCCATCCCAACCTGAACAGAAACCTCACACCCCCGGTTGAGCAATCCCAGACCCAGGGGCTCAGTGACCTGTATTTGCAAACCTTTCTTCAAAGACAAAACCAGCCCCCAAAGGGGACAAATTGCTTTTCATTTCTCTGCTTCTCCGCTGGTGGCTTCATATTCATAACACAATGATCAGTATCACCAGGAATGGGGTTGTTGCCTTAAAGGATAAATTAGTCTGACTCTTAACTCAATAATTAAAACTGTGATGGCGCTCGGCCTGCAGGGATAATATACTATTATTATACTCGTTTGTTTCAATTAAATGCTTACTGATTTTACAATAGCAGCTGGGCACCTGTGCGCTACAGCTATTATTCTGAACAAGACATCTAAATTTCAGGAGAAATTTGTCAGCGTGCGAAGGATCTCCCGCCAAGCATGAAAGTGTATTAGAAATACTTACCAACGAGGCTTTGGGGCCACGGGCAGGCCTGGGGGAGGCTTCCTATTGGTTCTCTTTTCCTCTCTTTTGTGCTGGATTTTTTTTTTTCCCAAAAAAGAGATAATTTTCAATTATTTGACACTTAAAGCCCCAGGACATCTCAGAGAGCCGTGTGCCCCTGGGAAGACTGGCACGGGGGAGCTTTAGTTGTGACTTCCCACATCATTGATTCTGGGATGCAGTAAGCTGAATCATGCCTCACCAGATGCCCATGTCCTGATCCCTGGGGCCTGTGACCGTGTTACCTTATCGATCAAAACGGGCTTTGCAGATGTGATGAAGGTAAAGATCTTGTGATGGGCATATGGCTCCGGTTTCTTTGTGTGAGCTCAATGATGTAATTTCAGAAGTACTTACAAGAGGGAGATGGGAGGGCCCAACACACAGAGCCACTGCTGATGAGACCACAGAAGCAGAGAGCAAAAAGGTCATGTAATATGGGGCCACAAACCAAGGCAGGAGGATACGGTTCATCCAAAAAAAAAAAAAAATTGTGGAAATGCTTCTCCCCTGGAGCCTCCAGAGAGAACTAGCCCTGCCAACACCTTCACTTTAGTTCAGTGAGACTGATTTTGGACTTCTGACTTCCAGGAGGTGCATGTGCTGTTCTTGCTTCTGCAAGGGAAGGAATTTGTGTTATTTTACAGCATTAAGTTTGTGGTAATTTATTACAGTAGCAATAGGAAACTAATACACAGAGTCTCTGCTGCCTTCTCAGAGGACTGAGACATGTCGACTTTCACTGGGGAGGCAGATATGCTGCAGACCATAAGGCTTCTTGTCAGTTGTCAGTGCCCACACCTGTTGCCTGTGGCCACCCCCTTAGCACCTGCAAGCACACTTACCCTCCACCAAGTCCCAGCCTCTGGATACCCCTTTATCCTTATATCCCACCCTACCCATCACTCCAGCCCTGCCAGACTCCAGGCAGCTTGCAGAGCTCATCACACTGGCCCATGCCTCGGTGCCTTTGCATGTACCGTTCTTGCTCCTGATATACCTCTGCACCCTCCTTATCTTCGGCAGACTTCAAGAGTCAGTTCCGTTTTGTTTTGTTTTGCTTTTTCCTGTGGAAAGGCTTTCTGGCTCTCCAGGTACTGGAGGGGCTCCTTCTCTGGCACCCCACAGGACCCCAGGCACACCTGGGTTGCTGCACTGGTTAAAATTGTGGGCTCATTTCTGCCTCCCCCACCAGAAGGTGTACTCCTGAGATGGGGTGTTTCTAGCTCAGGGTCTCAGACATAACAGTCCTCAGGGAATGTTTATTGAATGAATGAATGGAGTACCAGGAGCAGCTTGGAGCTCCGGGAGGTCTAGAGAAGTGAAATGGCCGCAGAGAGAATTGTGATGAGGGTAGCTCAAGACAGAGGCCTACAGAGGACGTGAGAAACAGGCTCGAGGCAGTGCCTCAAGGAAGCTCAGAGTCAGAGGACAGAACAGTGGCCAACTTCTGGGTCTCTGTCACCATCTGGGCCTCTCTGCCAGGTCTAGACTTCAAGGCTGGACTCCAGACTCTTCTTCTCCTTCCAGGACTGGTATGAAGGAGCTTTGTCACTGACTGCTCACATCATTGATCCGAGTATGGTGGGCTGGATAAGAATCCCCCGCAAAGATGTCAACATCCTAATCCCCAGACCCTGTGAACATGTTAGCTTCCATAGACACCATGTTGATTCCCGAAACTTAACACATTTCTGCCTGTGCTCATCACCTTCACTCTGCCCAATCCTGCTCCTCCTTCTATGTCTCCACCTCAGAGAACTGCAATAGGCACCCCTTATCACCATTTCATCCCAGGAGTCTTGCTTGGCTCAGCCACTACTCATCCCACACATTCCACTCAATCACCTATCAATATCAGTCTTCCTCAGTGCCTCTCGGACCTACCTGGTAGATTTGGCCACTGCCATAGACCGTACTCCAGCCCCCTCTCTGGGAGCTCTTGTCTCCTCTCTCAACTGCTTCATCCATGTGCAGCCAGAATGGTTCCATAGGGCAATTCTGACCACATCCCTCCCCTGCTGAAATCCCTTCGATGGCTCCCCGTGGGCCTGGGAGAACCTTCCCCAACTCTGGCTCTCAGGCCTTTTGCCGTCCATCCCTGCTGGCCTCTGAAGCCTCAGTGAAGCCATCTTGGGTCCTGCCAGGTCCATGTCAGCTCCACGGCTTTGCACAGACTGTTTCCTCTTCCTGGACACCCGCACCCTCTTCACCAGCTAACTCCTGAGCAGCTGCAAGAGTTAGGCCAGACTCCACTTCCTCTCGGTGGCCACCTTCTTCTGCAGACTAGGTGGGAAGGTCTCTGCACACGTCTTACTCCTGTTCACCCCACCACCACCATGCAAGGCCTCTGGAAGGAGGGACTGTGTTCCGGTCAGCCATGTGTTCTCTAACCCAGCATCTGCACTCGGCACTGGACATGCTCAACAAGGGTTGCTGAAGGGCTGGAGGGAGGCGCGGCTGATGCATGGGGAGAGGCTGGTTCTGGCCCAGGCATTGGGACCCTGCTCGATGCCTGGGAGATGCAGAGAGCTTGAATGTGCTGGGTAATGGGGGGTAGCATGGGCCAGCCAGGTGGTTGTCATCAGTCAGGTTCCCTGGAAACAGACTCTGAGATGGAGATTGTGTACAGCAAGTTTTGGGGGAGCACTCTCAGGAACGTCACCCATGAGAAATAACGGAAGCAGCCTGGGGCAGAGAGAACTTGAACCAATGTGCATTGCTACAGAGGCCTCAGCCAATCCAGTGAGCTCTGTAATGCTAGGGATGCCCCTTCTGAGATGTCCCAAATTGAGTCAAGGGGGCTGGGCCTTTGAACCCCAACATGATTGAATGTAGACCACCCCTTCAAAGGACTTGTAACCATGGGGGAAGCAGCTTCACCAGCCACAGGCAATTCCTGGAGAGGGGTGCAGCTGTGAGCTGTCAGAATCCCATATGCCCAGCAGCTGGAGAACTGAGTGCTGTGGTCGTGAAGGGGCCATCGGGGCATGCAGGGGTCACAGCTGCACTGATTTTAGAGAGAGGCTGCAATGCCAGGTCAGAGCAAGAGCCCAGCTTGTGGCCAGCGCAGGGCTTGGCCAAGTGAGAGCACACTCAGTAGGTGTTCGCTGAGGCTGTGCTGGGCAAGTGGGTGCAGCAATGGGGTAGGGCTGAGGACACAGGCCTGGGAGCCACACAGACATTCATGTGAATCCAGCTCTGCCACCTACAGCCAAATGACCTTGGGCGCGTGACTTCTCATTCTGAGCCTCAGTTTCCTCGTCTGTAAAATGTTGATGATAAGCACCCCTTTCTTGCATGCCTGAGTAAGAAGAAACTGTGGTCAACAGGTCAGTGTCTGGCAAATGCTACCTGCCACATAAAGGATAGCATTTCTACCATTGTTTCTACTTACCACACTCCACTACCAGAAGGGTTGCCAGTCTGTGGCCCTGGGCCAAAGGTCCTCTGCCCATTTTTGTAAATAAAGTTTTATCGGAACACAACCACAGCCCTTCATTTGCATTCTTATCTATGGCTGCTTTCCTGCTCCTGCAGCAGAATTGATTTGAGTAGTGATTAGAGACCATCTGGCCCGCAAAGCCTAAAATATTTACTATCTGACCCTTTACAGAGTGTGTCAACCCCTGAATCTGACAAATGTAGCAAATATTTGTGAAGCGCCCTCCTGTGCCATGCAGTGTGCTGTCATTTTTAGTGTCCTTGGAGCCTCCCTCCTGGCCTCCCTCTCAGATTTCAGAACCTTCTATTGTTTCTCACCTCCTCTTCTTTTTTTTTTTTTTTTTTTGAGATGGATTCTCACTCTGTCGCCCAGGCTGGAGTGCAGTGGTGCAATTGCAGCTCATTGCAACCTCTACCTCCCGGGTTCAAGTGATTCTCCTGCCTCAGCCTCCCAAGTAGCTGGGATTACAGGAGCCCACCACCATGCCCAGCTAACCTTTGTATTTTTAGTAGAGACAGGGTTTCACCATGTTGGTCAGGCTGGTCTCGAACTCCTGACCTCAGGTGATCCACCCACCTTGGCCTCCCAAAGTGTTGGGATTACAGGCATGAGCCATGGTGCCCGGTCATTTCTCACCTCTTCTTAGCCCAGTGGAGATCTAGTTCAAGCTCATACCCTAAGCAAGTTCATGAAGGGATGAAAAAAGGAAAACTTTTGTCTTGAACACCCACTAGGTGTCTGACTCTGTAGAAAGTTACCTTTTCATTTGATCCTGACAGCTTCCCCATGAGGCCAGAGTCATTGTTACCCCCTGTTGAAGCTGTTAAGATCTGTATGGATACAGTGAAAAACATCTCAGCCTCAGAAGACAGGCAGAATTCTGGCTTTCCCACTTTCTGGCTGTGTGATCTTAGGCAAGTCACTTAACCTCTCTGGGTTTCAGTGTCTTTACTGTCAAATGGGGGTGATAAGAATGCTTGCATCAAAGATTTGCTGGTGACTCTCCTAGCATGGTTCCTGGGGTGTAGTGAGCCCTCACTATAATACTAGATATTATTATCGTTATTATTATTTCTATCATTTTCTGTAAAACAAGGACATTGGGATCTAATGGAAAACGCTGCTCTTTTAAATTACTCAGGGTCAGATAGTTCTTTATAGCAGTATGAGAATGAACTGATACAGAAAATTGGTACCAGCAATGGGGCAATGCTATAAAGATACCTGAAAATGTGGAATCAACTTTGGAACTGGGTAGGCAGAGGCTGTTTGGAGGGCTCAGAAGCGTTTGGAGGGCTCAGAAGGCGGCAGGAAGATGCGGGCAAGTTTGGAACTTCCTAGAGACTTGTTGAATGATTTTGACCAAAATGCCGATAATGATATGGACAATGAAGTTCAGTGGTCTCCGATGGAGATGAGGAACCTGTTGACAACTGGAATAAAGGTCACTCTTGCTATGCTGTAATTTCTGATTGTGCTCAGAAATTAATGAGAAGTGCTGGGTGCCACGCCTCACACCTACAATCCCAGCACTTTGGGGAGCCGAGGAGGGTGGATCGCTTGAGCCCAGGAGTTCAAGAACAGCCTGGGCAACATAGAGAGACCCTGTATCTACGAAAATACAAAAAATTAGCTGGATGCCATGGCTCTGCCTGTGGTCCCAGCTACTAGGGAGGCTGAGGTGGGA
The DNA here is from genome assembly GCF_000951035.1 of Colobus angolensis palliatus. Classification (NCBI taxonomy): domain Eukaryota; kingdom Metazoa; phylum Chordata; class Mammalia; order Primates; family Cercopithecidae; genus Colobus; species Colobus angolensis. The sequence goes on along the minus strand of NW_012121820.1, from coordinate 9,658,226 downwards.
GGATCGCCTGAGCCTGGGAGATGGAGGCTGCAGTGAGCAGTCGTTGCACCACTGCACTCCAGCCTGGGCGACAGAGTCCGGGAGTTAAGGAGAAGTTTTGGAACCCTCTCAAACTGAAGCAGGGACTTAAATAAGAGCACAATTGAACACAGCCTTTGCTGCCATCAGAAAATACATTCTACACTGTATACATCTGTCAGCACATCAGACTGGACCCTATACATGTATACAACTCTGACCTGTAAACAAAAAGAAAAGAAAAACATTTAATTGTGGGGGGAAAATTCCACCTTTCCGGGCTGAAGAAAATAAAAAAATAAATAATTAATTGTGGAAAAAAAGAAAAAAAATTTCCACCTTCCTGGGCTGAGTGTGAGGCTGTGTTGAATGATAACTCGTTCAGGCCTCGGAGGATGCAGGACGGCTGCCAGCTCTGTGAATCGGCAGAAGGCGGGAAGGAGGAAGGTGTGATTTGTCTTGTTCTCTCCTCACTGTGTGGGGTTACGCTGAGCACACCAGGCTGCTCTCCACAGAGACTGCAAATGGGGAGTTTGTGAAAAACGCCCTTGTGTTCCTGCAGCCCTGCGAAGCTATTAAGCTCTGCGATCCTAATTACGTTCACAGCCGCCTCGTTCCTGCTGCCTCCTCCTTCCTGGGGCGGGTGCAGATGTGGCTCGGGAGCGTGGCCATATGTTTCCATGAGGGAAGCAGGAGGCTGGCTTCACTTGGTTCCCAGGCATCTCATGAGTGCCGGCTGGCTGCCCAGCCCTCTGCCTGGTGCTGGGAGGCAGGTGTTTCCACACTCGAGCAGATGCTGGGAGGCAATGTGGAGAGCTCTGCGAGAGGCTTGGAAAGAGGGTGAGGCCAAAGGATGGAGCAGGAGAGGGAGGGCTTCTCTGAGGAGGTGAGGTTTCAGATAAGCCATAAAGGAGGATGACACAGAGGGCAGGTGTCCAGTCTAGAGAGAAGCCCACATGTCCCCAGGGAACTCTGGGAAGGGGCTGGAGAGGTCAGGAGGAGAGAGATTGTACAGATCTTCAAGGGGCATTTTACACAGCTGGGTCATGGCTAAGTGGGCCCGGGGAGCTCCTGAGAGATGGAGAACAGGGAGGTGACATTTCATGCCCCAGAACGGTCACTGCAGAGGCCACCATGGTGCCTGGACTCAGGAGGCCATGCTGGAGGCTGGGACCAGAGCTGCGTAGCTTGAGATAGCCCTGAAAGCAGACCCTGACACAAAGGTTTGGGTGCAAGAAGTTTGTCTCGGGGTGAACCCAGGAAGCCCTTGGAGGGAAGAAGGCAGGTGAGATTGAAAGGAAAGAAAGTCATGGGTTGTTACCACTGTGGACAACAGGAATAGGGTCCTGCTGTGGAGCCTCTGAGAGACTTGTGGATGTGATCCGGGAAGGATGTCAAGTCTTCCGGGACACAACTCAGAATCGTCCCACCGAGGGGAGAGGAAGTCGAGGTTTCATCTGCAAACCGTTCTCACTGGCTGAGGGTCATTCCTGGGGCCCCAGTTGGTTAGCAATTCCAGGCTGTTTGGACCAGAGAACACAGGGAGGAGGGAAGCTGTCTGCATGTACAATAACCCTCTGTAGGGACCCCCGAGGTGGGCCGAGGCCCGAGGGGCAGGGCCCCCACTGCGTCTGCTGCAGCTGATCAGGAATAAAGGCCGTAGCTGCTAAAAGTGTTGGGGCAGCGGGATGTGGATTCTGATTGGAGTAGAGGTCTTGTGAACTGGTAGAGTTTTCTAGAATGCATGGAGGGATGGACAAGGTCTCACCACTTCTGTGTCCCTCTCTTGTGAGCTCACCTTTCTTCTTCTAAAGGCTGAAATTGGCTTTAAGCAGAACACGTTTTTAGGTGCAACACGGGAATTTTAGAATCATCATGGGGGACGCCCCTATCTGTAGGTGTCCGTGGAGGAGTCACAGACTCACTTGGAAGGAAAGTCAGATGGGAGGAAATGTCAGACAGAACCTGAGGAACACCAGCGTTGAGTGGGTGGGCTGAAGAAGAGCAGGAAGGACTGGCTGGAGAGGCGGTTGGACAGCCAAGCACCAGGCCCTAGATGGAGAGAAGGGGGCTGGGAGGGGAGGCAGCAGGTGCAGTAGTTGAGGATGGAGCAGTGTCTTGGGGAAGGCATCGTAACTTAGGGAGGAGGGCGATACTTTAGAGAAGCTCAGCTCCACGTTTAGCAGCTGTGTGATTATGGGCAAGTCTCTTGGCCTCTCTGAGACTTGGCTTTTTCTGCAGCCGATGATTATATTCTGCCTCCTCTGGTAGTTGTGATTAAATGAGTCATATGTGGACATGCTCAGCACAGTGTCTGGCACATATTAAGTGCTTGATAAAAATCTCTCCTCTTCCTCCTCCTCTTCCTCCTGAAGAGGGTGGTGGTGAGGACACTGATTACAATGGTATGGGTAATAATGAGGACAGATGCCAGGTGAGTCGCTGGTGGGAGGAGTGGCCCAAGGACAGTGAGGAGAGACAATTCTTTGCACAGTTGGCTGCATGGAGAAGAAAGAAAGTTGGGGCAGAAGTTTTTAGGAGACCCGGAGCTAAGAGAGATGTTAATTTGAAGATGGGAGAGGAGTGATGTTGATGAGATGCAGCCGACAGACAGAGGAGATGGGAGCTGGACCGATGGAGGCAGAGGGTTTCTAGAAGCAGAGCCTGAGACGGGGTTCTTGTGGAGGTTGTTTACTGAGGGAGGGGCTGCAGGAATGAGGGATTGCAAGGGAAGGGGCTGAGCATGGATGTAGCCTCGGCTGGAGACTCGTTTCAGCCTGATTCCACAGGGAGCCCTGGAGCGCAGCTTCGCTGCAAGCAAACAGGGTGGCCTTTAGCACCCCTGTGCTAGTCAAGCAGTGGTGAGGTCTGCTGCAAGGTGGGCTGTTGGTGTTAAGGAGATGTCATAACCTCCTGGGAGAAGCAGCTCCCATTTGGCCACTTTTCTGAAGATGGGGGCAGGTGCCAGTGCTCCCAGAACACAGGGGAATGGGTACAGCAGCATGGTAAAGGGGCTGGGGCCCGGCACCGACAGCGTCCACTACAGTGGGCATCCTCAGCTAGCAGGCCTCAAATTAGGGGCACATTTTTCACCTTGGGGAAATTAGGACAAAGTTTTTTAAATGCCCTAGAAAACCGGGGATGCTTAGTGGCTGTCCCCATGTCTTGCTGGTTTTTATCTATGAATAGCCAGTCACGTACTGTCTTTATGAAGGGAACTGTCTCTCTAATTGACTGTGAGACCCTGAAGTGCAGTTGGGGAAGTGGGCGCTCTCATCCCCAAAGCCTGGCATTGTGTCCATCACAAAGCATGGACTCATGAAAGGTCCGACCATATATTGAGAATATATTTGTAACTATAGCAAGAATGAAGCTTCTCCACAGAGACTCGACATCCTTCCTGGATCGCATCCAGTTCTGCTGTTTTGGCTTTAATTTTATTAAATAGGTCCAACAAGCATTTGCTTTTGCAGTATGCTGGCTTGAATCCAGGAATTAGGATATAAAGAAAAGTCACTGGACAATTGTACAAAATCTGTAGTTCTAAAGAAGGCACATTCTGAGAACCTTACTCCAAAAAATAGGCAAAAACATTCATAATAAACTTCAATTATATGGTATATCCATGTGATGAGAAGAATTTGCAATCAGGAAAGATGGCTTTCAGGTAAAATGTATGTATTTATTAGTCTGTTCTCACGCTGCTAATAAAGACATACCCAAGACTGGATGATTTATAAAGGAAAGAGGTTTAATGGACTCACAGTTCCACAGGGCTGGGGAGGCCTCACAGTCACGGCGGAGGGCGAAAGGGAAGCAAAGGCACGTCTTACACGGTGGCAGACTCTTGTCTTGTGCAGGGGAACTCCCATTTATAAAACCACCAGATCGGAGGAGCTTATTCACTATCACAAGAACAGCACAGGAAAGACCCACTCCCGTAATTCGATTACCTCCTGTTGGGTCCCTGCCACAACAGGTGGGAATTATGGAAGCTACAGTTCAAGATGAGATTTGTGTGCCAAACCATATCGCGACGTGACCACTGGATGTAAAAGTTCAGTGAAAGCAGCGAGCAACACTGGTTGTAACCAAATGAGCGAAGATGATCAGCTCCAGGTTTACTCCTAAAACTCCAAGGGAGAAGTTAAAGGGCTCAAAATTATGACTGAAAAGATAAAACATCCTGATGATTCAATGTGTTTAATAGGAAGCTTAGCAAAAAGGCAATAATCAAATAATTGTAGAAAATATCACTTAACTGAAGAAAGTGGAAAATGTTCCAAAGGACCTAGCGAATATCAGCAAAATTAAATCTGTTACCCACGTGTAAAAAACATCATAGTGCAATGTTTTTATTTCAAAGAAACGTTGAGATTCAAAAAAGCCGTTATTGTTGTCATTATTATTTGGGGGATCGGATTTTATTCTAAGAGGATCAACAAGCCAATGAAGAATTTTGAGGAGGATGGTAGCCTGGCCTGATTTATTTATGTGTTTTAGAGAGATGTTAATTGGTTGGGATGTGAGGATTGTGAAAGACGCAGGATTCATTATGGAGGTGGAACCAACAATGGCGTGTCCTGGCTAGTGCCTGGGGTTGTAAGGGAAAGAGAGAAGACAGGGTTTATGTTCAGGTTTGTGGCTTGGGTGACAGCAAGAATGCCAGTGCCATTTTACTATTTTGTAAAACTGGAGGAGGAACAGGTTTCAGGAGAAACACACTCCATCGCAGTGTGTGAAGTTTGATATGCTTGCAGGGCATCCGAGGGAAGATGTCACTCAGGCAATTGGATGTGGGAGTCTGGAGCCCAGGTTGGAGGTGAGGGGATGAGGCTGACCCTATTTCAGACATTTCAAGGTGCCTAATATGGCCAATTAAGTCACGTGGGTACCAGCCATTTCCCCTCATTCCAGACGTCCCAGAACCCATCACATTTAAGTTTAACACTCTGCTTGGAAGAGCCCATATTGTTGTTGCTGCTGCTTTGGATCTGCTTTTGAATAAATAAATATTGCAGGTACAAGTTAAGGTCCCTTTGTACCTCTCTGTTCTTAGAAGGAAATAACCACTATTCTATAGTGGGTGTTTTTATGCTTTTACTACATTTTCATATATCCTTGAACACCTGACAGTGATGTTTTATATTTTAAACGTGTTCATAAAGGCATTATACTATACGTGTCCTTCTGAAACTCTCTTCACTGGTTATTGTCTTTGAGTTCATCTGCACTGGCAGATGTAGGTCCAGGTTGGTCAGGTTAACCCTCTACAGAATTCCATTATTTGAATACACCGCAGATTTTTCCATCTCTCAGTTAGTGAATGTTTACATTATTTCCAGTTTTTTTGGAATTAAATGCCATAATGATCATCTTTGTTGTAATGCATAACTTTCTAAAGGTAACATCATAATTCTCATATAAGATGAAAGTGTGCCAGAAATTCATTTAAGTCATGATTAATGAGGAATCCGATAAGATATGACAACAGATTCAAAGGCAAATCTGAAGAATGGACACATATGTAAGCGAACAGGAATGGTGAAATAAATTTTCTAAGAAATGCAAAACGGGTTAATAGCTATGGAGCCACCAAACATAATGTTTGCAGTCACCTTTTTTACAGGGTGGGATCAATTAATTATATCCCTACGAGATAAAATTTGTTTACATTTTTATGGACAAGAATGAGTTTCACTCTACCTCACACCTATTAGGATGACCTCTATTGAAAAGAGCGGGAGAGAGAGAAACCAGTGGCATGGATGTGTAGAAACTGCAACCGGAACCCTTGTGTGTTGCTGGTGGGAATTGAAGTGGTATAGCCACTATGGGAAACAGTATGGTGGTTTCTTAAAATTAAAAACAGAGTTACTATATGATACAGCAGTTGGAATTCTGGGTGTCTACTCAAGAGAACTGAAAGCAGAGTCTCCACAAGATACGTGTGCACCCATGTTCCTAGCGGCATTATTCATAATGCCCAACCAAGTGCCTACCAGCAGATGAATGGATAAGCAAAAGGTAGTCTATACACACAAGGGTGTATTGCTCAGCCTTAAAAAAAAGGAAGAAAGTTCCAATTCAGCTACCACATGGATGAACCTTGAGGACCTTTTGCTAAGTGAAATAAGCCAGTCACGAAAGAACAAATACTGTGTCATTCCGCTTGTTTGAGGTACCTGGACTAGTCATATATCTAGAGATAGAAAGTAGAAGAGTAGTTTTCAGGGCTGGGGGGAGAGGAATGGGGAGTTCTTACTTACTAGTGATGGAGTGTTAGTTTTGCAAAATGGCAAGAATGCTGCAAATGGCTGCTGGTAATGGCTGCATAATAGTGTGAACGTATTTAATGCCACTGAACTGTACACTTAAAAATGGTTCAGATGGTAAATTTTATGTGTATTTTATCACAATTTAAATTTTTATTGATTAAAAAATCAGTTGCATTAATATCACCTTTGTAGTGATTCAAGAATCACTTGAACCCGGGAGGCAGAGGTTGCAGTGACCCAAGAGCTAAGAGCTTACAAAGTTGTAAAATAGCCTAGACAAAGACATATACTCCTATAGAAGCAGGTAACCCAGAGGTCCGCTGGACAATGCTCCGCAGTTCATTGAATGACACTAATTTGTCCATTATTTCGAAGTCTTTTGCAGTTTTCCACACTGTGTGTACATCTTCTTGTGCATGTGGGAAAGTTCTTTATAGTAAACATCTTGGAGTAGAAGGCTAAGTTATAGGATCTCTGCATCTTCAATATACTGAGTATTGCTAGGTTGTTTTCTAAAGCGTTTTACATACTAGTCTACACTCCTAACATCAGTATACGCAGAAACATAAATGGTCTGGTAAACTTATGAAAAGATGGTCACTCTCACTAGTGATCAGAATGTTGGAAATCCGAGGGACTTTGAGAGAATTTCACACTTAGCAGGTTTGCAAAAGTTCCAAAATTCGCCATTATCAAGAGTTGGTAACAATATTAAATCACCGAGTCAGGAATATCTGATGGAAGAATTCTAAAGCAGGTGGCTGGGAAGAAAAAGAAAACAAGCCCTAACACAGAGCCCTAAGGCCAATTTGACCTTGAGGAGATAATGCCAGATTCTTGTTTAAGGCTTATAGAAGGTGAGAGTGCATAAGCTGTGGGGTGGGAAGTGGGGGATGTTTAGAGAATACATTTTAAAACTTTCTGTCCTTTAAAACAGTTCACTTTAAATCTGTTTCTCAGATATTTGTATGATTAATAATCAAATATATATGTCACAATATATTAAGAACTGGGTTAGAAACCAAAATCAACCTACACAGTTTACAATTAAAATTATGTGGGACAAAAATAAAACAGTGCAAAATTAGAGTGATAATGATAGCAGATAAAGTAGGATTTAAGACAGAAACGTTAAGGCAAAGATGCTTATTTTTTTATGAGCAAGGAGAAGCCACAGTAAAGACATAGCATTCTGGGACATTTACAGGATAAATAACTTCACATTAGTATGTATGAAGAAACTGCTGGAAACACAATAGGAATGGCAGGCTTTATGGAAAACAGTATGGTGATTTCTTAAAAATTAAAAACAGAATTACTATGGATACAGCAATGGGAATGCTGGATGTCTACTCAAGAGAATTGAAAGCAGAGTCTCCACGAGATACCTGTGCACCCACGTTCCTGGCATTATTCATAATGCCCAACCAAGTGCCTACCAGCAGATGAATGGATAAGCAAAATGTCATCTATACATATAAGGGTGTATTGCTCAGCCTTAAAAAGGGAAGAAAGTTCCAATTCAGCTACCACATGGATGAACCTTGAGGACCTTAAGCTAAGTGAAATAAGCCAATTCTTTTGAGATTTTTACACCTAAAGTAGTCAAAACTGTTTATTGAATAGACATATGGAGAAATTTGTACAATATACAGTATTATTTCCAATATACATGAACAGTTTTACAAAAATGGATCATACTTGAGTGACAAAATAGTCTATACACCAAACCCCTGTGACATGCAATTTGTCTGTATAACAAATCTTCACATATATCCCTGAACCTAAAGGTTTTAAAAAAGGAAAAACAAATTGATCATATCCTAAACTATAACAAAAACCTCACTACATTCCAAAAAGATAAAATTCTAGGATTCATGGTCTCTGATCATAACAAAGGATACATTAAATAAAATCACTCTTCCAAATAATTTTAGGGTAAGAAATAAAATAATCAGCATAGAATATTTTAAAAATATTTACATGTAGCTAAGATTCTCCTCAGGAGAAAAATCATAGTTACAGAGCAGGGTTTCTCAACCTCAGCACTATTGACATTTTGGGATGAATAATTCTTTGTTTGGTGGGAACATCCCTGGCCACTACCCAGTAGTTGCCTGTAGCTTCCCACCCTCCAGTTGTCAGAACCAAAAATGTCTTCAGAGAAAGCCTCCTGCATGGTAAAATTGCTTGTCTCAATTCCTGCCCTAGATGTTTCTATTACTGAAAAAGAAACTGGAAAAATAGCTTAATTTGAAAACCTATGTAAACAACAACATATGATACCTCAAGTCAACATTAATAGAGAAGAAAGCAGAATTTAATGAATTATGAAAGTTGTCAATTTTTAAAAAAATTTAAGAGCTGGTTCTTTGGCTAGACAGTTGAAATATATAACATTTTGGCCAGGTGCAGTGACTCATGCCTGTAATTCCAGTCCTTTGGGAGGCTGACGGGTGGATCGGATCACTTGAGGTCAGAAGTTTGAGACCAGCTTGGCCAACATGGCAAAACCCCGTCTCTACTAAAAATACAAAAAATAGTCAGGTGTAGTGATGTGCCTGTAATCCCAGCTACTCAGGAGGCTGAGGCAGGAAAATCACTTGAACCCAGGAGGTGGAGGTTGTGGTGAGCCGAGATAGTGTCACTGCACTCCAGTGTGGGCAACAGAGCAAGACTATGTCTCAAATAAAAAAATATATATATAAACTTTTGAAAAGGAAAATTTTAAAAAGCAACATGTATTCACAATATTACAATTGTGAATGGGAATGGATGAAAACCATTGAGTGTATTTAAAAACATATTATCCAGTTATATGCTAGTATGTGTTAGTATCTGGATAAAATGAATAAATGTGTGTATGTATGCATATATATATAAAATTTACCAAAACTGACTTAAGAGAAAATGGAAACTAAAATAGACCTATTAGCCATGAAGGATATTATGAAAACAAAAAGCACTGGGCCTCAGATGGTTTTCTGTTTAAGGTCTTCCATTCTCCCTGTTTATTCTGTTCTAGGGCATAAGGGAAAAGTTCATTTTCTAAAGCTGATCATAACAAAAACACCATTTGACAAAAGTAACCCTAAAAAATAAAAACTAAGAGATATGTAATAAAAAAAGACATGCCAGACACATTCAAACACATATACAGGCAAGGACAGCATTATTAATATCAGACTCCATGGAATTCGAGGCAAAAAATGAGACCAAAAAAGATAATAGTTTAATCCCTATAATGAAAATATAATTGTCTGTCTTCTTTTTGCAATAAGAACCAACATCAGGGCTGGGTGTGGTGGCTCATGCCTGTAATCCCAGCACTTTGGGAGGCCAAGGTGGGCAGATCACTTGAGGTCAGGAGTTCGAGACCAGCCTGGCCAATATGGCAAAACCCTGTCTCTACTAAAAATATAAAAATTAGGCATGGGGGTGCCACCTGTCGTCCCAGCTTACCTGGGAGGCTGAGGCAGGGGACTCACTTGAACCCGGGAGGCAGAGGTTGCAGTGAGCCCACTGCACTCCAGCCTGGATGACAAAGCAAGACTCCGTCTCAAAAACAAAACAAAACCAACATCAAATTCCCAAAACAAACACTTTATGCATTAAAGGGAAATTTTTTATGGAAGCAGAAAAAATTGCAGGCAATCTGGACAAGCCTGTGTAAGATTAAAGAGCCAAAAAGGTAAGGAATCTAAAGAATAATCGCTGATGGTATGGATAAATATTATACTGCTGTATTCATCTGCAAACATGCCCTATTCTTTATAAGGACTGTGGAATATGTACACAATTTAATCATATTTGGGTCCCAAAGAAAACCTTAACAATGTCTCAAACCTGTGAATAGTACAGATCCCTTTCATCATTTTTGTTACTAGAAATTGTAGCCAAAAGAAAATTAGCCACTTAGAATTTCCAGAACTCTTTTAGTTAGATTCTCTTTTTTAAGTTCCAGGGTAATTGTGCAGGGTGTGCAGGTTTGTTACATAGGTAAATGTGTGCCATGGTGGTTTGCTGTACCTATCAACCTATCACTTAGGTATGAAACCCAGCATGCATTAGCATTTTTCTTGATGTTCTCTCTCCTCTTGCCCCTGACAACAGGCCCCAGTGTGTGGTTTCCCTCCCTGTGTCTAAGTATTCACATTGGTCAGCTTCCACTCATAAGTGAGAACATGAGGTGTTTGGTTTTCTGTTCCTGCATTAGTTTGCTGAGGTTGATGGCTTCCAGCTCTATCCATGTCCCTGCAAAGGACATGATCTCATTCCTTTTTATGACTGTATAGTACTCCATGGTGTATATGTACCACATTTTCTTTATCCAGTCTATCATTGATGGGTATCTGGGCTGATTCCGTGTCTTTGCTATTGTGAATAATACTGCAGTGAACATACACGTGCATGTATCTTTATAATAGAATGATTTATATTCCTCTGGGTACATACCCAGTAATGGGATTGCTGGGTCAAATGGTATTCCAGAACTCTTATTGAACAACTCTTGGAACAAAGAAAGTAGATTTTAAATGTTCTCATCTGAGCAATGCTATATGAGGTGATGAATATATTAATTATTTCACAGTGTATATATGCATCAAAACATATCGTACATATATACAATTTGTCATTTGTCAATTAAAAAATAAAATATGACTCAAAATTGAGGGAGAAGCAACAACTATAAATCTTTAAAATGTGGAGGAAGGGATAAAGATAAAGATAAAATGAGATATTAAAGAATTAGACGGCCGGGCGCGGTGGCTCAAGCCTGTAATCCCAGCACTTTGGGAGGCCGAGACGGGCGGATCACGAGGTCAGGAGATCGAGACCATCCTGGCTAACACGGTGAAACCCCGTCTCTACTAAAAATACAAAAAACTAGCCGGGCGAGGTGGCGGGTGCCTGTAGTCCCAGCTACTCGGGAGGCTGAGGCAGGAGAATGGCGTGAACCTGGGAGGCGGAGCTTGCAGTGAGCTGAGATCCGGCCACTGCACTCCAGCCTGGGCGACACAGCAAGACTCGAGAAAACAGAGAAGCGGAAGTGATAAACTTGAGATTTGATTCTTTTGAGGAGAAAAGAACCCACATAAAACTGAAAGCCCATTTGTTTCCTAATGAAGAAAAAGTGAGAGAAAAACAGATACTTGATGTTAGAAATTAGAAAGGGGAAATAACCACAGATGCAGAGGAAAGAAAACTCCTAAGAGTATGCAAATAGGTACGCTTCACTGAACAGGGCGTGGACACATATTTAGGTCCAAAGTCTTATTCTAAATGTGTTAAACATTTAGAATAAGTGGTGTGAGAAATGCTTATATGTAAAAACCAGTAGTTTGCTTATATTCCAGAAGTAACCGGTTAGAAAATATCATGGGGAATGGAGTTAACAATAAAACTGCTGACCTATAGGAAGGAAAGTGCTCAACTTTATCAAGAAATTTATTCAATGTATTTAACACATGCTTATACAATATAGGGCTCACAGTATGCCAGGTACATTTGATCTTTAAGAACTCTAGAGTGTAGGTTTGTTCATTTCCACATTTTACAGATGAAGAAACTGAGGCACAAAGAGGTTAAGTAACTTGGCCAAAGTCACCCAGCTGGTAGATGGCAGGCCCAGGATTCGAAATGTAGTTAGTGTCCAGCATCTGTGTGCTTTGCTATTATGCTGACTGCTTAGTTCGTGCCGAGACATATCACATTCCAGGAGGGAAGACTCAGTCTCATCAAATGATCCCACATAACCGGACTGAGCTCTCTGGCAGGGGCTGAAATGCGAAGCATCTGTCCGAGGTAAGTGTCAGTAGAATGGCACACCGCCACGGAGCTGCCGTTTTCCCATGAGTGCGCTGGGGCTCAATCTTGAGATTCGCCTGTCAGGGATCGGAGCAGGAGCCGCACCCATCACTTCTCCTCTGCATTCCCTCCTCCCAGTCTGCTAGCACAGATGTGATGGAGTGGCAGGACAGATCCTTCCTAACTCAAACCCCCTGTCCTCCTCTCTTAGATCCAGGAGATGGTCCACTCGGAGGTGGCCGCCTATGACTCAGGCCGGCCCGGGCCCCTGCTGGGTCGCCCGGCAATGCTGGCCAGTCACATGAGTGCCCTCAGCCAGTCCCAGCTCATCTCGCAGATGGGCATCCGGAGCAGCATCGCCCACAGCTCCCCATCACCCCCGGGGAGCAAGTCAGCGACCCCCTCTCCCTCCAGCTCCACGCAGGAAGAGGAGTCGGAAGCGCATTTCAAGGTATGTGCAGTGGAGGAACGGAGCCTGAAGCTGCTCTCCCGTCGGCAGGGAAGGGGTCCTGTGGGGAAATGGGCATCACCTCCCTCTAGTAAAGACTAGAAAAGCCCGATGTCTTGGGACTGAGCAGGCCTTCCTGGTGGTGGTTGAGATATCCGCCACAGAGCTCAGTGGTTTTCTGTTAAGACACCCAGGCCACGCTGGAAGCCAAGGAAAAGGCACATTGGCAGGTGGAGCACCTGGTCAGGGCGATGGCACCTATGGGCCTTGGGACGTAGGGCTTTGGCTGCTCCATGTGCTGAGTGTCCTTGACAAGCTGTGTCCCCTCGGGGCTCCCACAGCCTTGTGTGTAAAGCAGAGAAAATTCCAACAAATGTCGAGGGGATGGGGTGAGAAGATCCTGTGAAAGTTGGCAAAGCCTGACTCCTGAAGGCCAGTGGGCGATTTCAGAGGTATGGACGGCTTGAGCAAGGCCATTGGGGTCACATTTGCGGCCATTTGGCCCTTTTAGGAGAAAATATTCTGACAAAACTGTGTGGTCCAGAAGGCAGCACCTCTAGGTCTAGCGTATTCACTGACCTTTAGGGTGGGGTGCAAAAATGACCCCCCCCCCGGTGGGAACATGGGTCCCCCCAACATTCCTGGAGTCGCGTGGTTTGTCCTTTTCAAGAACATGGTAGACATGGTAGGGATGAGAACCTGCCACCTGTCCAGGCTCTGGCCCTTCTTTGCATTGACTCCAAATCCACCTCCCAGTGAGAGAACATCTTGTCTTACCAGGGAGGAAAACAGAGGCCCAGAAAGGCCAAAGACAGAAGTGTTTGCCTGGGGCCTCCCATCGAGCTAGTGGTGGAATCAAGACTTACCTCCCTTCGTGCCTCCCACCTCTGTCGATCCAGTGTTCCTTCCACATGGTGGCCTCTCAGAGGCCTGGGGCAGTAACCCTGGACTTCGGGGGAAGAGGGAGTTTACCTCTGGATCCTAGCCCAGCTTCATCCTAAGGATGACTCGACCTCTATTATAGTTCTTGCAGGAACGGTTTTTGTTTAACAAACACTCCCTATAGGCCAGACACTGCTCTAAACACGTAACAAGTATACGTCCATGTAATCCTCATAAAAGTC
>NW_012121820.1:9634640-9644195 GCF_000951035.1 Colobus angolensis palliatus | reverse complement strand
CCTGACCTCGTGATCCGCCCGTCTCGGCCTCCCAAAGTGCTGGGATTACAGGCTTGAGCCACCGTGCCTGGCCCTATGTATCTGTTTTCATACAGCTAGTAAGTGGGGGAACCAGGATTCAAACCCAGGAGGCTGCAGGTGTAGTCCAGTGCATGTGCCTTCAACCCCCTGCCCTGCTGTGACTGTTCAGGACTTTATCAATGACGGCATGCCTCTTCATCCCTGATCTTGCTAGGGCCACACCACGGTGCTAATGTAACTGGGGCTTGGAGAAGGGGGTGGCTACAGAGATAAGCCTCAGGAACAGAACCATGTTCTTCAGACATGGATGCCTGATCATGCCTACTGGCCCATGGCTTTATCATCAGTTCAACATGTCACCTCCATCTTCTTGGCTCCTAGAGCCAAAGTCTTCACTGCAGGGTCCAGGGCTTTTGACCAAAGTCCCCTGTACCTGCATGGGTTGAGTGACCCAACAGAGTCCCACTGAGGTCTGTGGTGGGCATCCCAACCAACCCCCCACCCTGGAAGCCCGAAGTCAGTGTTCACAGGATCGTGGTCCTGCGGTCTGTCCAGGGTGATGCCACTGGCTCCACGGCTGACCCAGTAACAGTCGCTTTAGCTTCATCCCCTCCCCACTTTACAGGGGTTCAGAGACTAAGCCACCTGCTCAAAGCTGCACAGCTGAAACATGGTGGTGGAGACCAGCCTTTTGCAATGCAGGATCCTTTTTGGGGATTATTTGTGATCACAAGTGGGAGAGCAGATACATATATATATATACACACACACAATGTATATATATACACACACATGCACACACACTCCAAACTTGGAAATAGGCCCCCAAATAACTGCACATTCTTTCAGTGTCATACCAAAGCACTGGCTAACAGGCTCACTCAAGAATTATCTGATTCTCTAGGAAAGTGGACCTTTGCTTTGATTCATTATTCATTATTGATTAGGGGATTTTATAACTCTGTAAAAGAAGAGGTTACCTTGGGGGGAAAAATGTAATAAGAGATATAAGTGATTTTTGTCTGATTATAAGGCAAATTAACTTTGCCCAGTAGAGATGCCAATTTCTGTCCAGTCCTAAAGGTGATAGTTTTAGCATTCTATTGGCACTAACCACTTTCACGTGTAATTTAGCAATCTAAGTCCAGCATTCTTTCCATTCTTTCAGTGACTATACAGTCGTCTTCTCTTCCTGCATTTCTCTGAATCAACTTTACAATCATGCTGGTTCTCTTTAATGAGTTAAACACCCACCCAGGGTGTGTGTGTCTGTCTGGCCATTGCCCTTTCCACCTCACGAGTGGTTATCTGTGCATGAGCAGGGCTGGAAAAGTGCAGCTTGGCCGGAGTCTGTGTTGATTGCCTTTGGCAGGAGGCCCTTTGGTTATCTGACTCTTCTCACTCGGGCAGATATCGGGAGAAAAGAGACCTTCAGCTGACCCTGGAAAAAAGGCCAAGAACCCAAAGAAGAAGAAAAAGAAGGACCCCAATGAGCCGCAGAAGCCTGTGTCGGCCTACGCACTCTTCTTCAGAGACACTCAGGCTGCCATCAAGGGTCAGAACCCTAGTGCCACTTTCGGTGACGTGTCCAAAATCGTGGCCTCCATGTGGGACAGCCTGGGAGAGGAACAGAAGCAGGTGAGCCTCCCTCTCTTTCTGGGCCATCCCCTGAGGCTTTGTGGTCCTGGAGCCAAGGACACACTTTGAAGGTCTGACACCAGGCCCAGCTCTGGAACTCGAGACTCTTGCAGAGGTCTTTCCTGGGCTCAGTTGCCCATCCGTAAACTGGGAAGCTGGTTGCCTTCCAATTCTACTAACCAACTGCATTTACTAGCAACTTAACCATTCTGAACCTCTGCTTCCCCCTTGATAAAATGAGAACAAGCATCTCCATCCATCTTGTCCCTCCAACCCTGAAAGTCTGGAGTCCAGGCCAGAGCTTCCTATCCCACTGACCATGTGCCTGTGGCCTCCTCTAAAGGCCTCCAGGGAGAATAGAGAGCAGAACTAGCTGGTAGGCAAATGGAGTTGCCAGCTGTGTGACTTCAGGCTGACCACCTAAACTCTGAGCCTCAGTTTTCATGTCTATAAAACAGGGGTGCTGGCAACTCATTCTCTGAGCTCTTGTCTGGGCTGAGCTCTCCCTCTGGTATTTCACTGAATCCTTATAACAACACCCTGTGGAGTAGCCATTGCTTTCCTGTTTTGGTCTCTACCAAAACACCAAGAGGTAAAGTGACTCGCCCAGGGTCACCAGCATGAATCAAGGTAGAGTCAGGATTTGAACTCATATCTGTAGAAGCAGGAGGCTCAATTGGGATGTTGGCATGAGAGACATGAATCAAATAAGCAATGAGTAAATGTAAAATTACAGTTGTGATTGTGCCATGTACCAGGAGGATACATAGTTCATGAGAGTGGAAAGAGCAGGGACGGACATTGTCCCTGGGGTCAGGTCTCCAGGTGAGACCTGAAGAGTGAGTTCTCTTTGGAGGAGGGGAAGTGTTCCAGACAGGGAGGCCTGGTAAGGGAAGGAGCCTGGAAAAGCACAGGGGACTGAAAGGAGACCAGGATGGCCAGAGAGGGGACAGTGAGAGTCCCCAAGGCAGAGACGGAGCTGGAAAGGCAGGCAGGGGCCAGATCACGCTGGGCTTTGCAGACCTTGGAAGGAGTCAGGCCCTATTCTAAGAGGAGAGAAAACCAGTGAAGAGTTTTACGCAGAGGAGGGACCAGAATGACAGCATAAGGCAGGTAAGAGTAGATGTGGAGGGTGCACAGTCATCCAGGTGGGGGAAGGTGGGGCCTGGAGCATCTTCCAGAATGGTTTGGGGTAGGGGACATCCTGGCAGCCTCCTTGCATCTGGCTTCCATTCTGAGTAAATGGAGATGCCAATCACTGGATGGGAAATATGGGGAAAGTAGCAGGCTTGGGGCAGAGAGATGAATTACTGACTTATTTGA
Source organism: Colobus angolensis palliatus (assembly GCF_000951035.1). Taxonomy (NCBI): domain Eukaryota; kingdom Metazoa; phylum Chordata; class Mammalia; order Primates; family Cercopithecidae; genus Colobus; species Colobus angolensis. The sequence goes on along the minus strand of NW_012121820.1, from coordinate 9,641,213 downwards.
AACATCTCCTTTACTGTATTCTAAAATTTTAGGTAATTTTGGAATATGTTATAATGCAGAGAGTTTATTTGTGAGATGACCCCCACCTCTGATAGGAGAGTAGGGAAAGGAGGGCAGCCAAGAAAGGGCACATTGTCCCAGGAGAATCCACCATGGGCAACTGGAGCACAATCCCGCTGAGAACTCAGGAGTCTGCTTAGAATGTACCAGGCCTCAGGGTCATCCTGAGGGGCAAGGGTGCTGGGGTGGACACCAGCATTCCTTCCTTCTGCAGCACCTCTGACCTGCTACACATGCCAGGCTCCTGCCACCAGAGGGACCCCCAGGCAAAGGAATATAGCCAGTGGCAGCTGGAAGTAGAGCATGTTTGTAGGACAGTGGTAAGGACTGGGGGCTATTGGCAGGGCACTGCGGCTTTTGCTTCAGTGACATCTTTTTCATTTGTGTGTTTTGTTGGCAACCAATTCCCTTTCAGAAGACTTCAGGTTTTTTTTTGTTTGGTGGGGGAGTTTCCTTGCCCTTTTATATCGTCTGGAGAGACAGTGGTCTCAAGTGCTATGTCCCCAGGCATTCCTTCCACCGATGCTTTCTCTGACCTCATTCAGCACAGCCCAGAGGCAAGCAAAGGCGGTTGAGAGTCCCAGCCCCTGTGTCGGTTTCATTTCTGCTTACCCGCCTGGTGTTTTATTTCTAACCCAAGAATATATTTACTTGGCATATATTTATTTCCGTCCAATAATGGGCATATCTCTCCTTTTACTTAATGCATTTTAAATGGCATGTTTCTCCCCATTTTCCTAGCAACTTGTTGATATATAAAAAGTTAGGAATTAAAATAATAAGCTTGGCAGTTACAAATTAATCATTTCTGATCATTTTTAATTCCTGGGTCTTCTAGGCTTAAAAAAAGTGTCTATAATTACGTACATATTTATACACATATATCTTTTACAAATAATTATTTTGTCTTCTTTGTTGTTTAAGAGACAGGGTGTCACTGTGTCACCCAGGCTAGAGGTTAGTGGCACGATCATAGCTCACTGCAGCCTTGAACTCCTGGGCTCAAGCACTTTTCCTAGCTCATCTTCCCAAGTAGCTGGGCCTGCAGGCATGCCGTGCGTCACCATGCCCCACAAAATTTTTTCCTTTTTTTTTTTTATAGAGACAGGGTCTTGCTGTGTTGCTCAGGCTGACAAACTCTTAGCCTCAAATGCCTCCCAAAGTGCTGGGATTAGAGGCATGAGCCACTACGTCCAGACTTGTCTCCTTATTTTGTCTCCTCACTTCTCAGATTTCTAATTTTGTTTTCTTTCCCAGTTATGTTGACTAGGACTTCTAAAAAAGAGATGTTCAGCAATGGTGGGGATAGTGGTCTTCCTACTTTGCATTACCTCTCATGTTTCACTATTAAGCATAAGGCTGGATGTTAGCTTGTGTCAGTTTTTGAAATCACATTTAGAAATGTGACTTATATTCTTATTTTACTATTAATACACTAACAACCAAGAGAAGCAGTGAGAAAATAATAGGAAATAAAAAAAACCCCTGCCTATCCCCCAAATGTTTCAAGCCTAGATGATGGATAGGAAAGTTCTTTCAAATCATCAAAGAGTTAATAATTCCAGGACTTAGAAAAATAAGAAAACCTTCACAAATCCTTATATACAATGTAACCTTGACACTAAAACATAATGAAGCTAACTGCATCATTTAATTTTGAATGTGTAATAAACAATACCAAAATTTAATGGTTTAAAACAATAATCATGTATTCAACTTATGATTCTGAGGGTCCATGAACCGTTCTGGGCTCAGCAGGATGGTTCTGCTGCTGCTCTTGGCTGGGCTCACCCATTTGCATCAGTGGTAAACTACAGTAAATTAGGCATCTCTGCTTCTGGGAGTTGGATGGCTGTCAGTTGGAGCAGTGGAGCCAGACTGGGCCATGTGTCTCTCATCATCCAGCAGACTAGCTCTTGTTTATTCACATAGCAAGTCAGAGTTCCAAGAGCAGCTTTAGAGCAGAAAAATGGTGGAAAGGAGGCAGGACTAACTTGCAGCTCCCACTCAGACAGACAAAGCAGCATGTGGAGACTCACACTGTAAACTTTTGCTCCAAGAACTACCACAGGAACATGCTAGGAAAGCCAGAAGAATCCATAGACCCTTTGAAGGAGGTGGATTGCTGCTGCAGACTCTCTGGGACAGCCAAGGAACTGTGAGTTGGCTTGCTTTCTCAGCTGGGAGGCCTGTAGCCTGGGGCAAGTTCTCAACCCTGTTCACTGGCTGCCTGGAAATAAACTCAGTGCTGTTGGGGGTGCATGGTGGGAGTGAGACCAGCCTGTGGCTGCCAGCTTTCCCTCACTTCCCTGATGACCTGTGTGATGCAGCAGAGTCAGCCATAATCCCCCTGGGAACCACACCCCCCACAGCATCTGCAGCAAGCCCCACCTAAGGAGAATCTGAGCTCAGACATGCCTAACCCTGCCCCTACCTGATTGATAGGCTAACAGGGCAGGTAGAGAAAGACCAAGACAAAGGACATAATCTCTTGGGAACTCTATGGCCCTGCCCACCGCCTGACACTAGGGCAAGCTTGTATTCTCCCTATACTATTGCAGCTGATGCACTCTTGAAAGTGCCACCTCCTGGCTGGAGGCCAACACAAAGCCAGTGCACTTAAAAATACAACTAAGGACCCTCACGGAGTCCACTTCACTCCCCTGCTACTTCCACGGGAGCAGGTGTTGATGTCCATGGAGGAGAGACCTGAAGACAGATCACATTACAGGACTCCTTGCAGACACTCCCCAGTACTAGCCTGGAGCCTGGTAGCGCCGCTGGGTGGCTAGATCCAGAAGAGAAATAACAATCACTGCAGCAGGGTTCTCAGGAAAACACATCCCTAGAGAAAGGGGGAGAACCCCAAGGAACAGGAGAATCTGAACAGCAGCGCTTGACTCCCAGATCTTCCCTCTGACATAGTTTACCCAAATGAGAAGGAACCAGAAAAATAATTCTGGTAATATGACAAAACAAAGTTATTTAACATCCCCAAAAGATAACACTAGCTCGACAGCAATGGATCCAAACCAAGACAAAAATCTCTGAATTGCTAGAAAAAGAATTCAGAAGGGTGTTAAAATAAAATTATATAGGATATGAATAGAAAAGTCTCCAGAGAAATAGCATAAATAAAAACAATCACAACTTCCAGAAATAAAGGACACAGAGAAATGCAAAATGCACTGGAAAGTCTCAGCAATAGAATTGAACGAGTGGAAGAAAGAACTTCAGAGCTCAAAGACAAGGCTTTCAAATTAACCCAATTCAACAAAGACAAAGAATTTTAACAAATGGACAACACCTCCAAGAAGTTTGGGATTATGTTAAATGACCAAATCTAACAATAATTGGTGTTCCTGAGGAAGAAGAGAAATAAAAAAGTTTGGAAAATATATTTGAGGGAATAATTGAGGAAAACTTCCCTGGCCTTGCTAGAGATCTAGACATCCAAATACAAGAAACTCAAAGAACACCTGAGAAACTCATCACAAAAAGAAGGAAAGGAAACCCTATCAGATTAACAGCAGATTTCTCAGCAGAAACCCTACAAGCTAGAAGGGATTGGGGTCCTTAAACAATTAGCCAAGAATTTTGTATCCAGCAAAACTAAGTTCATAAATGAAGGAAAAATACAGTTCTTTTTTTCAAACCAATGCTGAGAGAATTTGCCACTACCAAGCCAGCACTGCAAGAACTACTAAAAAGAGCTCAATCTTGAAACAAATTTTTGAAATATACCAAAATGGAATCTCCTTAAAGCATAAATCTAACAGGACCTCTAAAATAATAACACAATTTTTAAAAAACTACAAGATATTTGGGCAACAAATAGCACAACGAATAGAAGAGTAGTACCTCACATCTCAATACTAACATTGAATGTAAATGGCCTAAATGCTCCACTTAAAAATACCGAATAGCAGAATGAATAAGAATTGACCAACTGAGTATCTGCTGTCTTCAACAGACTCACCTGACACATAAGGACTCACATAAACTTAAGGTAAAGGGGTGGAAAAAGATACTTCATGCAAATGGATACCAAAAGTGAGCAGGAATAGCTATTCTTATATCAGACCAAACAAACTTTAAAGCAACAGCAGTTTAAAAAGACAAAGAGGAACATTATATAATGATAAAACTAGTCCAACAGGAAAATATCGCAATCCTAAATGTATATGCATCTAACATTGGAGCTCCCAAATTTAAAAAACAATTACTACTAGACATAAGAAACGAGAATGACAGTAAAACAACAGTAGTGGGAAACTTCAGTACTCCACTGACAGCACTAGACAGGTCATCACGACAGAAAGTCAAAGAAACAATGAACTTAAACTATACCCTACAACAAATGGACTTAACAGATATTTATAGAACATTCTGTTCATCAGCACATGGAACATTCTCCAAGATAGACCATACAATAGGCCACAAAACAAGTCCCAACAAATTTAAGAAAATAGAAATTATATCAAGTACTCTCTCAGACCACAGCAAGATAAAACTGGAAATCAACTCCAAAAGGAACCCTCAAAACAATGCAAATACATGGAAAAAATTAAATAACCTGCTCCTGAATGATTGTTGGGTCAACAATGAAATCAAGATGGATATTATAAAATTCTTTGAACGATAATAGTAACATAACCTATCAAAACCTCTGGGATACAGCAAAAGCGGTGCTAAGAGGAAAGCTCATAGCATTAAATGCCTACATCAAAAAGTCTGAAAGAGTACAAATAGACAATCTAAGGTCATGCCTTAAGGAACTAGAGAGAGAGAACACACCAAACCCAAATGCAGCAGAAGAAAAGAAATGACCAAGATCAGAGCAGAACTAAATGAAATTGAAACCAAAAAATACAAAAGATAAACAAAAAGCTGGTTCTTTGAAAAGATAAAACTGATAGACCATTAGTGAGATTAACCAAGAAAAGAAGAGAGAAGATCCAAATAAGCTCACTTAGAAACAAAACATGAGATATTACAACCGATACCACAGAAATACAAAAGATCATTCAGGCTACTATGAACACTTTTATGTACATAAACTAGAAAACCTAGAGGAGACGGATAAATTCCTGGAAATACACAATCCTCCTAGATTAAATCAGGAAGAAATAGAAGCTCTGAACAGACCAATAACAAGCAGTGAGAACTGAAATGGTAATGAAAAAGTTACCAACCAAAAAAAAAGTTCAGAACCAGATAGATTCACAGCTGAATTCTATCAGACTTTTAAAGGACACCATTCCACAAAATAGAGAGAGAATCCTTCCTAAATTATTCTATGAAGCCAGTTAATCACCCTAATACCCAAACCAGGAAAGGACATAACAACAACAACAAAAAAGAAAACTACAGGCCAATATTCCTTCTATGCCCAAAATCAGCATAGAAGGGACATGCCTTAAGGTAACAAAAGCCATCTATGATAAACCAGAGCCAACATTATAGTGAATGGGGAAAAATTGGAAGCATTCCCCTTGAGAACTGGAACAAGACAAGGATGCCCACTCTTACCACTTCTATTCAACAGAGTACTGTCCTAGCCAGAGCAGTCAGACAAGAGAAAGAAAGAGCATCCAAATCTGTAAAGAGGAAGTCAAAGTGTTGCTGTTTGCTGATGACATGATTGTATACCTAGATGAACATGAATGCAAAAATTCTCAACACAATACTAGCTAACTGAATTCAATGGTGTATCAGAAAGATAATCCACCATGATCAAATGGGTTTCATACCATGGATGCAGGAATGGTTTAACATACACAAGTCAATAAATGTGATATACCACATAAACAGAATTTAAAACCACATGATCATCTCAATAGACACAGAAAAAGCATTTGACAAAATTGAGCATCCCTTTGATTAAAACCCTCAGCAAAATCGGCATAAAAGGGACATACCTTAAGGTAATAAAAGCCATCTATGATAAATCCAGAGCCAACATTATACTGAATGGGAAAAAGTTGAAAGCATTCCCCCTGAGAACTAGAACAAGACAAGGATGCCCACTGTCACCACTTTTATTCGATGCAGTACTGGAAGTCCTGGCCAGAGCAGTCAGACAAGAGAAAGAAAGAAAGGGCATCCAAATCAGTAAAGAGGAAGTCAAACCGTCACAGTTTGCTGATGGGATTATCATATACCTAAAGACTCATCCAAAAACCTCCTAGAACTGGTAAATGAATTCAGCAAAGTTTTGGGATACAAAATTAATGTACACAAATCAATAGCTCTGCTATACACCAACAGTGACCAAGCAGAGAATCAAATCAAGAACTCAACCCCCTTTAGCTGCAAAAAAATTAAAAAATAAATAAATAAAATACTTAGGAATATACCTAGCCAAGGAGGTGGAAGACCTCTACAAGGAAAACTACAAAACACTGCTGAAGGAAATCACAGATGACACAAATGGAAACACATCCCATGCTGATGGATGGGTAGAATCAATAGTGTGAAAATGACCATACTGCCAAAAGCAATCTACAAATT
>NW_012121820.1:9599782-9634590 GCF_000951035.1 Colobus angolensis palliatus | reverse complement strand
ATCAATAGTGTGAAAATGACCATACTGCCAAAAGCAATCTACAAATTCAATGCAATTCCCATCAAAATACCACCGTCATTCTTCACAGAACTAGACAAGGAGGTGGAAGACCTCTACAAGGAAAACTACAAAACACTGCTGAAGGAAACCACAGATGACACAAATGGAAACACATCCCATGCTGATGGATGGGTAGAATCAATAGTGTGAAAATGACCATACTGCCAAAAGCAATCTACAAATTCAATGCAATTCCCATCAAAATACCACCGTCATTCTTCACAGAACTAGAAAAAACAATCCTAAAATTCATGTGGAACCAAAAAAGAGCCCTCATAGCCAAAGCATGACTAAGCAAACAGAACAAATCTGGAGGCATCACATTACCTGACTTCAAACTGTACTATAAGGCCATAGTCACCAAAACAGCATGATTCTGGTATAAAAATAGGCATATAGACCAATGGAAAAGAATAGAGAACCCAGAAATAAAGCCAAATCCTTACAACCAACCGATCTTTGACAAAGCAAACAAAAACAAAGTGGGGAAAGGACACCTTATTCAATGAATGGTGCTGAGATAATTGGCAAGCCACATGTAGAAGAGTGAAACTGGATCCTCCTCTCTCACCTTATAAAAAAATCAACTCAAAATGGATCAAAGACTTAAATCTAAGACTTGAAACCTTACAAATTCTAGAAGATAACACTGGAAAAACCCTTCTAGACATTGGCTTAGGCAAAGACTTCATGACCAAGGAACCCAAAAGCAAATGCAACAAAAGCAGAGATAAATAGATGGGACTTAATTAAACTAAAAAGCTGCACAGCAAAAGAAATAACCAGCAGGGTAAGCAGACAACCCACAGACTGGGAGAAAATCTTCACAATCTGTACTTCTGACAAAAGACTAATATCCAGAATCTACAAAGGAACTCAAATCAGCAAGAAAAAAAACAATCCCATCAAAAATCGGGCTAGGGAAATGAATAGACAATTCTCAAAATATACAAATGGCCAAAAAACATATTAAAAAATACTTAACATCATTATGATCAGGGAAATGTAAATCAAAACCACCTTACTCCTGCAAGAATGTCCATAATCAAAAAAATAGATGTTGGCATGGATGTGGCAAAAAGGGAACACTTTTACACTGTTGGTGGGAATATAAACTAGTACATCCACTATGAAAAACAGTGTGGAGATTCCCCAAAGAACTAAAAGTAGATCTACTGTTTGATCCAGCAGTCCCACTGCTGGGTATCCACCCAGAGGAGAAGTAATTATACAAAAAAGATACTTGCACACGTATTTGTAGCAGCCCAGTTCACAACTGCAAAAATATGGAACCAGCCCAAATGCCCATCAATCGATGAGTGGATAAAGAAAATGTGGGTGTGTGTGTGTGTGTGTATGTGCATACACATACACACACACCATAGAATACCACTCAGCCATAAAAAGGTAGGAAATAATAGCATTTGCAGCAACCTGGATGGAATTGGAGACAATTATCCTAAGTGAAGTAACTCAGGAATGGAAACCCAAACATTGTATGTTCTTGTAAGTGAGAACTAAGCTATGAGGACACAAAGGCATAAGAATGATACAGGGGACTTGGGGGAAAGGATGAGGGCGGTGAAGGATAAAAGACTATACATGAGGTACAGTGTTCAGATGGTGGGTGCACCGAAATCTCAGAAATCACCATTAAAGAACTTACGTACAAAAAAAAATGTTTTAAATAAGAGTTCCAAGAGTAGCAAGAGGGCTCACTAATATGTGATCACTTTGTCAGTCTCTGCTTGCATCACATTTGTGCTTTTATTGGCCGACACAAGTCACACGAGGCTAAGCTCCAAGACGTTCACACCTCCTTGTTTCTACCAAAAGCCATGGAAACAAGGAGGTGTGAACAAACGCAAACCAATCCTACGATAACATATGAATCTAGGTCTAAAATTTTTAATAAAAGGTATTAGCACACCGAATCCCGCCTAATATACTAGGAACAAGTAGGTTCGTTCTAGGTTGCACAGGTGACTCAGCATTAAGAAATCTGCACTGTGCTGGATCAGAATGGGGGCTTCAAAGGGCCTTGTCTTTCTGTGATCAGTTGTGCTGATGTAACGTGGAGACCCAGAGAGGTGAAGCATGTTGGCTGAGGCCACACAGGGAGTTGCTGAGGAACTGGGATATGGCCTGGTCTCCGCAATTTCTCTGCAGTGCTCCCAGAATGGGGCCAGTGGCTGGCTGACTCAGCTTCTGACCCCACCCCCCTCATCCATTCATGATCCTTGAATCCGTGCCTTCCCACCCCAGGACCCTGCACCACATCTCTTCTGCAACTTTCTCCCCAGTGTTGCTCATGTGTTGACTCTTCCAGGCCTATAAGAGGAAGACAGAAGCAGCCAAGAAGGAATATCTGAAGGCTCTGGCAGCCTACCGGGCTAGCCTCGTCTCCAAGGTAACACCTGGAATCTCCAGGCGCAGCCCTGATCAGAGTGGGGCCGTTTGAGGAATGGAACAAGAACCGGGGCCCGTGGGAAGGCCAGCACCCCAGGTCTTAGAAAGGATGGGTCAGGACTACATGGTCATGTCTGCAGGGCACCTACAGCATGCCAGGCTCATTCTGGGCACTTTACATGCATTTCTTTCCACTGGATTCTTCCAACAAGAACCCAGCACCCAGAGGGGTTGAGCAACTTGCCTGAAAAGACCCAGTTTGTTGAAGGGGCTGCGCTAGGATTCAAACGCAGTTTTGCCAGTTTTATGTGGCTTTTACTTCTGACCGCTGATGGGGCTTGGGACATGCTACCCCAAAATATGGCACCTCGTCACCACACCCCCGGCCGCCTCTGTCAACACCAGCAATGTAGGAAACTAGGTGTGGCTGTGGATGTGTGGCCCAAGTGGAGGTGGGTGGCACACAAATTGGTCCATAAAAGGCCAAGTAAAAGGCGGTTCAAAGTCAAGGGAACAACATCTGCAAAGGCACAGAGGCTGGAAGGAGCATGATTAGAGCTGGCTCAGTGGGATGGTGCTTGTCCCACTGGCCAGGCTGAGGAGCATGGATTCCCCCATGGGGAGGGGACCCCCCAAAGATAAAAGCAGTGGGTGGCTGGATGGTCAGAGCCAAGGGGACTAAGGCCCCTGTGCTAGCTCTGGTTAGTCCAAGCTCTCTCCCAAGAGAGCCAGCCAGGGGCCATGTCAGTGGGTTGCAGAGCCTCCTGGCCTCACAGCCCAAGTTCTGGTTCGTCCCTCTTCTGTTCTCCAGTGACTGATACCTGTCTCCTTCCAGAGCTCCCCGGATCAAGGTGAGACCAAGAGCACTCAGGCAAACCCACCAGCCAAAATGCTCCCACCCAAGCAGCCCATGTATGCCATGCCAGGCCTGGCCTCCTTCCTGACGCCGTCGGACCTGCAGGCCTTCCGCAGCGGGGCCTCCCCAGCCAGCCTCGCCCGGACGCTGGGCTCCAAGTCTCTGCTGCCAGGCCTCAGTGCGTCCCCGCCGCCGCCACCCTCCTTCCCACTCAGCCCCACACTGCACCAGCAGCTGTCACTGCCCCCTCACGCCCAGGGCGCCCTCCTCAGTCCACCTGTTAGCATGTCCCCAGCCCCCCAGCCCCCTGTCCTGCCCACCCCCATGGCACTCCAGGTGCAGCTGGCGATGAGCCCCTCACCTCCAGGGCCACAGGTAAGCAGGGAAGAGCAGGAACAGCCCTCTGTGACTGTGTGGGGAGGGGAAGTGGCTTTGCCCTTTCAAACCCCAGCCCTGCCACTGACCGGTGATATAACCTCAGCCTTGGCACCTGACCTGAGCCTCAGTTACCACATCTAGGAAGTGGGTCTCGCATACCTTATCTGAGATGCACTGGCTGCAGTGAACAGTTCAGAAGTTGCCAGACTGACTCATAGGATATTCCAGTCCCTGCTTCCTGCATCCTCAGCCCTAGCCCTGGTCTTTCCCAAAGCCTTCAAGACCTTACCCCTACTAATTGTTCCACAGAGCTTGCTACAAGGTTCACATGGCCCTTAGAGGTCATTGGGCTTAGTAATTCCATTTTACAGATTGGGAAACTGAGGCCCACAAAGGGAAAGGCCCTGAAAGCAAAGTCCTTCAGCCCCTGATTCAGCCAAGACAAGGGTTGAATATTTCTCAGGGTGCTCTCCTGGGAGCAAGGCAGCAGCCCTGGAGGCAGAGGGGCCGTTCTGGGTGACATGGAGGCAGTGTCTCTTCTGTGTGGACACCCTTGGACACAGGGGCTCCCACCCCGGGAGGCCTGGGACAGGCTGCCCCCTTCTCTCTCCTTGGCTCATGGCCTCCTCCTTCCCCATCTGCAGGACTTCCCACACATCTCTGAGTTCCCCAGCAGCTCGGGGTCCTGCTCACCTGGCCCATCCAACCCCACCAGCAGCGGGGACTGGGACAGCAGCTACCCCAGCGGGGAGTGTGGCATCAGCACCTGCAGGTTAGTCCTCGCCTGTCCCTGCCTTTGTCCTGCCGGCCAGGGAGACTGGGAATAGGATGGCCAGAGATGGGAGGATGGCCACGGGCAGCGTGGACAGGGGAGGACACTGCAGTCACTGTCAGCCCTGCCGAGGGGATCGAGACCTCCGATGACACCGCAGAGCCAGGCCCCGGAAGGACTCTGCTGGCCTGAGGCTGAGCCCTGCTTGGGAAACTGACTAGTCTTCAGTCTTGCTGCTCCTTCCTTGCTCCTGTTTTTTTCACAAATGCTTCCACGTGACATTCACAGATGAGTCCTGCATCTTAGGCCGGTTCCCTAGAAGCAGAGCCTGAGGCAGCAGGGATTGGGTGCCCTTAGAGATGTGCTGGGGAAAGCCTGCAGGCGAAGGGGGCGAGGGAGGCAGGATGGGGTGGGGGAAGGAGCCGAGGGGGGATGTGGCCTCAGCTGAAGACTCGCTTCTGCCTCATCCCGTGGGAGCCCTAGAGCATAAACTGTGCTAGAGTAGCTCCCACCTGGAGGTCAGGGAACTGGTTTTTTTTGTTGTTTTTGTTTTTTTTTTTTTTTTGAGACGGAGTCTCGCTCTGTCGCCCAGGCTGGAGTGCAGTGGCCGGATCTCAGCTCACTGCAAGCTCCGCCTCCCGGGTTCACGCCATTCTCCTGCCTCAGCCTCCCTAGTAGCTGGGACTACAGGCGCCCGCCACCTCGCCCGGCTAGTTTTTTGTATTTTTTAGTAGAGATGGGGTTTCACCGTGTTAGCCAGGATGGTCTCGATCTCCTGACCTCGTGATCCGCCCATCTCGGCCTCCCAAAGTGCTGGGATTACAGGCTTGAGCCACCGCGCCCTGCCGGAACTGGCTTTTTTAACCCCTTCATCAGTCAGCCCTCGGCTGTGGGCTGCCCAGGTGGGGAGTGGAGCCTACTGGGCAGGGCAGCTCCCAAGAGTACAACAGCTGAGAATGCAGGACAGGGGACCCGGGTGAGACACGGTGGGAGAACGGACCCACTGTCTATCCCGAGGAATTAGACACCTTAGAGACCCCTTTCCCCTGCACCCCAGCGTCCTCCCTAGTCCTCCCGTGGGCCTCCGTTCCCGTCCTGCACTCCACCTTTCAAACCCATGCTAACGCCTCCCTCTAGGAGGTCTTCCTGGATCCACACTACCCCAGCTCCGGGGAAGAGTGACCTTTCACTCCAGCCAGCAGGAGAGGGAGGATGCAGTGAGGAGGGACGCTTGCTCCTTCACCCGCCAGCCGGGTTCCCATTCCCTTGGCAAGAACGAGTCCCACAGCCACACCTGGGGGATGTAGTGCCAAGCAGCTGTTCCAGGGATAGCGCCACACCCTGGAAGGCACAGCGCACTTGTTGGGTGGCCACCTTGCTGAGAACCCCTGCCCCCAGCCCTAGCCTCGGCCTCCCAGCACAGGGCTGATTCCTCTGCTGACCCCGCCAGCGCCCTTGGGCACTGAACAAGTGGCCACCACGCATGCCCCGTTTGACATGCCTGGGGTGAGACATACGTGGGTGGGCGGACTCGGCTCAGCAAGAATCCCTTCCCTGCACCCCAAGCACGTGCAGACCCTCCTGCCCCAGCCCTTTCCCGCCCCCAACTTTCCTTCTCAAAAGTCAAAATACTTAGGGCATGTAGGGGAGTGTCACGCAATGTCCAAGCCTCCTGAGGCTGGCCCATCACATCCAGCATGGAGGTCGGACTGCAACAGGGCCCTGTTTTAAAAACATAAAAGGCACCTGTCCCTCCCTTAATTCAGTTTGAGATTTACAAATTCCTGGATTAAAAACGGCTGTGAGAGCAATGGTGACATCAGCGTGCGCCTCGATGAAGGACGGACACACTACTGCCCTTTCACCCAGGGCTGAGGACCAGGTGGTCCCCTGCTGGGATTCCAGGAGGGGCTTGGTGCAGAGTGGGGTGGGGGTAGGGGAGCAGCTGCAAGTCCCTCATTCGGCTGCAGAGGGGCAGCTGAATCCAGTGGGGGTTGGGGGGGCGTGTAGAGTGCAGGGGTCCTGGTGCTCCCCTGGCCTGGGGAGGTACCCAACAGCTTTGACAGCCCCTCCTCTCTCTCACAGCCTGCTCCCTAGGGACAAATCGCTCTACCTCACCTAATCCCGCCTCCCCACCATCCCTGAGGCTCGCTGGAAGGCACTGCTCAGAGCCTGAAGGGCTGACAGCAGAAAAGAGGCCCTGGCCAGAGGCAGGGTGGCCCATCGGAGGGAGCAGTGACACACCCATTGCCGGGGGCTGAGTCTCTTCCTCGACCTCCCACCAGACTCTGCAGAGGCAGCCCACTGCCCGCCGCCAGCCCAAAGAACCTGCAGGAACCTTCTGCCCGCTGACCTGCTTGCTCCAGGGTAACTGTGGACCCTGTCTTCGCCCTGCGCACGGTACCCTATGTCTGGATGCCTGGCCTCGGCCCCAGCCCCAGCTCACGTGGGCTGCCCCTGGCGGGGTCGCTTACCAACGGACACCCACCCCAGAAGCATGGGCCAGGGGGCCGGCCCCCATCATAGACGTGCACATCGGTTTTCCAGTGTGAACAAAAGATTACGAAACCTAGAAACTGTTGGTTCCGTGTAAGTAGTTGACTACGTGTTTTAGAACTGTGCTGAAGACATCTGTAAGATTATTTTGTGGGGAAAAAAAGTAGTTTCCTTTAAGGTAAAAATCATTTTATATGATCCTTAGCACATTTTTAAGTTTTATCTTAAGGGAGATGTGCACAAAAGCGGCTGCCAAACCGTTTCGTCATCCTCACAGCAAGGACCGGACGATTGCTAGCCACCCCGGAGCACCGCTCTCCTTTTAACCATGTGTTCATCTATTTTAAATTGCCAGCGACGACTTTTGTCTATTTATGAAGAAACCTTGAGAACAAAGTTGCAGCTTATCCTACCGTGTGCGTGGTTTTGGGGTTTGGTTTGGGTTTGGGTTCTTGACGTCGTTTGCAGCTGTTTCCTGGCCCTGGCGAGTGTCTGTCTTGGTGCCCAGTGCTTCTCTCAAATCTCTTTATAATAAAACTTCTGAAAAGCTGAAAACAAGTCTGTGTCTCCTTGTCCTTGGTGAGTCAGGGTTGAACCCCCTAAAGTGGCATAGAGCCCCTCGGGCCAGATGGACTCAGGTCAAAGTCTTGCCTGACCTTTACCAGCCCGTGTGGGTTTGTGTGGCTGATGGGAGCACCCTGACCTTAGTCTTGCCCTCTAAAGGGGTAACGGTGGTACAGACCCGTAGGGCTCTTGTGATGATGAAAAGGGTTGTGGGCAAGAGTGCCGCCACACAGGAACTTGCATCGGCTGGTGACAGTGGCGAGCCCTTCCTCTGGAGGATGGGGCCTGGAAGTGAGCAGTGGGAACCCAGGGAGGAGGCCAAGGGGTTTTTCAAACCTGAGTGTAGGAAGCATCCTAGACGGGATTCTTTAAACCAGGTTTCCCAGCAGATATTAGATGGTGATACTAACAACAACAACAAAAGGCAAATAATACCTGACTGTTTTAACTACTTCTGGAAAAATACCAATTGCCTGGTGGAAAGATGCAACGCTCGCACCCTGCATTGCAGCCATTTTGAGGTGGGGGCAGGTGCCCCTGCTCCCAGCCAGGCTCGGGACTCAGATAGAGGAGCCTGCACCCTCAGGACAGCTCTCCCAGCCTCTCACTCTCCAATCACGGTAAACCCCTCCTTCCAGATGACAGCCCAGGAGTGGGGTGCAGTTTCCCCACTGGAGGGCATTTTGTAATCCACTTTGGAAAAATAAGAAAGAAAACCCCAAACAAACCAGCCACCTGCCATCCCATCAGCAGCAGCACCGCAACGTGCGGCATAAATATTTCATGTGGTTACAATTTCCTTTTCTGTGTGGAGCTTGTCAGTAACATGACGGCTTAGACAGTTTAATATTCAACTCTTGCTTCCACGTTTGCGAAAACAGCATCATTGGGATCCACGCAGACAGCCCACAATGACAAGAGTACAAGGCCCTCCTTGTAAAGTGGTGCTGAGGCAGAGGCCTGCTGCCATCCCTCACAGCTGCACCAGGAGCTCAGGAGTCTTCCAAGCGTCCACACGCCAAGGCCAGCCTCTGGGCTGCACGGGACACGCAGAGGCCTCAAGCAGAACCTCAGCACCCTGCCTGCAGATACCGGGGACTGTCGCACGGGCGTGTTCTGGGGCCCCAGAGAGTGGAAATAGAGCCTAAAGGCTGATTTCAGGGCCATGGAGTGGACAGCACCTGTCTTAGTCCATCCCAGCTGCCATAACAGAGTGCCATGGGCCAGGTGGCTCACAGCAACACAAACTTACTGCTCACATTTGTGGAGGCTGGGAGGTCTAAGATCAAGGCACTGGCAGCTTCAGCGTCGGGTGAGGGTTCACTTGCTGGTGTGTAAACATCCATCCTCTCTCTGTGTCTGACAGGGCGGGAGGGGAGGGCACTCTCTAGAATTTAACAGCACTCACCCTAATCCTGAGGGCTCCACTCGGTCACCTTCCAAAGGCCCCGCCCCCAAATGCTGGCCCATTGAGGGTTAGGATTCCAATAATCAAATTCTGGGAGGACACAATCCTTCAGTCTGTAGCACCAATTACAGTGGCTGGCGCTGGTGTCCCCCTCTCCCCGGGCTCTTCTGTTGCCAGAGCCCATCCCCAGGTCCTGAGTGCCATCCCAGTCATTACCTCCTCGAGCTGCCACAGCTAATGACCAAATAATGGAGACGCCAATTCTGTGGTCCCATTCACAACCCGAGTCCCTGGGAGCAGCCTGAAGCCGCCTCCAGCAGCAACACCATCCTTGCTAAGCTCCTTCCTCCCACCCCTCCCTGCAGAGGATGTAACTCTCTTCTGAAAGTACCCGCTCAGGAAATTGCTTGAACCAGAATCCCCATCCAGGCCTGTATGTTTCTAAGGCAGCAGCCTACCATACTGGCTATGCCCATGGTCCAAGTGGGGCCACACCAGTGTTGCTCCAAATGCCTCTGGCTCTGACCTTACCTGTGACTACAAGATTTTCAGCCCTGGAACGACAACCCGAGCCCCACTCCAGGGGCTTCCTCCTTCCTGGGAGGCAGCGTCTGCTGCATGTTTTACTGCTCCATCCTGCAGTGACGGTGGCCACGACCCACAGAGCCTCCAAGAGCCCAGGGTCCCACCTGCTGTAAAAGCACTGGGGTCTCTGCCATGGGCTCTCCCACTCCCCATCCCTGCGCTCCCAAAGCTGCCAGCCCTGGGTCCCCCAGCCTTGTCGTGGGCCAGGTTCTCCCCGCAGCATCCTCCACCTGCCAGGGCCAGTCTGCGGTCGGGGTCAGTCTGTGGTCAGGGTCCCTCACACCTTGAGGCTTCAAGTTATTGCCGTACCCTAGAGCAGTGGCCCCAACATTGTGAACACCTTTAACTCCTGCCTGCAGCCTGCCCCCCTGCCCACAGAGCTGGCCCAGGGACCAACCCCACTCACCCTTCCCAGAGCCAAGCGCCTTCCTCAGGTTTCTCCATCTCACACCTCCCCCTACAAACGCATCTCAGTCCAAGCAGGAGGCACAACCTGGGCTGAGGCTGAGACTGTCCCCCAACCACCCCAGAAGGAAGGCATGGCTGGTCCCAAAATTGCCCACTAGTAATTCCTCCCTGGAAAGATACACATACATTTTTACACTGGATTGGAATGTGGGCAACATGGCACAGATTAATTTTCAGAGCCCGCGATGCTAAAATTCGATGCGTTCATTCAGCAAGAATACAAACAGAGCAGCTCCTCTCCACCAGGCCCTCGGCTGAGCACCGGGGATGCCAGCAGGATGGGGCACAGTCTGCCTTCCTGGAGTTAAGGTCCATTTGGGGAGACAGAGATGGAACACATAATATTATAATATTAGCAACTTCATATTATAAACCACAAAAGTATAAATTTATGAATACCATGTGACCAGTGGAAAAAGGGGAACCAGGGGAATGCAGAACAGGGGTACCCCATCCTGCGAGGGTCAAAGGCTTCCTGGGTGAGGTGACATCTGGGCTGTGCCCCGACAAATGACCAGGGCTGGAGTTAGGACTGGCACGTGCTCCCGTGTGCCACACTTTCCTGAGCACACACACCCCCAGAGGCTGTGACTCTGCAACTGTGAACCTCATCAAGAATTTCAGAGAATTCTCTCTGGAGGAAATTGAGGCAGAATCCACAGAGCTGCATAGGGATCTCTTTAAATTGGAAACAGGGTGGCTGTGCTCAGATTGAAGATGAACCTCACGAGTGGCGCTTATTCCCAAACATTCGCCCTCTGCAGCCATCTCCCGGGGTCCAGGCCAGCTCTGACTCCCAGCATGGTGGTGTAGGGTAGTGCATGTGTGGATGGTGAGTGTGGAGGTGGTATGAGTGTGTGCAGTGTGGTCTTGTGTGTTTCATATGTGTGTAAGGGTGAGTTGTGTCCATGTGATCTGTGTGTAGCATGTATGGATGCATAAGTGTGCTGTGCATGTGGTGGTATGCATCTGTGTACATCATATGCATGCCTGTGCATGGTGTGCTTGGCGAGGGCAAGCTCTATGTGTATAGGTATGTTATGTGGTATGCATATGTGTAGCTAGTATGCATGTGTGGGTAGGACATACTTATACACAGCACCCAAAACACATACAGATGCATGCACAAACACATGCACTCACACACACATCAAACTTGGCACATTACACAGACCCACATCACACACACACACACACATGCATAGCATATGGACACACACCACATACCACACGTACACCATGCCCATGCACACGTGCATGCTGCATGTACACACATCATGCAATAACACAAACATGTATACACACATCACATACATACCACATATAAGCCCATCACACACACATACACACATACCAAATGCATACAAATGTCCTTCATAACCCCCATCCACTACTCAAGTGCATCTTACACATACATGCCCATCTCATGCAGACATACATGCATGGACACAAACCACATGACCGTTCATACTGCTGCACAGCACATGCATATACATACATCAGTTAGCATGGAATTATCTGTTCTTGAAAGTTTGAAGTAACTCCCATGCATAAAAGATCTGATGTGCTGTTACAGATTCAGGAGTTTTAAAAACATGTTCAACCCATCAGTAATTAACCAGCTCTGCTTCCCAAATTACCCGAAAGGAATAACCTCAAGCCCACAAAACTCTGAAGGGTCGTCAGAGTGAGAGGCAGTGTGGGGGCAGTGGTTAGGAGGGAGGGCTGCTTCACAGCCTGCCTGGGAGAATATTCACTTGGCTGCCTACAAGTTGTATGAGCTCAGGCAAGTTTCTTTTTCTTTTTCTTTTTTTTGAGACGGAGTCTTGCTCTGTCGCCCAGGCTGGAGTGCTGTGGCTGGATCTCAGCTCACTGCAATCTCCGCCTCCCGGGTTCACGCCATTCTCCTGCCTCAGCCTCCCAAGTAGCTGGGACTACAGGCGCCGCCACCTCACCCGGCTAGTTTTTTGTAGTTTTTAGTAGAGACGGGGTTTCACCGTGTTAGCCAGGATGGTCTCGATCTCCTGACCTCGTGATCCGCCTGTCTCGGCCTCCCAAAGTGCTGGGATTACAGGCTTGAGCCACCACGCCCGGCCGCAAGTTTCTTAACTTATGTTTCCTCATGTCTAACTTGGAGATAATAGTCTCCTCCTCAAAGGACTGTTTGTAACAATGAATTAATATAGGTAAAGTCCTTAAAATAGTATTATCATTATTATATAATAATATTTAATCTCTGCACTGGAAGGTCAAGTTTCTTGCATTGTGTACTATTCAGGATGTACTAGGCTACGCTGCAGGAACAGCTCCCATCTCAGCAGCTAAACCCAATGGAGTTGATTCCTTCAAGCCTCCTCCAAGTCATCAAGACTATCTGGGGATCCAAGGTTCTTCTCTCCATTGGCTCTGCCACCCCCTTCACCCTTGGAGCCCTACCCTGGGAAAGCCAGCCAGTGGTGAGTGAGCTGGGGATCCTGCAGAAGCAGGAAACGAAGTGATGCCTGTCACTGTTTCCCATTCCCTGATGGCCACAACTAGTCAGCAGGGATGGGAAATGGAATCATTCCAGAGAAGGAGTCCCCAACCCCTGTGCCGGTCCGTGGCCTCTTAGGAACCGGGCCACACAGCCGGAGGTGAGTGGTGGGCGAGCGAGCATTACCGCCTGAGTCCCACCTCCTGTCAGATCTACAGTGGCATTCGATTCTCAGCAACATGAACCCTATTGTGAACTGCGCATGCGAGGGATGTAGGTTGCACGCTCCTTATAAGAATCTAATGCCTGATGACCTGAGGTGCAACAGTTTCATCCCGAAACCATCTCCCCGCCACCTGCCAGCCATGGGACAGCTGTCTTCCACGAACCTGGTCACTGGTGCCAAAAAGGTTGGGGACCGCTGTCCTAGAGGAAATGTGCCTTGGAGGAAAAATGCAAGTTTGTGGAACTCACTGCGATGCTTTTGCCAAATATGACAACACATTTTCAGGGGACAAACATGTTGCCCAGAGAGGCCAAGGTACTTGCTGGATGTCACATAATTTGCATGAAGCCGAGAATTAAAATGACATCAGACCCCACATATCTCCTTTTCCAAATTTCCTCCACTTGCACATAGGAAGCAAAACTCCAGGAGGGAAGAGAGCTCAGGCACTAAAGCCCTGGGGGCTTGACTTGCAAAAAACACCCAGATCATCACTTTACACACAACCCCAGCAACTTTGTCTTCCAGCCTCTAGCATATAAGGAAAGTCAGCAAAAAACTGTCTGCTAGAGGAGGGCACACCAAAAGCCATGAGAAGCAATGCTGGGCAAGGGAAGGAGATATAAGAACTCAAACTTAGCAGTCTGGGGACATTTGGTGCAGGATCAAACAGCCCTATGCACGCCGGTTGCCCCTGCAGGCATCATCTAACATGCTTTTAATTTTGTCTTAAGTTTCAACACATATAGGGGGACATGCATGAGTTACTAGACACATTCATTTCTGCAAAATGGCCTGATCCTGGCAAAGTGAACCAGATGAGCTGTCATTGTCCTTCGAATGAAGGAAAAAGATGATGACATTGGGGAGTGGATCTAGTCTGGAGAGGGAGGGCTTGGCTGAGGACCAGAGAGGACTTCAGGCACAACAGAGGTTGCACAGCATCTGGCAAAAATCAGAGACTGAGGATGGCGGCAGCTTTGGGGTTCTAGGACCAACCCTACCCTTTCTGGCTGTGACACCTGGAAGACTTTCCACTTGGAGATCTGGTTTTCTCATATGCAAAACCGTAATGGTAATAGGTATGGCTCAGCCTACTGAGTAAAGAGACAGTATGTGTGAATTGCCTGGGACAATTTAATATAATAAATGTTGTTTGTTTATCTTTCTCTAAGTCTTGCTTTCCTTATCTGAAAAATGGAAATACTATTACCATTCCCAGAGGACACTTTTTGGGATTGCAAATCATGGTGTATTTGTAGGGGTCTGGCTCCTAACGACTCACATTCTCAAGTTTTATTATGTGTGTTTTTTAAGAACCTGGCCCGAGAATGAAGAGACCAGTGTCACCCTTAATCTCTCTGGTCCCCGTTTCACTCTGCCTGCAGGGTACAAGCTTTGCTTCTCTCCTCCCCAGTCTTGCTCCTGCTACCAGAAGGTGCGGCCACCCACCACCCACCTGCCCATCTCTCTGCCAGCCTGGCCTTGCCTGTGTTTGACCTTCTGCCTTAGAGCTCTGCCTCCAAGTGGAGGAAGGCTGCCTTCCAGAGGTTTCTATCAAATACAGAAACAGGTCAGTTGGCATTCATTCAGCAAGCATTTAATGAACTATTAAGTGTCAGCTGCTGTGGCAAAGTGACAAGTGACACAGACCAGGCAGGTCTCCAGCCTTCTGGATGTCAGGATAGCAGGACAAATAAGCCCTAAGCAAGGACACGTGCAGACGCAGAGAAGACTTCCGATTGGGAGGCTGCTGAGAAGGGCCGAAAATCGCTGCTATGAGCAAGAATAAAAGGAGGCCTGTTTTAGATGGGGAGAAGGTGGGGAAGAAAGGCCTTTTGCGGAAGTCCCTGGAGGGTCTGCCCCAGCCTGCAGTCATTTTCCTGCAGGGCTCGGAGGTGTGGACGCATACGGGTGCTGACCAGGGAGGAGCCACTGTCCATCCTTCTCATGAGCTCCAGGGATGAGTGTGAGGGTCCAGGGGCGGGGAGGTGATGTGTGGCCCCACTGCGAATCAACTCCTGCCATGCTTACACCCTCTTTCTCCTCCGCGGGGATCTCTGGTCACCCTCCTGGGCAACAGGAAAGATTCCAATCAACATTTTCTTATACGAATACGCTAATGAATAAACAGGAAGTGTAAGGTGGTGACAAGATATGATAGGGTGACATGACAGGAGACAGCGTGTGGCACCTCAGAGAGGGAACGGAGCTGACTGTTGAGTGGAGACCCAAAGGAAGCAAAGAACTGGCAAGGACAGTACCAGAACAGAGTTCCTGGCAGAAGAACAGGCACACAGACGCCTGGGGTGGGAAGATGCTGGCTTGCTCTGAAATAACAAGGAAACCAGCATTGGCTGCAGAAATGGCCAAAGGGGAGCATGGCATGAGATGAGTCTGAGAAGCCGGCAGGGGCCTGAACAGGCTGCAAGAGGCGTTTGGACTGTGTTGTAAGAACAATGGGAAGTCATCTAAGTTTAGTAGAGGCATGACCCAAATGGCAGTTTTACAGGATCCCTCTGGCGGTTCAGAGGGGAGGGGAGGGGAGGGGATGGTGGGGGTGGAGGAGTGGGCTGCACAGTCATCCAGGGGAGAGGAGGTGGTGATGTTAGACAAGGGTGGTGACCGTGAAGGACAGGAATCCAAATTGCCACGACACAGAATGCCACTGGAAACTGGACATGTACTTGTGGGCACCACAGTTGAGAGCACTGGACGAGGAGCCCGCAGTCCTCAAGTCAGAACCTCGGCCCTGGGGCCTGCACCACTGTGCATTTGCCATGTGAATGTTGTGCCCCCTGTACCCAATGCCAAGGCTGACTTTGAGGCACGGGAAGAGAATCAGACGACAGAAACGAGCTTTCTGAAGTTCAAGGGCAAAGCAGTTCAAGAAACCACTTTGAAGAAGTTCCAGTCACCAGAGGAGGGATGCAGGGGCCAGCTGTGATTTCACTGTTGCCTTCTGCTGTGGTCTGAATTGTGTCTCCCCAAAATTCTTATGTTGAAGCTCTGACCTTCAAGGTGATGGTATCTGGAGATGGGGCCTTTGGTAGGTGACAGGTTGAGAAGAGGTCACAAGGGTAAAGTCCTCATCATGGGATCAGTATCCTAAGAGGAGACACCAGAACCCCTCTCCCGCACACCAGGTGAGGACACAGAGAGAAGGCAGCCGTCACCAAGCCAGGAAAGGCCCTCACCAGAAACCAGCCATGCGGACACCTTGATCATGGACTTTCCAGCCTCCAGAACTGTGAGAAAACAAATTTCTGTTGCTGGAGCCACCCAGTCTGTGATGTTTTGTTATGGCAGCCTGAGCAAAGACACCCTCAGCATTAGAAACGGCCCTAGGGGGAGAAGCAAAGGGGACTCAGACCTGGCAGTGTAAAAATCACACTGGTGGTGCCCTGCGCAGGCCTTTCACACAGTTTTAAAATAGAAGCAACATCTACATGGGTGTAATGGTCCTAATTTTCAAGGTCCTTGACTTCAGCTTTAAAACTGGCCGGGCGCGGTGGCTCAAGCCTGTAATCCCAGCACTTTGGGAGGCCGAGACGGGCGGATCACGAGGTCAGGAGATCGAGACCATCCTGGCTAACACGGTGAAACCCCGTCTCTACTAAAAAATACCAAAAAAACTAGCCGGGCGAGGTGGCGGGCGCCTGTAGTCCCAGCTACTCGGGAGGCTGAGGCAGGAGAATGGCGTGAACCCGGGAGGCGGAGCTTGCAGTGAGCTGAGATCCAGCCACTGCACTCCAGCCTGGGCGACAGAGCGAGACTCCGTCTCAAAAAATAAAATAAAATAAAATAAAATAAAACTTTAATAATATAACTGCAGCCGGGTGCAGTGGCTCATGCCTGTCATCCCAGCACTCTGGGAGGCTGAGGCAGGCCAATCACCTGAGGTCGGGAGTTCAAGACCAGCCTGACCAACATGGAGAAACCCTGTCTCTACTAAAATACAAAATTAGTCAGGACGGTAGTGCATGCCTGTAATCCCAGCTACTCAGAAGGCTGAGGCAGGAGAATCACTTGAACCCGGGAGGCAGAGGTTGTGGTGAGCCGAGATCATACCATTGTGCTCTAGCCTGGGCAACAAGAGTGTAACTCCATCTCAAAAAACAAACAAACAATAAAACACTTTAATAAAATAATCAACCCTTGGTATCTACAGGGGATTGGTCCCAGGACCTTCTACAGATACCAAAATCCACAGATGCTTAAGTCTCCTATTCAAAATGACATAGAATTTGCAAATAACCTATGCATATCTTCCTGTGTATTTGAAATCATCTCTAGATTACTGAAAACACCTAATCCAATATAACTGCTATGTAAATAATTGTTATACTGTTCTGGTTTTATTTATATTAATTTTTACTGTTGTATTTTTAAAAAATATATGTTTGATCTGTGATTGGTTGAATCCATCATGCAGAACCCACAGATACGGAAGACTGACCACATATCCCTGCCTTAAAAAGTCAAATCAGGCTGGGCACAGTGGCTCACGTCTGTAATCCCAGCACTTTGGGAGGCTGAGGTGGGCAGATCACGAGGTGAGGAGATTGAGACCATCTTGGCTAACACGGTGAAACCCCGTCTCTACTAAAAAATACCAAAAAAACTAGCCGGGCGAGGTGGCGGGCGCCTGTAGTCCCAGCTACTCGGGAGGCTGAGGCAGGAGAATGGCGTGAACCCGGGAGGCGGAGCTTGCAGTGAGCTGAGATTGCACCACTGCACTCCAGCCTGGGGTACAGAGCAAGACTCCGTCTCGAACAAAAACAAAAATAAAAAACAAAAAGGAAAAGTCAAACCAGACCATGAAGCTTATGATGTCAGGGTGTCCTCTGCTCTTCCCTCCTTCAATCTGTGACTCTCGCCACCTGGGGGTAAATACTCTTAACTCTTTTTAACAACGGAATATGCACACACTATTACTTGTTTTATAGATTTTTTTTTTTCTTTTTTCTGAGACAGAGTCTTGCTCTGCCACCCAGGCTGGAGTGCAATGGTACAATCTCGGCTTACTGCAGCCTCTGCCTCCCGGGTTCACACCATTCTCCTGCCTCAGCCTCCCAAGTAGCTGGGACTACAGGTGCCTGCCACCGCGGCTGGCTAACGTTTTGTATTTTTAGTAGAGACGGGGTTTCACCGTGTTAGCCAGGATGGTCTCGATCTCCTGACCTTGTGATCCGCCCACCTCGGCCTCAATAGTGCTGGGACTACAGGCATGAGCCTAGCCGATTTATAGATGTTTTAATGCCTTTTATTCATTTCTTTTCATGGAAAAAGAGGATTTAGTGCTCCTCCTCCATCTTGCTTCCCCCTCTGTGTCCTCCCAGTGAACTACACAATCACTGTGGTTAATCAATATTCCAGACTTACATTATTCCTATTCTGTAACTGATGTTTGCTGATGGGTCAAAGCTATGTATTTTTTTCCTTGAATAATTTTTCATTTTTGTTTTTCATGTGCTTAATTTTCCTTCCTGTCACTCATTTTCCCCCAAAGCTCAGAGCTGTAAACCCCTTCTGATTATAGCCAGACACTTTGTGCTCCAATCTGATCTCTTTCTCAGGCAGATTCCAGCCATCATCAGATGCTTCCTGTTATTACTTAGCAAACCCCCCTGCTTTCCTCTATGATGGGCCCTCTCTTTGCAGGATCCCATCCATTCCTCCTTCCTATCTTGCTTCTTTGTTGTGGTGGAATGCATCTTCCAGGCCCTTTCTAAGAAAGGATGGATGAGAAATAAAGGTGCAGTTCTGCAAACGTTTTCGTCTTACCCTCACACTTGATTGACGATTTGACTGGGTAAAGACATCTAGGCTGAAAATAACTTTCTCTCTGAATATTGAAGGCACGGCTTCATTGACTTCTCGTTTCCAGCCTTGCTGCTGTTGAGCGTAGAATATTATTCTGCCTCCCATTTCTTTGTATACTGCTTACTTTTTGCACCCTTCTCTGGTAACTTTTAGATTTTCTCTTCATCCACCATGTCTTGAAACCTCACAGGGATTTAGGTGGGTCCTTCCTCACTCTGTGGGTGGTAGGTGGACCTTTCCAACCTGAAGAGAGCCAGACAGCATCTCCCCTTCCAGCTTCCTCTATCTTACTCCTCGACCATCTTTTTGAACTTAGAAACCAAGAATTTGGCTTCTTTATGCTCTCATCTATGAAGAAGTGGTTCTCATCACTAATAGTAAGAGTGTAACAAACAAAGCACATGCATTAATTCCTCCATGTGTCTTACACAGGGGAGTGGGGAGTAACAGGGTGGTCTCCAAGCTCCTTCCTCTTCCCGTGTCAGGCTGGTTTTTTTTTTTTTTTTTTTTGAGACAGGGTCTTACTCTGTTGCCTAGGCTGGAGTACAGTGGTGCGATCTTAGCTCACTGCAGCTGCCAACCTCCTGGACTCAAGTGATCCTCCCACCTCAGCCTCCCGAGTAGCTGAGACTACAGACACGTGTCACCACACCTGGCTAATTTTTGTAGAGACAGGGTCTCATCACGTTGGCCAGGCTGGTCTTGAACTCCTGAGCCCAAGCAATCCTCCTGCCTCAGCCTCCCAAAGTGCTGGGATCACAGGCTTGAGCCACGGCGCCCTGCAAGGCTGGCTGCTGACCAGACTTATCCTCAGCTCAGCCCGTCCTGTCTCAGTCACTGCCCAGCCCACCTTTGATGGACAGCATATTAATCAGCTTGGGCTACCATAAAAACAGAAATGGTTTAAACAACAGAAATTAACGTTCTCACAGTTCTAGAGACTGGGACTCCAAGGCCAAGGTGCTAGCGGGCTTTGTTTCTTCCAAGGCTAGATGGTCACCTTCTCTCTGTGTCCTCACATGGCCATCCCTCTGTGCCTGTCCGCCTCTGGGGTCTCTGTGTGTCCAAGCCTCTTCTTGTAAGGACACCTGGTAGATTGAATTAGGGCCCCCCTAATGGCCTCATTTTTAACTTAATCACCTCTTTAAACACCCTGTCTCCAAATACAGTCATATTCTGAGGCACTGGGGCTTTGAACTTCAACTTGTGAGTTTGAGGGAGCACAGTTCAGTTAGATGGGGAAATCCCACAGTGCTGGTTAACTCCAATCACTGGTTCTCAGGCCAGGTGAAAGGAAACAGACGCAAATCAGGAAGGATTCTGTGAGTACACAGTAACCAGGTCGCTCTGCTGGGAGGGTAGTGCAAAGTCGAAACACAGCATGCTCCACCTCCAGCTCACCACTGTCCAGCCCAGGAAATCCACACGTCTTTGCAGGTGCCATGCACGCTATGCTGACAGAGCACAAGGGACATTTACTGATAGGTCCAGGGCAGACATTGAAGGCCAGGGCTCCTTCACGCATCTCCACAACGACTCTCAGTCACACCATTTGTTAACTTTCCTGGGTGCCTTCCTAAACCTCCAAGCTTCCCTGGAATCCCTTGACTCCCGTCCAAAATATATTATTAGTATAAAGGGAGTCGACAAACTCATGATCACAAGCTGCAAATTCCAGTGACCTCAGGGTCAGGCAGGTAACATAAGCAAAGGAAGGAGACAGGGGGACATATGAGAGGAAGTGGTGAGGACTGGGGCTAAGTGGAGAGGGGCTGCCCTGCCAAAAAGCATTTAAATTCAATGTGTGTTGGAACACTGCCAGCCACAAACAAAAACCACCAAACACAAACCAACCAACAAAACCAAGTTTGCTGACCAAATGCGGCCTCCAAGCATGTAGTTTGTGACCTTCACTGAGGATATGGTTAAAAGGACAGGCTTTGAAGATACAGACCTGGTTTTGAATTTCACTGTGTTTCTGCGAAACGGTCTGGTCCAAATGTTAGAGATGTATAAGAAATATATGAAATAAAGCATGTAGTGCTTAGTGCAGACCTAACACATAGCAAGTGCTAAATTAATAGTAGCTATTAATATTACTGTGGTAAATAAAAGTAGTGATGTGATTTTAAGCCTTCTCAGCAACAGTGCGGAGAGTACTCACGTGTGGAGTGGTGGTGTCTCCTGGTGGTCATAATTAGGAACTGCAGAGCAGTGTAGCAGGCCTAACAGAATGACTAGGAGCCAAGCGGGCTTTAGGGTGAGACAATGGGTTTGAATCCAGTTCTACCATCTGTGAGTGGGTGACACAGGTCATTCACCTCCATGCTTAGCCTCCATATGCAACTGCCCTACACCTACAACCCCACGGAGTGGCTCTGACAACTTAACAAGACAATGTAATGTCACTTCCTATGCAGTAAAGCCCTTAATAAGTGCTATGATGCTAGGATGATCTAGCATGACGTCAGAACTCAGAACACCCCAGCACCACACTGTCAACATCCTTCTCCCTTGTGAGAAGGTGAAACAGGTGGGTACCCGGTTATTTTTTCTTTTATCGGGTGGCAATGGGAATGGATTACTCCAGACCAGAGCCCCTGACCAGAAAAATAGACCTGCTGTAGACACCTGAAATTCACTGGAGCAAAGTATTCCTTTGAGTTATGCATTGCTCTATCCAGACTTCTCTTTTGAACCGGAAGTTCCCCGGCAGGGTGACTGTATTAGCCCCAAATACCCACGTGAGGTTGAGTTTATCAGCTGCTCCCCGCCTCGACAGGAGGGGCCTGGGGGACACTTTGTGCTGTCATTATCTCCATTTGGGCCCCCACCTCAGTCACAGCCTTCTGCCCACTTGCCATTGCTGGCCTACAGAGCTGGCTTCCCTGCCTGCCCGGGATGGGAGACCCTGCCTTCAAGCTGGCTCAGTTGTCCCCAGGAGGTGGAGAACCAGAGGCCAGGCCTGACCTCAGACAGCAGGGTCCCCCCATCCCGCGGCCCTCTGGGGGAGCTCCCCGCACCCAGGCCTCCTCAGCCCTGCTCCTCTGCCCCAGGTCCTGAGCTCTTCTTCCAGCAAACAGCAGCGGCATCTGTCTGGAAACACAAGAAGGGGCCTCCACTCGTATCCTTTCCTGCCGCCAGATGGAGAAACAAAAACAGGAATAACAGATCACGCTGCCAGAGCACGTGTGCTGGGGCCCGTGCCGGGCACTGCAGACCCACTGGCTCATTTCATCATCTTGCCAACCCCATGTGATAGATACAACGATCGTACACATTTCACAGATGAGAAAACTGAGGCTCAGAAGGGTGAGTGACTTGCCCAAGGTCACAGAGCTAGACAGCAGGAGAGCCTGGGTGGGAACCAGGCAGACCACTGCCTGACCCTTCACCATGGTGCAATGTTTACCCAGTGATGAGCCATCCCTTCCACCTCCAAATCCAAGAGGCCTGCCGCTGACTGACCGAGATCCAGCCCATTACTCCACCATCCAATCGATCACACATGAGCACAAATTATCGAATTGACACTGACCCACCCTGACAAATGTCACTGGCCAAATGTGTAACTGGTCATAACTGACAGATGGACAGACATTTGGCTTGGGAAAGCTAGGGCCTGGCTAATCTTTGCTTTTAAAGGATCTTAATTTTTTTTAAATTTCAAACTTAAAAATTGAGGTACAGTCTACATCCTCTAAAATGCCCACATTTTAGGTGTACGGATTGATGCGGTTTTGTTTTCTTGTCTTTGAGATGGAATCTTGCGTCTTGCTCTGTTGCTCAGGCTGGAATATAGGGGCGTGATCTTGGCTCACTGCAACCTCCACCTCCTGGAGTCAAGGGATTCTCCTGCCTCAGCCTCCCAAGTAGCTGGGATTACAGGCATGTGCCACCACACCTGGCTAATTTTTTTATTTTTAGTAGACATGGGGTTTCACCATGTTAGGCTAGTCTCAAACTCTTGACCTCAGGTGACTGGTCCACCTCAGCCTCCCAAAGTGCTGGGATTACAGGTGTGCGCCACCACGCCTGGCCAGATTGATGAGTTTGACACACACGTATGTCCCAGTCAAGCTACAGGATATTCCTGTCACCCTAGAGATCTCCCACACCCCTTGCCAGCCAACCCCTGCCCCTACTGTTCTGGGCAACCACTGCTCTGATTTCTACCACTATGGCTAGGTTTTGCCTTTTCTAGAATTTCATACCAGTGGAAGCACTGGGTATGCATATGTGTCTGCTTCTTTCACTTAATGGCTTTTAAATTCATCCATGTTGTTCCCTGCCTGTCTTTAATCTCTTCCTTTTTGTCCCTGAACAGGATTCCATTGTAAGCGATCAGGCGCAGTCTGTTTTCTGTTCTCCTGGTGAGAGTCATGTGTGTGTTTCTAGGTTTTGGCAATTATGCCTAAAGCTGCTATCAACATTCTTGTACAAGTCTTTTTGGACATATGTTTTCATTTATTTTGGGTAAATACGTGGGAGTAGAAATGCTTGATCATAGGGTAGGTATGTTTAACTTCAAAATAAAACCTGCCAAACTGTTTCCCCAAGTGGGTGTATGATCTGGTCAATTAATTTTAACTACTCATCTGGTGAGCCAGAACTACCTACCAACTGACTTCCTTTCTAGACCAGTACCATGTGACTCCTGAGCTGGGCTTCTGGGGACTAGAATTATTCCCGGGGACAGGCTGGGTGTTGACCAGAAGCAAAGGATGACATTTGGGAAGTTGCCTGGCTGGCTGCCCGCTTCCTGGGGCCCGTGCTGGGCGCTGCAGACCCGCCGTCTCCTTTCTGCCCCAGCTCCTCTTGCAGGCTTCTGAGGCCAAAGAACTCCTGCCGGGCCAGACATCCCAACTCCCTCTAAGGAGGCCCTCAGCAAGATGCTCATTCGGTCCCTTGCATCAGTGCCAGGTGGAGAGAATGTGACCAGGGCTATCCTGAGGCTGGGAGGGTAGGGAGGGGAGGTAGGAAGGAGAAGGCAGGACCTGTCTAGGCCAGACCAGAGTTCCATGCTCAGGTGTGAGGCTGCACAGCCCCATGGGACACCTCAGATCTGGGAGAGGGAATTATCTCCCCTGTGAGAGTGGGGACAACACTGTCAATAACAGCTCAGCCCTGGCCTCGTGTCAGTTATCAATTGCTACCTAATGAAGAATCCCCAAGCTTATGGGTTACAATGATTATTCATTCTCTCTCACAAACCTGTGGGTTGACTGGATGGTTCTCCTGCTCCATGTGGTTGGCTAGGGCAACAGGATGCTGGAGTTGGAGCGAAAAAGACAGTTTCTCTCCAGATCCAGAGCTCAACTGAGATGACTGAAACATCTGGGGTGGACGGGGCATCTCTCTTCTCTTTCTCCATCTGTGTGGCCTGTTCATGGAGCCAGCTTGGGCTCCCTCATCACACGGTGGTGGTCTTGGGAGCACTGGGCTTTTTTGGTGTTTTTTGTTTTGTTTTTGTTTTTGTGAGATAGGGTCTCACCCTGTCACCCAGGCTAACATACAGTGGCATATTCATGGCTCACTGCAGCCTCGACCTCCCTGGGTTCAGGTGATCCTCCCACCTCAACCTCCTGAGTAGCTGGGACGACAGGTGCACGCTGCTATGTCTGGCTAATTTTTTTTTTTTTTTTTTAGAGAGAATGGGTCTCACTATGTTGCCCAGGCTGGTCTTGAACTCCTGGGTTCAAGTGATTCACCCACCTCAGCCTCACAAAGTGCTGGGATTACAGACGTGAGCCACCATGACCAGCTGAATTGGACTTCTTACATGGTGTGGTAGGCTGAATAGTGTACCCCCAAAATTCATATCTGCCCAGAACCTCAAAATACAACAACCTGATGTATGGTTGTATATGACCTCATGTTAACTAGTTACATGTGCAAAGATGAGAACAAAGTCTTTAGAGATGTAACTAGTTAAGATGAGGTCATACTGGATTAGGTTAAGCCCTAAATCCAATGTCAGATGTCCTTCTAAGGAGGTTAGAAGACACACACACAGGGACGAAGGCCATGTGAAGATAGAGGAGGAGACTAGATTATGCCAATACCAGCCATGAAATGCCAAGGACTGCCAGGAGCCAAGAGACAGACATGGAACAGATTCTCCCCCAGAGCCTCCAGAAGGACTCAGCCCTGCCAACACCTTGATTTTGGCCTTCCAGCCTCCAGAACTGAGAATACATTTCTGTTGCCCTAAGCTGCCCAGTTTGTGGTACCTTGTTATGGCAGCGCTGGGAAACTAACTTGCATGGTGGCTGGGGTCTGAGGATGAAGCAGAAGCTAATGGCATCTTGAAGGCTGAGCCCAGAACCGATGGAGCATCACCCCGCCATGCTTCATCGGGCAAAGCAGGGCCTCTCAGCGTAGGCACCATTGACGCGGGACTGGTCTCATTCTGTTTGGCGAGGGCAGAGGAATTGAAGGAGGTTGCTCTGTGCGTTCCAGGATGTTTAGTGGAATCCCTGGCTTCTACTCATTGCCAGTAGCACCCCCCCCACCAGGCCCAACAACTAAACAAGTCCCCAGAGATTGCCCAATATCACCTGGAGGACAAAGCCCCCCGGGATTGAGAACCGCTGGGTTAAAGTAAGTAACAGGATCAGCACAGCTCCCAGGGGAGGGGCTGCACGAGCACGTGAACAGCAGCAGGCTCCGAGGGCCACCAGTGGGACAGTCCCCCACTTCAGGATCACCTGGAACTTGCCTTGAGATTTGCAGGATGTACCCCACAACCCCCAGATCTTTTTTTTTTTTTTTCTTAGAGACAGAGATTCCCTGTCGCTCAGGCTGGAGTGCAGTGGTGCGATCATGGTTCACTGCAGCCTCGAGCTCCCGGGCTCAAGCGAGGCCTCAGCCTCCTGAGTAGCTAGGACTCCAGGCACAAGCCACCATGCATGCCCGGCTAATTTTTATTTTTGTAGAGATTGGGGTCTTGCAATGTTGCCCAGACTTGTCTCAAACTCCAGGCATCAAGTGATTCTCCTGCCACTCAGAGTGCTGGGATTACAGGTATGAGCCACGTGCCTGGGCCCCCACAGACCTTCAATCCCACGGGTTCCACCTTAGGAAGTGAGTCCCGGGTGGGGGTCAGAAGCTGGCGCCCAGGTCCAGGACCCCATGGAGGGTTACCTGTGACTTTGGGTGCTTCTGCACACTTGTTGCCAACTTGAGATACTGAATTCAAACCACCGTAGAACTGCTCCCTGTACCAGGTGAGAAGTGTAGGAAAATGGTTTGAAGCCATGTGGTTTGCCCTGGGCAGTCTAATGGGCAAGACATGAATGCACATGTGTCCAGGTTGGGCACTGCAAAAAGGATGCCACATCTGAGGGCAACAGGGCAAACATACTAACTCACATGAGTGGCAGAGGTAAAGATCCATGGGCTTCCACCTGAGTCCTGGAGCAGCATGGGAGAGCCTCTGCCCACCTAAACCAGTGCTGGCAGCCCCAGCCATGCCACACGCTTGGGAGAACATGTTCACCCTGTGCCGCACCCTCCGCTGCCCAACCCCAAACCTACACTGTGGCCTCGGCGTGGCAGGTGGCTGGCGGGAGCACACCCGGCGTCGGGGGTAAGGGTGTGTGAAGCACAGAGCGTGGCATCTGTGTGTGCAGCAGAGTTCACCCGGGAGGAAGCAGCGTAACATTTGCCTGGTTTCTTGTATGTTGCAATACACGCTGGACACTGATTTAGAAGGGCTTTTTTTGCTTGTTTTAAAATGATACATTTTCACATCTCCATCTCTGTAGCCATGACCCAAAACAAAATGGAATGTTTCCATCACCCCTGATAGTTCCCACGCGCCCCTGTTCATCAGTGATTTCACCTACCTCCCTCCCCACTACCTCCCCAGGTAAACACTGCCCTAACTGTTATTGCCATAAACTGAGTTTGCCTCCTTTTCTATCATTTTATATAAATGGACTCATATTGTTATCTTTTCTGTCTGGCTTTTCTTCAGCACCATTTTTTCAAGATTCATTCCTGCAGCTGTGTATAGCCATCCCTTTTATTTTTCTTTTCTTTTCTTTTCTTTTTTTTGGCAACCAAGTCTTGCTCTGTTGCCAAGGTTGGAGTGCAGTGGTGCAATCCTGGCTCACTGCAACCTCCACCTTCCCAGTACAGGCCGTTCTCCTGCCTCAGCCTCCCGAGTAGCTGGGATTACAGGCTTGCGCCACTGTGCCCGGCTAGTTTTTTGTATTTTTTAGTAGAGATGGGGTTTCACCATTTTGCCCAGGCTGGTCTCAAACTCCTAGCCTCAAGCGATCCACCCACCTCAGCCTCCCAAATCCCTTGTACTTTTTATTGGTGTGCAATATGATAAAAAAGAAGCTTGGTTTATGAAATTGCAGTTCCTAACTGGATGCTACTGTTTACGGCCCAGTGCCAGAGCCCCTACCCCTCCTTCTCTCCTTCCCTGAACTCCATCTTTACACTTTGGCCATGACCACTGTCACCCAACTCACCTAAAGTAAGCGTCCCATCCCGCCTCAGTCCAGCTTTCTCCCAGGGCCACCTGTTATCGTTCACACTGCGCAATGCCATCCTGACTCCAATTCCCGGGGGAGAGGTGACGGATATCCTAACTACTCTGCTTCGATTATGATACATGGTATGCATATGACAAAATCTCACATGTACCCCATCAATATGTACAAATATTGTATATCAAAGATGGAGAACTACTGTAAAAAACAATGACCGGAGGAAGAGAAGCCTTTTTCCAGTTTACACCCTGGCCCGGCCTGGCTGGTAGCAGGTTCTCCACTTCCCACAGCCAGAGCCCTTTAAAAACTGGTTTGGCCCCAATGCCATTGCTGCAACTGGAACGGGCACAGCTGGCTCATCTAGGATAGAAAGCGCATGGCCAGCTTTGTGTGAAAGGAGAGGAAACGCTCCCTCTGCACATAGCTGCTGCTGCTGGATTCCAAATTCCTTGTCCTGTCCTCCCATCTTCCCCGTATCCTGCCCCAACTTATCCTTGAAGCACCGTTCCACTGCAGCCCCGCACACTCCCACCAGAGCCATGGGCCACCAGCCACCACCCTTCCAGGGGATACAGTGTGGCAGAGCACATAGGCCACGCCACTGGCAGTTCAGCCACCTCACGGAGCCTCAACTTCCTCATTTGTGAAATGGGCATAATGACAGCAACTAGCTCATTTGGTGGGAAAACGTAAGATAATCTAGGGAAAGTCCTGGCACAGTGCCTGGTGCACAAGTCGTCACTGAATATTACCTTTTGGTTGATCTGTGCAGGACAGTTCTCCAGGTGGCCTTGGGCCAACCCACCAACCCAGTTCTCCTCACCTGCCACCCCAACCCCCGTCCCCCCACTTTTTTTTTTTTTTTTGAGACAGAGTCTCACTCTATCAGCCAGGCTGGAGTGCAGGTGTGCGATCTCAGCTCACTGTGCAACCTCCACATCCCGGGTTCAAGCGAGCCTCCTGCCTCAGCTTCCCAAGTAGCTGGGATTACAGATGTGTGCCACCACACCTGGCTAATTTTTGTATTTTTAGTCGAGTTGGGGTTAGGCTGGCCTATGTGGGCCAGGCTGGCCTTGAACTCCTGAATTCAAGTGATCCACCTACCTTGGCCTCATAAAGTGCTGGGATTACAGGCATAAGCCACGATGCCCGGCCACCCGCTTTCTTACTTGATTCTCAGGACTAACTTGGTGAGTGCTAGGAATGCAACATCCTGAGATACGTAGGAACTGGCTACAACAGCCCACGCTCTATTCCCCTTTCCCCTACAAACAGAGTATCCTTAGGTGTTTTAGCCCAGCCTATTGTGTTACCCCTGAAGTACACAACCTGGGCTGGGCTGTCTTTTGGGGTCTCTCAGCTGTGGTACAATTGGGGCACACACTGAGACTCCATTCACGCTGGGGAAGATTTCCTGAGCCTGGGGGACTGGCCTGCAATGAATCGCAGGCTTCTGCTGTCCCTTGCTGTCTGTCTGTAAGTACCAAACCCATTTCATTTCATGTAACTTGTGTGCATGGGGGTTCTGCCTCACCGGATTCAGGCAAGCTGGTCACCAGTGCACAGAAACCCTGCTCCACAACCTGGGATCTAGTTGAAACGCTGGCACTAGTGCCGATTTGAGTGGGCTCAATGCCTGGGCAAAAATGCACTTCTACCCCGTCCTTCAGTTTCTCCATCTATAAAAGAGATGGTACGCCTGTAATCCCAGCACCTTGGGAGGCCGAGGTGGGTGGATCACGTGAGGCCAGGAGTTCAAGACTAGCCTGGCCAACATGGCAAAATCCCATCCCTACTAAAAATACAAAAATGAGCCAGGTGTGGTGGTGCACGCCTGTAGTACAGGTGACTCATAAAGTCACTTCCAAACCTCACATCCTGTAAAGCTGTGATTCCCAGAGGCTGAGAGCTCACCACTACTTTTGTACTTTCATTTTAAATATTTAAATCTTCAATCCATTTGCGAGTGGCATTAGTACAAATATGAGCCATGGATCTAAGTTTACTTTTTCCCCAAATGGTTGCCCAGTTGTCTCTTTGCTATGTATTAAATGTCCCATTTCACCTTTTTGAGTGACACTCCTTTAATTAGAAAATTGGGTCCATTTCTGGATTTTAAAAATCTCATTCCATTGATCCATTGATTTTACTATAGATTTTTAATATACTTAAGTATTTTTGTGGGTTAGGCAACCTCTAGTTTCTTTCTGAAATACTTTAGACATATAAATAGTACAGAGAGAATATAACTAGCACCTAGGCAACCTCTACCAATCTTAAACTTCAGTCAGAACTCAACTCTCTTGATTATTGGGAAGAGTCTGCTCTTCCCAATAATTATAATCAAGTTTCCCACGTTTCATTCTACCAGTTGCCATCCTCCTCTGAAAGTAGCTGCTCCGAGTTTATCATTTCCATTATTTAAACACAAATGTAAATATCCACAATATATAATATTGCTTTATGTGTTTTAGAATTTTGTATTTAGAATTTTGTAAATTTCTCTTACTATCAATATCATTCTCCACTTGCAGGTTTTTGAGATATATGTAATGTTGGTGTATGTAGCTTCTCATTCTCATGGTGCTAAGAATTAAATGAAATAATCCTTGTATGCAATTGGAAGTGTCTGGAATGTGATAAACAAGGTTAGCTGTCATTATCAATGTCACTGATCATTATTTTTATTATCACCCTTCCTACAAAACGGATCAAAGGGATCAGAGGTTCACACACGACACTGTTGAGGAGTAGCAAAATGGAGCCCCGATTTCTTTTAGGATAACAGGAGCCGTTTTCCCTGCTCTGAGGTATGTTTGGATGGGAACAGTGGGCTCGGTGTCAGCTGTTCCCTGGTGCTGTGCACAGCTTGCAGGAATGGCTCTGATTTTGTTTAATGACTCTGACATGGACTCCAGACTTGGCCGTATGACTTGCTCTAGCCAATGAGACAGCAGCGAACACTATGCAAGCAGAAACTTGAAAAGCGCTTGCTCACTGGCCTTGCCCTCTTACTGCTCTTGGTCAGACCTGTTACCATGAGAACAAGCCCATGCTAGCCTGCTGGATGATGGGAGACCCTGCAGAGAAAAGGAAGGTGCCCCAGCTGACATCAGAAAGCCCTGTGCCCATCCAGCAGCCAACTTCAGATGAGTGAGTTCCAGCTGAGATAAGCCAAACTTGGCAAAATCGCAGAACTGCCTACATGAAGCTACCCCAAACTGCCATCCCAGAGTTGTGAGCTCAATAAATAGTTGTATTAAGTCACAGAGTCCGGGGTGGTTTGTTATGCTGCATAAGCTAGCTGATACACCTGGTTATCTGACAGCTCCACCAACCACTGACTGTATTCATAGACTTAACTCTTGGTTATATGACCAGAAAACAATATTCCACGTGCGTGAACCACAACCCACAAGAGACAGGCTCCCTTTCAGAAACATCAAATGATGTCCAACATTTGGCAGGTCTGAAAAGCTCTCATCCATACCATGAGTGTGCAAAACATGCCTTGACCAATGATAATCACCAAGGGGCACCTTCTGGGGGACGGTGATATCCCTCCCAAAGAGCAGGCTCTTCCCAAGGTAACCACAGGTGATGTATCGGTGTTTCTAACTGGTCCTAATCCCAAATCCACGTCTGAAACCTCACCTTATACCTACATATGAACTTCACGGGTGCAAACACCACACCTGGTCATACCAGAAAGCAGAGTTCCCAAAAAGGGTAGATGTCCTTCTGCACACAGCAAAGACATGTTGGGCCATGCCTAGAGGAAAAGGAGGCAGAGGCTGCAGAGCTGGAAGCTCAGCTGTTTCGAGGCCCTGGGCTGTCAGATCACTGTCCACAGCCTTGCCAGGAAATGCCCCACAGTCCCACATTTGGAAGTGAACAAGCTGGAAGGGTGATTTTCCAACTGGACACAGCTGGTGATGATCAAGATAGTGACCCCCGAGAATGGCCCTCAGACTCTGCAAGGCCCATTCTCACCACAGGTGGAGTTATTTGCCTGCATAATTGATGAATTCGGGCCCTCTCGCCTGCCCCCAAACACAGAGGAGGGACCGTGTGCTTCCTGACATTGTGGCCTCAAATCCCACAACCACAAGGGCCATCCGTTTAGGGACAACATTGATGTCTGCCTCAGGAAGTCCCTTCCCACTCCACCTGCCTGGGAACACTCCCCTCTGATGTGACTGCTTCTGGACTCACGTTATAAACAATTCCTTTTTTAAGGGCCTGAAACATTGGACTAGAACCACCCACCCCCTAAAAAAAAAAATGCAAATCCACAATACCAAGTACTATACAAAGGTGCTCTCATTATGCTTGGCTCAAAACGATTCACAAGAGGAAAGGAACCGACTCCATATGTACGCGTGTCTAAGAATAAGACAGAGACGCTTTCTCTACGCGTATGCTTCCCAAAAATTAATGAATGAAATCTCTCATCCTAGTCCTTTACAGATTTGTCTAAGGTTTCTTCCTGTGTTTGAATTCCTCTATTAGAAAAAAATTAATCAAAGCAAAATGTCCCTATGGCTAGAAATTAAATATTTATGGACGTATTACAGAAAGCAGTAATTTGCCACCCCCTCTCTCCACACCAACGCAACTCTCACAGTGTAATTCCTGGTGACTACCTAGTATAACTCTAAGTAATATATTTATACCATTCTTTCTTATCAGCACTGACATTAGTTCTTCCCAAATTCCTCTAAAGGTTTTGATAGATTACTTTGATTTTTTCTGCTCCTTGAAACATCACACCTTTAAACAATGCACTTAAACCTCAATTAAATGAGCTTTTCTATTACAATAAATTTTGTCTTCCTACAATTGATGAAAACTCCCTTCCACTTCCCCACCCTTCTTTCATTTTATACCTTTTGATGTCTGTTAGCTGCATCATCATTTTTACCTGTAATTAACTCCTGAATTGCCAGGCACTATTCTGTGTACTGGGGATACAACCTTTGAGAAGACAACATTCCTTCTCTCGTGGAAATGACCCTTTAAGGGAAGCAGAAAATAAAAATATAAAGATGTGCAGAATTTCTGAGAATGAAAACACACTGGATATAAACAAACAGTCATGTGCAAGAGACTGTACCTAGAAGCAGGAAGCTCAAAACTAATTGGGGGCCAGGTGCGGTGGCTCACTCCTATAATCCCAGCATTCTGGGAGGCCGAGGCAGATGGATCACCTGAGGTCAGGAGTTCGAGACCAGCCTGGCCAACATGGTGAAATCCCATCTCTACTTTAAAAATTAGCCAGGCATGGTGGCACATGCCTGTAATTCCAGCTACTGAGGCAGGAGAATCCCTTGAATCGGGGAGACAGAGGTTGCAGGGAGGCAGAGGTGGTGCCACTGCACTCCAGCCTGAGTGACAGAGTAAGACTGTCTCAAAAAACAAACAAAAACACCTAACTGGGGAGGTCACAGAAGGTCTCACCCAGCAGACAGCACCTGAGCTGAGACCTGGATAACAAGAAGCCCGTGACTCTGCAGGTTGTCCAGTCTGACTGTGGGAGCAGACACTGTTCTTGGTATTGAGGGAGCATGTCTTCCCCCAGTCTCACGTAGCTCCATCTCACACATGCACTGATCAGCAATCTGCCAAGTAAGGGAGACGCTCTGCAAACACCTGGGGTGCTCTGTGTAATTCTCTTCTCTCTGGGACTCTGTCCTGAGAAGTCTGCCTACCTTGGTTTTCCCAGGCTCTCAGCCAGTGTCCTCAACTCACGGATTCTGCCAAGTTCCCTGTCTTGGCCCTGCAACCTGAAAACTCACTGGGTCAATTGTAGAATGCATTAGCCTGGGCTGCCATGACAAAAGATCACAGATAGGGTGGCTTCAACAACAGACATTTATGTTCTTCCACGTCTGGAGGCTGGAAGTCCATGATCAAGATGACGGCAAATTCAGTTTCTGTTGAGGACCTGCCACCTGATGGTAAATGTCCTTCCATGTCCTTCCATGACTTTACTCTGTGCTTACACTGGGGAAAGGAGGGATTTTTAGTGTGTGTGTGTATGTGTGTTTTTAGTTAAAGAGGCAGGGTCTCTCTCAGTTGCCCAGGCTGGTCTCAAACTCCTGGGCTCAAGTAATTCTCCCATCTCAGCCTCCCAAAGTGCTAGGATTACAGGTGTGAGCCGCTACGCCCCACCTCTTCCTTTTCTTATAAGGACACCAATCCTATCTGACTAGGGTCCCACCCTTATGGCCTCATTTAACCTTAATTACTTCCTTAAAGACCCTACCTCCAAATGTATTCATATTGAAGGTTAGGACTTCAACATATGAATTAAGGTGGAGGGTGGCACAATTCTTCCATAACAGGGCTCACTCCATTTGTTTCCCATTTCTCAGTGATCACTGTCCTTTGTTGATGGACGTACAGTATCTTGCAAACCATTGTTTTGTCCCTTCTTTTGTTGATCCAGAAGGGAGGTTACCTGTGGTCCCTAGTACTGTATCTTGGCTGGTCTTAGATTTTCACATTTATGTGCATAAAATAGTATCATAGTTTTTTTACATTTTTGTTTTATGGTCATTTGCAATATTTTGTATGTTTGTGCCTTTTTCTTTATTATACTAGCTAGTATTTTTTTTCCCACAGGAACAATTCTGAATTCTACCATTTCCTTTCCCTTTTCTGATTATTCTATGTACTTGCGTTTATTAATTCTCCCTTCCACATCTTTTCACTGATACTTGTTTTGTTTTGTTTTTGAGACAGAGGCTCACTCTGTCACCCAGGCTGGAGTGCAGTGGCACAATCTCGGCTCACTGCAACCTCCTAGGCTCAAGCGATTCTCCTGCTCAGCCTGCCAAGTAGCTGGGATTACAGGTGCCCACTACCATGCCCAGCTAATTTTTATATTTCTAGTAGAGACAGGGTTTCACCTTCTTGGCCAGGCTGGTCTCGAACTCCTGACCTCAAGTGATCCACCTGCCTTGGCCTCCCAAAGTGCTGGGATTACAGGTGTGAGCCACTGCACCTGACCCTTTTGTTATTTTTATTGTTGTTCATTTCTTAACTATGAGTTGGAAATTAAACTTTTATCTTTTTAATATATTTATTGCTATACCTATTCAATGATATGAGTTCTTAGCTAAGCACTGTATTGGCTGTGTCCCGGTGATTCTGATATGTTTTTATTCATAAAAAAGCTTTTAATTTCAATAAAACATACCCCAGAAAATGCACAAGTCTTGAGACAGCTGACAAACCCATTACAGAGTGAACCTACTCATGAAACCAACACCTGGATCAAAAATAGGACATTGACAGCATCCTAAAACTTCCCACTGTGCCACTTCCCAATATCCCTCCATCTCCCAAGCAACTATTATCCTGACTTCTAACACAATAGGTTAACTACACCTGTTTTTGAACATGATATAAGTGATATCATGACAGAGTCTCTTAGGTCTGTTTATTTTCACCCAGCATTATGTTTGTATAATTTGTCCATGTTTCTGCACGTAGAAGAAAAATCTGTTAAAATGTTTTTGTTATGACTGAAATAAATAGAAAATGCAAAATTGCTCCTTAAAAATCTACGTTATTACAAATGATCCAAGCAGATTTCACGATTTGGGGAAGAGGTTGAATAGCTTACCCAATAATATGCAACAGGTTAAAGACAGAAAGTAC
Organism: Colobus angolensis palliatus; assembly: GCF_000951035.1. Lineage (NCBI taxonomy): Eukaryota > Metazoa > Chordata > Mammalia > Primates > Cercopithecidae > Colobus > Colobus angolensis. The sequence goes on along the minus strand of NW_012121820.1, from coordinate 9,599,894 downwards.
TCCAAAGTCACATTAGAAAAATAGAGGCCGGGCGCGGTGGCTCAAGCCTGTAATCCCAGCACTTTGGGAGGCCGAGACGGGCGGATCACGAGGTCAGGAGATCGAGACCATC
>NW_012121820.1:9595279-9599732 GCF_000951035.1 Colobus angolensis palliatus | reverse complement strand
AAAAACAGAACATCTAAGGCCCCTACCCACCATCAGTAGGTGAATTTCTGGAAGAGTGTGACCCCACAGTACTCAGCCTTTGGGGAACCTGGGGAGAGACCCGTGCACTAGAGGATGAATTGCTTGTTGTGACTGTGCTGGGTGCACCTGCTCATTAGACACCCAGTCTTGCAAGACGGTCATTAAAAGTCTCACTTTCACTATTCTCTGGGTCTCTAAGTCCATTCTTTGCGTTCAAACGCATGAATTTGTTCCTCACACATGCACCTTACACTGGATAGGGCTGATTGAAAACAAAATCAAATACACCTTCTAAGTTTCACCTTCCTGCTAGCTCTGGAGCTGGAGTTACTCCATCAAGATTGTGGAAGAGTGTGGTAGGAAGAACAATGGCGCCGCTAAAGATGTCCATTCTTTATCTGGATGAAGGATTTGGCCCATGGCTAATTAAAGGCTGAAGTGAATTGGTCCGCAGTCATCCAGAGACGGAGTGGAATGGGACCCTATGCAGATGAGGGGATGGCCGGCACTTGGCCCACAGCCAATCCGAGGCACTTTCCTTTCCATCTGAGACATGGTGGAAGGTTGTATGGAGAGTAATCTTTGATTCCTTGTTATCCCAGCATGGCAAAATGAAGTTTTTCCTTTTGGTTCAGCTTTTGGAAGTTGGTGTTAATTGGTCTTAGAGTCCCTGCCCCCCAGACCCAAGTGTTTCCCTTTTGATCCAGCTTTAGGAAGTCAGCACACATTGGCCTTAAATTCCCAGGTCCAAACCCTATTCTCCTGCCTCAGTTCAATCTGTCAATATGAAGATTGAAAATACATCATTAAATGAGCATAGCTGTGGGCCAATAGAATTTTATTCATAACACTGAAATGTGAATTTTACATGATTTTTCACATCATGAAATGGTCTTCCCTTGTTTCCCACCCTAACCATTTAAAACAGTAAAAACCAACTGGGCGTGGTGGCTCACGCCTATAATCCCAGTACTTTGGGAGGCCGAGGTGGGCGGATCATTTGAGGTCAGGAGTTTGAGACCAGCCTGGCCAACATGGTGAAACCCTGTCTCCACTAAAAACACAAAAATTAGCTGGGCATGGTGGCAGGAGCCTGTAATCCCAGCTACTTGGGAGTGTGAAGGAGAATCACCTGAACCTAGGGGGGGGATGTTGCAGTGAGCCGAGATAGTCGCACTCCAGCCTGGGCAACAGTTGCACTCCATTGCACTCCAGCCTGGGCAACAGAGTGAAACTCCGTCTCAAAAAAATAAATAAAATAAAATAAAATAAACATACATCCTCTTTATACAATGCTTTTGGAGACAGACTGATCATATGATGCAAATCACTCCAGACTGGGAGTAACAGTCAAGTTTGAGTCTCTGTCCATCAATGATAACCAAGATGAAGTTAATTAGATTCAAACATTTTATTTTCAAGCATAAAATAGGACATTCACAAGACATGCTGAGGTTTTTTTTCTAGTTCTAAAACATAACATGACCCTAAATATATTTAGACAACCAAAAATTATATCAGAGACATGAGAAAATCTGGCAAGAAGGTGATTTAAAGAGGTGGACCCAGCTCACCCTCCGTATTCATTTTCTACTATTTTTGCTATTAAGTTTTCTGGTATTAAAAATTACCAAAACGTAGTGGATTAAAACAACACAAATATCTTACCTTATTATCTCATAGTTTTGTGGGCCAGAGTCCAGCAAGGGTCTCACGGGGCTGAGATTGAGGTGTCAGCAGGGCCGTGTGCCTTTCGGGAAGCTGTAGGAAGGTATCTGCTTCCTGGCCTTTTCCAGCTTCCAGAGACCCCCTTCCTCCACCTTCAAAGCCAGCAACATAGCGTGTAGGCGACCCTACTTCCATCACCACGTCCCTTTCTCTGACCACAGCTGCTACTGGTTGTCTGCTCTTAAGGAGCCCTGTGATTAGATTGGATCTGCCTGGACAATCCAGGCTCCTCGCCCCAACTCAAGGACAGATGATAGCAACTTTAATCAATTCCCTTTTGCCATGCAAGGTAACATACTCACAGGTGCTGGGGACTAGGATGTGGACATTGTATTAGGCCATTCTTGCCTTGCTGTAAAGGAACACCTGAGACCGGGTAATTTACAAGAAAAGAGGTTTAATTGGCTCACGGTTCTATAGGCTTACAGTTTCAAGGATGGCATCAGCGTCTATCCAGCTTCTGGGGAGGCCTACAGGGGGCTTTTACTCATGGTGGAAGATGAAGGGAAGCAGTCTGTTACATGGTGACAGCCGGAGAAAGGGAGGGAGGTGGAGTGGGAGGGAGGGGGTGTCACACGCTTTTAAACAGTCAGATCTGATAACTCACTCACTATAACCAGGACAGCACCAAGCCACGAGGGATCTGCCCCCATGACCCAGATACCTCCCACCAGGCCCCACCTCCAACACGGCAAATTACATTTCAGTGTGAGATCTAGGGGACAAATATCCAAACTATATCAGAAATCTTTAGGGGCGGTATTTTTCTTCCTCCCGTGCTTTTTTCAGCAATCTTGATGGAGTAACTCCAATTCTAGAGCTAGCAGGATAGTGAAGCTTAGAAAGTGCACTTGATTTTGTTTTTAATCAGCCCTATCCAGCTCCTGTCCTGTCACTCAAATCTCCAGGGGCCAAAGCCTAGATGATCCTTTATTTCCTGTGAAACAAAGCATCAGATGGCAAAAGCTCATGTCTCCACCAGGCCTTAAGACCAAGGACTTCCTGGGCTCCCTGAGGGAGTCTGCTCAGTGCATGCTTTTGCATTATCTGTACCAGGGACTGGCAAACCTTTTCTGTCAGGGACAGAAAGGAAGTATTTTAGGCTTTGCGGGCCACATGGAATCTGTCACAACTACTCTGTGACCAGACGGAGGGCCTTCAGTGTGAGTTGTCCGGGTCCTCGGCGTTTTGAACAAAGAATTGGACAAAACACACAGTGACAAAGGAACAAAACAAAGCAGTGAAAGCAGGGATTGATTTTTTATTTTATTTATTTACTTATTTATTTATCTTTGAGACAGAATCTCACTTTGTCACCCAGACTGGAGTGCAGTGGTGCGATCTTGGCTCGCTGCAACCTCTGCCTCCTGGGTTCAAGCCATTCTCCGAAAGCAGAGATTTATTGAAGTGGAAAGCACTCCACAGGTGGGAGCGGGCCCGAGCAAGCAGCTCAAGGGCCTGGTTGCGAAGTTTTCTGGGTTTTAAGTACTCGTTTTGAGGTCCCTATCGGCTACAAAAATGAGTACCAAACTCATGTTTTGCTTTATAGAAAATAAAGGATCATCTAGGCTTTGGGCCCTGGAGATTTGGGGAACAGGACAGGAGCTGGATGTCAGGTCCACAACTACGCCAAATGTCCTGCTTGGGGTCAGGTTCGGGCCCATACTGAGGTCCAAGGGAAGTGGGTGGATGGGCAGATAGCTGAAAAACACTGGGCGGGGTGCCGTAGGCAGGTGAAATGTAGTTTTATTCAGCAGTTCTCTCATCAACAGCTCTTACACACTCTTCTCTCATCAGCAGTTTTCTCACACTGTCTGCCCTGTTTTAGCTGCTTGAGCTGGCTGCTCCCACACACCGCTGTGCTGCCAGCTCTCCCTTGCCTTCAGGGTCAGCAGCTTAATTCTTTTCCTGGGTACAAGCTGGTTCCTGGCTCTCCACTGCCCGCCTGCAAGACGGACATAGGCTCTCTCTCTCTTCCTCTGGGCACCAGCGCGCCGAACCATGTCGAGCCACGCCCAAGAGCTAAGCCCAGCCATGTCCCTAGAGCCCCGTGCAGTGTCGGCAGGGCAGTCATACCTTTTACAGACAATAGTGGCATAGAGCCAAGTATGAACTTACACAAACAGGTTATATAACAAGTGGAGGTGTGAGCCTGCACACCAACCCTGCTGAGTCATGCAGGCCTGGATGTCTGCCTCGACCTATTCCTTGACCAAAGCACATCCATGTGAAGGAAATAATGTATAGAGTAGTCCATTTCCAAGACAAAGTGCCTTGAATTGGCTTAGGTCAGCAAACTACAGAAGAAACAAGATATTCTAGGCCTCTGCTTGGATAGCCGATGCCTGCTTGTCAGCCTCTCCCTTCTCCCCTTCCTCCCTCGCTTAGTTGCCCTCACTCAAACCAAAGACATTTAGTCTAAAATGAAAGTTTACTAGCCTGCAAAATAGCTCACTTTGTTCTTATCAGCCTCCCCAGCTACTTAGGTCATTAGGTCATAAGTCAAATACTTAAAAAGCCCCTGAGCGAACTAGGATTGCAATGCATTGTGGGCTACAACAAAATGCAGCAAGACAACCCTAAAACAGAACATCTACTTTGGGAGGCCGAGACGGGCGGATCACGAGGTCAGGAGATGGAGACCATCCTGGCTAACACGGTGAAACCCCGTCTCTACTAAAAAATACAAAAAACTAGCCGGGCG
>NW_012121820.1:9558064-9590929 GCF_000951035.1 Colobus angolensis palliatus | reverse complement strand
GCAGCTGGGATTCACAAAGGGTTGTCTTCTGTCTGCTGAGTATGGCCTTACTTGGCTCAATACCATAGACCTGAAGCAGACAGGACTCAAATCTCTGCAGCTGGGAGAGTTTTTAAATGCAGCTACAAAGTTTTCCTGAATATTAGATATATTTGCAGGTTGCCAGCTTGTTAGATAAGCACTCACGGGGCATTGTGCTCGCTGCTATTTTGCCCCGATCAACGCTTTTATGTCGTGACCGGTAAGAAAACTCAGAGAACCTAGCAGGCAAGAATAGCAAAGGAAAACAGTTAGGAGAGGAGGTAATTACCCTCTCTACCACCAGAGATAGAGGGTGGAGGGTGGAGGTTAAAAGGGTGGGCCCTGGAGTCACAGTAAATTACTCAGGGTAAATCATGTAAATTTTCAGGCCACCAGTTTCCTCATCTGCATAATAGGGATGATGTTAGTGTCTGTCTAATTATATCATTGATAGGATTAAATGTCATGCATTTAAAATACTTAATGTCTGCTTGTTAGCTTTAAGTAGTTGGTTTTCACTACCTCCACTATTAACTACCCTGGGATAAAAAAGCAAAAGGAAAAACAAAGACAATTTGTACAATTAACTCCTAAGAAGGTGAAAGAGTTAGTGGAAGAGATGAGAACACTTTAATAACAAATAAATAAGAACTTTCAAGAAAATGCAATTGGGTTTGATGACTTTCTGGAAGTAGAATGTTCGAAAACTTAAAAGAAATATCCAGTAGTTGGACTGGAATAAATGGGAATCAAAGTATAGTAAGTGACAGGACATCTCCTCATAGGGATGAAAGAACAGGTAGACCAGGGGAAGGGAGGACATTTAGAAGGCAGGTGCAAAACACCCCATGAGAATCCAGGGTGCAGAGAAATACAGAATTAGAAGAGTTGGACAATTAATCCTATTTGAGAGGATAAGTTCAATTAGCTGAAGACTGAATTTTTATTTACTTATTTTTTTTTTTAGGGGGGACAAGGTCTTGCTCTGTCACCCAGGCTGGAGTGCAGTGATACAATCTCAGCTCACTGCAACCTCTGCCTCCAGGTTCAAGCACTTCTGCCTCAGACTTCCAAGTAGCTGGGATTACAGGTGCACCACCTGTAATACACCACCACACCCAGCTAATTTTCATATTTTTAGTAGAGACAGGGTTTCACAATGTTGGCCAGGCTGGTCTCGAACTCCTGACATCAAGTGATCTGCCCACCTCAGCCTCCCAAAGTGCTAGGATTACAGTCATGAGACACTGCCCCTGGCCTGAAGTCTCGAATTTTGACACCGAAAGAGCACATTGTTTCCAGGACAGGATTAATTCCTAAAGAACTCACCTTAGACACATACTCTGTTTAAATTCTGGAGACTGAATCTTAGAAGATCTGACACGACTTCAGAGGGAAAGAAAAGAAGAGTTCACTCACAAAACTAAAAGAATAAGTAATGGAGAAAGGACTCCCTATTGAATAAATGGTGCTGGAATAACTGACTAATCATACGCAAAAGATTGAAACTGGACCCCTTTCTTACGCTGTATGCAAAAGTCAACTCAAGATGGATTAAAGACTTAAATGTAAAACCTAAAACTATAAAAACCTGGGAAGATAACCTAGGAAATACCACTCTGTACATAAGCCCTCACTAAGATTTCATGATGAAGACTACAAAAACAATTGCAACAAAAACAGAAATTGACAAATGGGACCTAATCAAACTAAAGAGCTCTGTACAGCAAAAAGAATTATCAGTAAACAGAAAACCTACAGAATGGGAGAAAATATTTGCAAACTATACCTCCAGCAAAAGCCTAATATCCAGAAACTATAAGGAACTCGAAAAAATTAACAAGCAAAGAACAACCCCATTAAAAAGTGGGCAAAAGACATGAACATTTTTCAAAAGAAGCCATACACATGGCCAGCAAGCATATGAAAAAATGCTCAATGTTACTAGTCACTAGAGAAGTGTAAATCAAAACCACAATGAGATACCATTTCACACCAGTCAGAATGGTTATTATTAAGAAGTCAAAAAATGACAGATGCGAAAGAGGTTGCAGAGAAAAGAGAACACTTATACACGGCCGGTGTGAATGTAAATTAGTTCAGCCATTGTGGAAAGCAGTCTGTCAACTTGTCAAAGAACTTAAAACAGAAGTTCTATTCAACCCAGCAATCCTATTATTGGATACATACCCAAAGGCATAGAAATCATTCTACCATAAAGACACATATATGTTCATTGTGGCACTATTCACAATAGCAAAGACACGGAATCAACTTAAATGCCCATCAATGGTAGACTGGATAAAGAAAATGTGATTCCTATATGCCATGGAATACTACACAACCATAAAAAAGAACAAGATTATGTTCTTTGCAGCAACATGGATGGAGCTGGAGACCATTAATCTAAGTAAACTTAACACAGAAACAGAAAACCAAATACCATGTGTTCTCACTTATCAGTAAGAGCCAAATATTGAATACACATGAACATAAAGGAGAGGACGGGAGTTGCTGGGGCCTACCTGAGGGTGGAAGTTGGGAGGAGGGTAAGAATAAAAAATTACCTATCAGGACCTATGTTTATTACCTGGGGGATGAAATGTCTCTACTCCAAACCCCCATGACACGCAATTTACCTATATAACAAATCTACACATGTACCTCTGAACCTAAAAGTGTAAAAAAAGAAATTGTGTACCTTTAAAGCTTATTCACAAATACGACTCTCAATATATTAGCAATATATTAAACATATTTATTTTTCAATAATACATAGGTAGAAATTAATAATATCTACTTTCACATTCAATATTGTGCATTCCTTACAGTGCTTGCCCCTGATTTTGGAGATTAATGCTGCAGAAAATATAGAGCCAAACAAGGCAAAGGTAAGCAACAGAGCTGCACGATCCCATCTGTATTCTAGAAGTCCACTAGAAGAGTGGAGGAGGACAAATTCCTACAAAGACACAAACTACCAAAACTGACTCAAGAGGAAATAGATAACCTAAGGAGACCTATAAAAAGTAAAGAGGTTGAATTACTAATGTCTAAACTTCCCATAAAGATTCAATCGTTGTAGGTCGCATGCTTCTAGGAAGTCATCCATTTCTTCTAGGTTACATAACTTCTAGGCTACATAACAAAGGAAATAATTATCAGACTGAAGAAACAATCCACGAATTGAGAGAAAATATTTGCAAACTATACATCTGAAAAGGGGCTGATATCCAAAATATATAAGGAATTCAAAAACTCAACAGCAGGCAAACAAATAACCCAATTAAAAATGAGCAAAGGTTCTCAACAGGCACTTCACTAAAGATTAGATACAATTGCCCAATAGATATATGACAAAATACTCAACATCTCTAATCATTAGGAAAATGCACATTAAAACCACGATCAGATTTCACCTCACACCTGTTGGAATGGCTGTTACCAAACAGATGAATGACAAGTATTAGTGAGGATATGAAGAGATGGGAACCCTTGTGTACTCTGGGTGGGAATGTAAATTCGTATAGCCATTTTGGAAAACAGGTTGAAGATTCCTCAAAAAACTGAAAGAACACCTTTGTCCTCTAACAAAGGTGTCATTGTGGGGTCCTTCCTCTGTAGTCAAGGCTGTCTGGGTCTGTGAACTTATTTAGGTCTTGGAACTAGGTATGAGGCCGTGGCTCTCTATTGCAGTGACTCAAGTCAGGCTTCTACCTATCAAACCTACAGTTTGTCCAGTAATACTTTAGCAGATGGTCCAGCTATTTCATCTCCCCAAGGACACCAGGATTGATTAGCTTCTGGTAAAAGTCCCTGCATGTCAAACCTCCTGATTGCTATTGGTTCACGTTGCCCACTACAGAACTTGCACTCACCTTGTCCGTGAAAGTTAAGTACTGCCACTTAGCTTCTACCATCTTGAGATCCTTTCATTCTTATTGAAATCAGGGAAAAAAAAATAGTTTTTTATAACATAACGGTGCCAATTATGAGCCATTAATGAGCTGCGTAACAACCTGGGAATCCAGGTGCTATAGTTTGAATGCTGCTGTCCCCCTCAAACTCATATGTTGAAGCCTAATCACTAATGTGATAGTATTAGGAAGTGGGGCTTTTGGGAGTGCTTAGGTCATGAGGATTTCACCCTCATTAATGGGATTAGTGCCCTTTTTGTAAGGGGCCCCAGAGAGCTGTCTTGCCCCTTCCACTACGTGAGGACACAGAGCGAAGGTGCCATCTGAGAGCCAGAAAGCTGTCCCTCACCAGATATCACATCTGTTGGTGCCTTGATCTTGGACTTCTCAGACTCCCAACCCATGAGAAATAAATCGTTGTTTATAAGGTACCCGGGCTGTGGTATTGTGTTACAGCAGCCCAAATGGACTAAGACAACAAAAATGAACAAAATAGGCACATCCTTAAATGCACGGAGTTTACAGCTTAGTGGCGAAGGCAGATAAACAATAACCACACTAATAGTTGTATTTAATGGGTCTGAGACAGACAGCTGTGTGCCAGGAATCATCCTGGGAGGATAGGTAGAGGTAAAACTCAGAGTCCTCTCCATCCCTTCCCTTCCAAAATCACAATGCTTTTGTGTATTTTCACAGCCTCCTGCACATCCCTCTGTCCTGGCATGTTTAATGCCAGGCCATCACGTAAGACATTCCAGGTCTTCTTTCCTTTAGTATAAGGACTCTTGTATCTCTTTGATCCAAGTGCCCATGAAAGGTCCTGGAAGTCATTGACTTACGTAAATATTTTAAAAAATAAAAGGAGGAACAAAGAGGAAGAAGATACACCACTAACTGGGGAATGTCCAGGTGTTCATGTCTAAGAAAAGAGTAATCACTAGTTTTTCCCACTGTCTCTACCTGGATATAGGGACCCAATCCAAGTAAATACTAAGAAAGATAATTCTACTGACTGATATTAGATAGGATTGGGGGGAAGAAGAGACAGAGGAAAGAAGAGAACATGGAGGAAAAACTGAACTTGTGAAATGAAATAATGAGTGGAGTTGGAGGGAGCGTCCTTGATGAGTATCAGTGCAGCCCAAAAGGATCAGGTGGCCTGAAGGGATAATGTCATCATGGCTGGAGACTGGACACTCAAGGAACCCCCTCCTCTGACCGCATTTTTCTCTGTGACTTCTCCTGCAGTGGTAGATTGGGTTTTTATTCCCAGTTCTTCACTCCTTATAAAATAATCATATGGCCAGGTGTGGTGACTCATGCCTGTAATCGCAGCACTTTGGGAGACTGAGGGGAGAACAGTCTGAGCCCAGGAATTTGAGGCTGCAAAGAGCTATGATGGTGCCACTGCACCCCAGCTCGGGCAACAGAGGAAGATCCTGTCTCAAAGAAAAGAAATCGTATACCCACCCTTTTGTGGTAAGTACCTCCCTCTAGATTTGGAAGAGTTTACTTCCCCCACACCACTATTGTTGGGCTCAGGCATGGGACTTGATTTGGCCAATAGGATCTATGCAGACATGATAGGAGCAGAGGCTTTCATTCCTGCACTTCTGCCATCCACCATGTAAGATAAACATGCTCCGTTGGCACTGCTCCCAACATGAGAAACAACTGGAGGAAACCTGACCCTTTCCCTTAGTCTGAAGCAGAGCCAACACAGTCAACCCACAGATGTATGAGCAAGAAAAAAAATGTTTGTTGTCATCAGGGTTGCTTGTTATGCGGTATTATCACAGCAATATTGCATTACTACACTTACTTTCTTTTTTGAGAATTTCATTCCACTCTCCCTTTTCTGCTTAACTTTCATGTATCTCAAATGATGTCATAATTTCTTTTTGTATTTCTGATGAGGCTCAGGGATCTCCTTTTCCCCTCATCCACATACCTAAAAACCACCTTGTGCACATAACCAATCCCACCCATTTGTAATGGGCTCTGTACAAAGGCCACATTAATTGCACCACTCCCCCATTTCCACACACATACCCATGCTCTGCCAGGAAACCTCCTGTGTAGAGAAGCATCTGGGGTATGGGAAGAACTTTGGTGTGTCAGAAAGGTCTCAACAAAAGCATGAAGTTTAAGAGACATTGTGTGACCTGCCCTGGGCCATACATTTTAACAGATAGAATGTGTTTGGCCCCAAGTAACAAAAAACCTGATGAACAAGGACTGAAATCTTGAGAACAGTTATTATTTACTTAACAAGAAGTCTGGTTGTAGATGGTTCAAGAATTGATTTAGTAGCTTCAAAATCAACTGGGTTGGCATCTTGGCAATTCTCTTGACCTTCCCTTCATGGTTGTGAAATGGCTGCCACTGCTCTAAGCATCAGCACCCATGACCCCCAACCTGCATCCAAAAGCAAGAATAAGGGGGAAAGCCAAGGTAGCAAGAGAGACTTTGTTTGCTTTCATCTCTTATTTTATCATAGAAGAAAGTCTTTCTCAGGAACCCCCAGGTGAGCTTTCCCTTATGTTTCGTGGACAATTCTGTCTCCTGGATCACAAGGCTACTCCTAGATGCAAAGGAAGCTAGGAAATGAGTTTTGCTCATGAGTTTTGCTCATGTCTCTGTAGTGGAGGCAGAGATAGGAGGAGGGTCAGGAATGACTGCTGGGTATGTGGTAGACAGAGGGATGCATCATGCATTTATCCCTTCAAGAAGGACTTGCTTCTCTGCTGTGGGAAGTGTGGTCAGTAGACAACTTCCAGCTGTCAGTTTCTTCACGGTCTGCCCCAGCTTCAGAGAGCTGTCTCACCCAAGGTCATGCCCTTCCCAGAGCAGCCCATACCCAGTGTATTAGTTCATTTTCATGTTACTGATAAAGACATACCTGAGACTGGGCAATTTACAAAAGAAAGAGGTTTAATGGGACTTAAAGTTCTAAGTGGCTAGGGAAGCCTCACAATCATGGTGGAAGACAAGGAGGAGCAAGTCACGTCTTACAATAGATGGCAGCAGGCAAAGAGAGAGAACTTGTGCAGAGTAACTCCTCTTTTTAAAATCATCAGATCTCATGAGACTTATTCACTACCATGAGAACAGCACGGGAAAGACTTGCCCCCACGATTCAATTACCTCCCACTGGGTCACTCTGACAACATGTGGGAATTTAAGATGAGATTTGGGTGGGGACACAGCCAAACCATATCACCCAGTAGCTGAGCAGGGGAGGGGTATAAAAGCCCAATGGGAGATGCTCTGCAAGCAATCCTTGCTCTGGAGCTCCCACTGGGTTGGACTTTCTCAGGCCTGCATAAAGTTAGACTTCTTCCTCTGCCCTATTCTACATTCTCCTCCTTCCTCTCACAGGTTTTGATCCCTAATAAACATCTTGCAGCCTAGGTGACTCTCAGTGTGTGCTCCTGCAGAACCCAATCAGTGAGGGCATCTTCCACATGCAGCAAGGAAGTGATATAGCCAGGATTAGAAACTAGGTCTGTCCAATTCCAAAGCCCCAACCCACCCCTACTCCCCAACCATACTGCCTCTTTGGCCACCATATCCGTTTCCTCAATAAGCACTCACCGAATGTCTACTCTGCCCCAAGACCTAAGTGGGACAATGGGGATGGTACTAGAGGCTGTACTGTCTTGTCTGTTTACCAAAATCCACATCCTTCTCTTCTCCCTGAGGACACATGTAGTCCATATTTCCCAGCCTCCCTTGAAGCTAGTTGAGGCCAAATAACTGAGCTCTGGCTAGTGGAATATGAGCGGAAGTGATGTGTGCTGTTTTCCTGGTGAAGGTTTTTAGGAAGCAAATTCCATCCTCCATACTCTCTTTCCTTTTCCTTTGGCCAGATGCAGAGACCAGCACAGCCCTAGGATATGTAGAACCACAGACGGGAAAAAAACCTGGGTTCCTGAGTCACTGTGATGAGGGACAGCTGTCTATCCTGTTCTATGACAAACTTATATGGTGTATAGCAATTACGAACTGTGGAGTCTATCACCTCAGCCACGCTTACACTAACTAATGCATGGATATAGAGATGAATCACAGATAGCCCCTCTCTCAAGGAACTCAGTGTAGTGGAGAAGCTGTGGATAGGAATAGATACAGAGTTGTGTAGTTAGGAACTGGGCCTCGAGAGAGAGAGGTCTGATTTTTGTCCTGGCTCCTAGGAAGTAATTTTTAAACCCTTAGGATATCCTGATTAACAGGAGTGTATTTGTTATTCACGGTGGGCTCCTGGGACCACAACTCATAGTTTACGCTAACAAGATGGCTTGTGGTGAGTGCTGGCCACGCCAGAAAAATCAACCACAGGGTTAAAGGACTGGGGCTTTGGGCTAGGTGATGTCAGCTTGACCTTTGGGTGTGGGGAGGGGTATGGAGGTTAAGTTTAACCATGTGGCAATGATTCAATCAATCACTTCTACATAATGAAGTCCCAATAAAATCTCTGGACACTAAAGCACTGGTTAGCTTCTCTGGTTGGCCATACTTTGACATACTGTTACTTATCAATGCTGGCAAGGTAATAGATACTGAGGACACAGGTGTTTAGCATTTGGAACCCACCCAGATTCCACCGTATGTCCCTTTCCCTTGGCTGGTTCTGATTCACATTCTTTGTTTGTAATAAATGTGACTTGAGTAGAATAGCTTTCAGTGAGTTCTGTAAGTCTTTCTAGTGAATTATTGAGTGTGAGGATAGTCACAGGAACTCCCTTGTTTGTAGCCAATCAGTATGAAGTGACGGTGGCCCTGGAGACCCCCAAACTTGTATCTGGTGTCTGAAGGGAGAGCAGCTTTGTGGAAATTGTTCCCTCAGACTTTGCTGACTTTATAGCCTCAAGATGTAAATAGCTTTAAAAGATTACGAAGAAGTGACTATATACCACTGCACTCCAGCCTGGGTGACAGAATGAGACTCTGTCTCAAAAAAAAAAGAAGAAGTGACTGTAATGTAGGCACCTGGTCAAGACAGCCTGGAGTGAATGAACGTTCTAATACACAGGGCGCCCTGGCATCTGTTGCCCTACATGAGGGTCTTACCTGCAGTTGGTCTGTGGACAAAATATGACTCCCCTCTCAGTCCAGGATCTGTCACTGACTTGCTGTTTGATCCTTACAAATCATGACACTCTCTCCAGACCTGTTTCCCCATAGGAAAAACAGGGGGCCAGATGAGCTGATATCTTACAGTGCCTCCATCTCTGACCACCTAAGGAGTTATTTCCTCAAGCTTCTTCAGACACCCCCTCCTTCCTTCCCTGAGCTCCTTCAGGAATTCTGAATCATTGCATCCACTCATATCCAATAGACAAATGTTCCCTGCTACATCTCTGTTGACTAGCATCTCCCCTCAGCTGGCTTATCTGCAGTGATGGGAAGTTCACTCTTTCATGGTGGGAGCAGTGTGGTTCTGTAAGAGAGCATAGACTCTGGGTTTCAGTCCCAGCTCTGTCCTTCCCTCACTGTGATACCTTGAACCAATCATTCCATCTCCCCAAGGCTCGATTTTCCTCATCTGCAAAATGGGTGGACGAATACCTACATCAGGGAGATACTGTGAAGATGGAAAATAACAGTGCATTTACCATCTGCTCACACCATGCTGGGAATTGTTCTAAGTTCTGTGTTCATATTTTCAATCTGAAGAGGCAGGTAACATGGTATTCATCACCCCCAGAAAAGTAAGAAAGTTCTAGATGTTAAGGGACAGAGCCAAGATTTGAACCAGCAACCATGTGCTGAACCATACTGCTGTTCTGCCACCACATACAGGAGGTGAAGGGCTTAGCACAGGGCCTGACCTATGGCCACCTGACTCCATTGAGTGTACCAGCAGGAGAGGCCGAGAGAGTGAGAGCGAGTGGGAACTTTGGCCTCCATAGGCATAGTCAGACTTTTGCAAAAAGCAAGAGCCTAAGAGCTATTTTAGTTTCAGCATACATGCAAGTTTCATGTTTTACAGTTTAGGTATTATTTGTACTTTTAGTTTCTTATATGGGGGAGAGCATCTTTGTATCACTCTTTCAGGCGTGGCACCTCCAAAGGTCATCATCTGGGCCTGCATCTCTTCCAGAACAGCCGGGTCTTCTGTGGGTCCATCAGATTATGAAACTTCCCTTCTTGCCCGAATCCCAAATCTGACCCCCAGGGTTCCTAGGTCCCCTCCCTTACACTGCCCTGGAAGAGTCCTGCAGAGACCTCAAGGCAGTGGACCAGCAATGCTCTTAAGTTCACGCATGGTACAAAACACCTTAAATGCATTCCAGGCATGGCAGGAGACCCATCAGACTTCCTAGAGCTGCCTGTGGTCAAGACTGGAAGAGGAGGCATCAGCCTGGCTGTGTCCTACCCCTGAGCCAATGGGGGGTGCTGTCTTCGACCAACCCTACCTGGCTCTGAGTCTCCAATCCTGGGGCTCCGGAAGCCGCCTCCTTTGCAAACCATCCAAAGTGAGTTTAATACAGACACCCCTGCCCCCAACTCATCCAACACACACAAACACACACACACAGTGTCTGCAGACCGGCCAACTGGGCTGGCTACCCACCTGCTTTCCCTCTGTGGATTTTTATTAAAGGCTACAGATTAAAACAATTCTCTCCTCATTCCCACTCCCACCTCCCCTCCTGTGGTTCCTCCAAGTCCATCCTTCCTGGAATCCAGCATCATTCCAGAGTTTTGAAAACTTTTTTTTCTCCAGATAGAGTCTTGCTCTGTCACCCAGGCTGGAGTGCAGTGGCTTGATCTCGGCTCACTGCAACCTCCGCCTCCCGGGTTCAAGTGCTTCTCCTGCCTCAGTCTCCCAACTAGCTGGGTTTACAGGCATGTGCCACCATACTTGGCTAACTTTTGTATTTCTTTTTTAGCAGAGATGGGGTTTTGTCATGTTGGCCAGGCTGGTCTCAAACTCCTGACCTCAAGTGATCCACCTGCCTCAGCCTCCTCTAACATGCTGGGATTACAGGTGTGAGCCACCATGCCAACCTCTTTTTCACTATAATCTATCTCATTTGAGCCTCACAACTGCATAGCCTATGAAGAAGATCACAGGGCAGGGATTGCAGTCTCCTCAGCAGAAGAGGAAACTGAGGCACAGAAAGAGGGAGTGAGGGAGCACACGGCCCATCACTGATAGGGCTGGGTTGGGTGGGGGAGCCAGGCTCCTGAGGACAGGGTGTGCCTGAACTCAAGCCTACTGTTGGTCGAGGGACCCTCTTCTCCAACCCCCTCGCTGGGAACCACCAACTTTGAGAGCAACTTCATGGGCAGTGTTTATTCCTAAAAAGTCAAGAGAACTGTTTTCCTGCCACCAACTTGCTGTGTGCATGACCTTGGGCAAGTCCCTCTGCTCTAAGCCTCTGTGGAGTGTGGAGATCACATCAGAGTCCCCCACTGATTGAGATATTCTGACTAAACAACTAGTACCTGAATCACCTCCACCCCTTTGGGGTCCCTGGGATCCTCTATCAAAATGCAAGAGGGCTTGTAACAGAGCTAACAGCACCGTAGTGTGATAACAACACTCGTCTCCATTTCTCCACTGCTTTCTACAGCCTCAACATCTAATGTAATCCCCACTGCCAGAACGTAGGCACTGTTATTATCCCCATTTTACAGATAAGAAAACAGGGGCTCAGAGAAGTGAAGAAAGTGGCCGGGCTAGCATTGGAGCCTGGGGGGACTCCACCTCAAAGGGCAGGCTCTTGATTCTATTGTCAGCTACTCATAGAAGTTTCTGGAAGTTTGCTTCAGAAACTCCACTGTAGAAGCTCTGTGGCCTTTGAGCCCCCATTCAAACTGAAGCCCTTCAGCTGCCCCTCAAGTATCGTGAGAACGAGGACACAGACGGGCAGGACCCACATCTCCCAGCCTCTTTCCACCCACCCTCCTTGAGCCAGCCCCTCATCCTGGACCCACAAGCACGTTGCAGCCCAGCCAGAGCCCGTGAGCAGATGCAGATTTATTATTGCACAGACTGCAGCATCCTGAACCCCAACCCCAAACACCAGCCCCCAAACTAGGCCTGGGAGCTTTGGCAGGCACAGGCTTGTCTCCAGCACCAGCCAACAAAAACCAGGACAAGAATCTCAGAGACTGAGCCTGGAGCCCGTCAGCACTGAGCAGTGCCCTTGCCCCATTCCCCTCATGCTCCAGGAGTCTTGAGAAGCTGAGACGCAGATACAGAGCTGTGGGCCATGGCCAGCTGAGCATGGAAGAATCTGCAGGTTCTCCTCCATGAAAAATGCAGTCCCAGATTCCAGCCAAGTCACAAGGTCCCAGCAGGGCTTGAAACAGCAAGTGTGAAGCTAAGGGAGAAGGTTCCCAAGCACTGAGGGGAAATGGGGAAGCTGACCCCATCAGAAGCAAACTCCTAGGTCCCAGAGCTGCCTGGGGAGGTCCTGCCACAAAGCCAAAGCCCCCAAGGTCCACAGAAATGAAGGGAGGACAGCAGCAGTTCCCTCTGGCTCAGCTTGGAGGCCACGTCCTTCCCCAGGCTTGGAGGGGCCTGGAAGTTCTTTCCCTCCATCTTCCTGGAGGCAGGAAACCACAGCCTTTGGCCCTCACCCCACCCCCAGGAAACCCAAGGGCCCAGAGACCTAGTGTGGTACAAAACATCTTTAAGTGAGGTACATCCAAGTAGCCGTCTTCTGCCAAGTAAGCCAAAGGGGCTTATAACTGCACCCAGGCTGTACCCAGCTGGAGCCCCAGACTTGCTCCTCTCCTGCCGGGAAATGCTTCTTGACAAGCAGCGTGTCTTCGACACCTGCCTGAGTGTCTGCCCCAGGGACATCTCCCTGGGCTTCCATGGGCTTCTGTGCTCCCCTGAGCTTTCAGTGGGCCCTGATGGGGGAGGAGACAAGCCATTTCACAGGGCATCACAGAAGATTTCTCTCACCGGTCCCAGGCCTCCTGCAGGTGACCCTCTAGCATCCCCAGCACACGGGAAACCCCAAATTCAATCCCAGTCTCAGACACACTCCAAAGCAGGCCATCATCACTGCACCTTAACCCCTCTTCCCACCCCCGCCCCTTGGCCACCTGGCCAGTGGCTTCCCAGCCAGAGGCTCCATGGGGTCTCCCCTCATCTATTGGTCAAGAAGGGAAGCTAACCGGACTGGTGGGAGGAGACAGAGCACTGTGTTCTGGGATATTCAAACTGACCTTGTCCATTTCCTCTACTGTCACCCAGAACATCTACAGGCAAGGGAGACGGTGCGGGGTGCAGACTGCACAAGGACAGGCCTCTGCACTGGTCTGAGGGGGTCTCAGCACCCACCCCACCCAGCTTCCCTGGGAGGCCTCAGCCCACAGCCAAAGGATTAAATCAAAGTGGGGCAGGGTGGGAGGAATGGGGATGGGATTGAATATTAACGTCCTGGTTAGGTGACATTTCCCAAAACACACAAAAGCCCAGGGAGGGGACAACCTAGGGAAAGGCAAGGGAGTGGAGGAAGGCAGGGGACAGGAGCAGATCAGGAAGCTCAAGAGATCAGGGTGCTTCTCTCTGGGCTCTCCTTGCCCCTGGGCAGAGAGCTCCTGAAGGAGCCCAGGACTTTCCATTCCTCTTGGCGCCACCACCGCCACCCAGCACAGGCACCGTGGGAGGCCTCCTGAAACTCTTGTGGGGTGAATGTGAACTGGACCACGGGGCTCCGGGTCCAGAGTCCAGTCCTCTTTGGCCACCCTGCCTGGCACTGCAAAAAGACGGTCCTCATGTCCTCAGCAGGAAGTTCCGGCTCTGCAAAGAGATAGCAAAAGGGTCAGGTGAGGGAGGGAGGGCAGTGACAGGGACGCCAAGCCAGGTGCAGGGCTCAGGCCTCAGGGTTCATCTTCTCTGGGGCAAGATCCCACCTCTGCACCCCCCAGACAGCCTTGTCCCTTGGTTCTGATATTCAGCAGGTCACAAACAGGTCCCCGAGGCCTCTCCTGGCCCTGGCTGCCTGCCTCTGTTTATTTGCACGTGCTGTTCCCTTTGCTGGTGCACTTATCTCTTCCCTCTTCATCCCCCACTGTCATCCGGTTCACTCCTTTTCACCCTTCAGGTCATTAAAGGAATCAGTGCCTGCAGGAAACATTCCCAGCGCACCTGCAAAACATGGAACCTGCAGAGCTCCAGCGTTCACCCCCACGGCAGCACCTACCAGGCTGGTATTTTTGTCATTGACTGTTTACATGGTGACAGCACAGACTCTCCTGGAGCTGATTAAGAACCTCTAGCCCAAACTAAGCTAGGACCAAAAAAGGGGGGCTGGGGAAAAGGCAGAAACCCTGTTATTATCGCCAAGCATGGGACTGAGGCTGTGAAGGCTGGTTCCAGCAGGGGGAAGATTTTGTCTTGTAGATGCTTCATCTTGAGAACAGTAAGGGCTACTCTCCTTCAGCCCAGCCCAGCCCACTCCACTTCATGGGAACTTACCCCAGCCCCCAGCTCCATCGTGGGGAGAAAACTGAGAGGGAACCAATGGGCAGAGGAACGGGAGGAGGCTGGGGGACCAAGGGATTAAAGACTGAAGTGGGGCAGAGAGAAAGGGAGCACAGAGATGAGTGTCCCACCGTCCCAGGTGAGCTCAATCTAGACCTGTTGTGCTTAATGTTTGAACTGCAAGACTTTTCTGTAATGAGCTCTAAGTTCAGGGTTACTTTCATTGTGTTCACCACATTCTTAGAGCAGCAGTGAGGCCCTGCGGTATACCCAGCTCCCACCAGAGCAGTACATGTTGGCCAAATGAATGAGTGAACGAAGCCCTCAGTGCTCACCTGACAGAGAGCAGGTGCTCTGCAAACACTGAGCTAATGAAGTAAGAGTGTGTGTGTGTGTGTGTGTGTGTGTGTCTGTGTGTGTTGGTATCAAATCACACTCTAGGTCCTGGCTTCTACAGGTGGGTGGGCCTCAGTCAGTCACAGGACTGTCATCCAAGTACCCGGTAGGTCCCTCCTCCCACCACCCTGGCTCAGAACTCCCCAGGGGCTCCTACCCCCAACCCCTCCTCCAGCCAGCTGGCTGCACCTGGTAGGCGAGGGTCAGGTCAGGAGGTGAACGAAGAGGATGGCCAGGCCGATGTTCAGCAGGATCACCATGCAGATGAGGATGGTGTTGGGGACCTGGGAGCGGTAGAGAGAGGCTGCCTGAGTCCCCATGGCCTCTGAGACACCCCCCACCCAGGTCACAGCAAGGCTGGACAGAGCAAGAACTTCTGGATGGATCTTCCTAACAGCACTGCCGTGTTTGTTCACTGTTGTATCCTGTCACCTGGATGGCAGACCATCACAGCTGAAAGGCCTCTTAGAAATAACCAAATCCCTCAGGGCCCAGGGAAGGACAAGATCATGCTCCAAGTCATATAGTGTGTGAATCAGGCCTGGAACCCAGGCCTCCTGCCTTCTTTACTGCTACTTCCCCTTGGGACACATTCTTCTGTCCCTCAGAGCCCAGCTTCAGTCTTTTTTGCTGCAGTTCCTAGCTCCCTGCCTCCCATAAGTCAGGAGGTCTATAACCCAAGTCCTGTCGGGCCTTTCTTCCACCTCCAGGAAGCCCTCACTGCTACACCTTATAGCAGATGCTGCTGGTGCTCAGCCCAAACTCCCGACTGGGCAAATAGACCCAACCTTCAGCTGCTCAGGCTCCCAGCTGCCCCCTGCTCATGAGAACTGCCTCTGCCAATGGGATACCAGGTGCAAAGGCAGGAGGACTCCACGGGGACATTTATGCTCCAAAGTCCTCTATGGACCAGGCCAAGGCTATACTCCCCTAATCCCCAGCCCTGCTGCATTTTGCCCTGCTCTATCCTGCTTCGGTCTCTCGCACCACAGCAACCCCCAAATCCCCCGCCCATGAGTCCTGCCTCAAGCCCTGCTACCTCTAGGGAACCCGACCTTCGGCACACCTTCTCTGACAGCCTCACCTCTTCCACCTCCACCTCCGCCTCTGCCGCCAGCGCTGCCTCCTTCCGTGCCTTCTTCTTGGCCCCGGCCTTGGTCAGCCCTCGGGCCTCAGTCTTACGGGCCTTGGCCCTGGGCTCGGCTTTGGGGTTGATGGGCTTGGGCTCCAGCTTGGCAGGGGTCTCGCGTGCAGGCTCGGGGCCTCGGAGCGTGGGGGCCTGCAGCGGGGCGGTGGCCGGCGACGAGGGCGCGGACTCGGACCCGGAGACCTCGGGCTCGGGCTGGTCCTCGAAGGGCGGAGGCTCGGGCGGCATGGTGCGCACAGCATAGCTGTGGTAGCCCTGGTAAAGCGCCACCTCCGGCTCCCGCGACTGCGCAGGCGGCGCCTGCAGAGCCTCGATGGCCATACGCTCGGTGGCTGGACGCCCGGGGCTGCGGCGGCCCGCGGCCTCGGAAGGAGTGACTGGCCGGCTGCCCTCGCCGCTGGGCTCGCCGTTCCAGGCGCCCGGACTCAGCAGGCCGTCCTTGGATGCCCCGGGCCGGGGCCGCTTGGGCTGCGGGGGCGTCCCGGCAGGTGACGGGGGGCCACCCTCCGGCCGAGGGGTCTCACGCTCGTGCAGCTGAGGACTCTCGCGGGGCGGCTCTGGGAGGCCTGCTGCGCTGGCGCCCCGGTCGGGGTGCTCCAGCAGGCTCTCCGAGTTCTCCAGGATCTCCTGCAGCAGCCGGCGCTTCTGATATTCTGGACCTGCCAGGGGCACACAGGGAGGCTGGGTTCAAACTCGGCACCACTGTTGGGCCATCCTGGGCCAGCCACTTCACCTCTCGAGCCTCATTCGTGGGCTCAGTAGGCACTCACATAGCACTGAGCAAGTGCCAGGCACTGTTCTAAGCACTTTCCAAATATTAACTCATCGAATCCTTGTAGTAACCCTATGGAGTTGATGCTACTGTGAACCTCAAAGGGAGGCTCTGAGAGGTTACATCACTTGCCCAAAGTCACACAGCTGTCTAAGGGCAGAGCCAGGACTAGTACCCAGCAGTCTGGCTCCAGAGGCGATGCCCTTTACTATGGCACGAGTCTCTTTCCATTCCCTTATCTGAAACATGGGCCTGATCATACCTATTTTATAAATACGAATGGAAGGATTGAGAAATGTATGTCAAAGGCGGAGCTCAGGGTCCGGCACCGGCATAGACCAGCAGGGGGAGCGCTGTGACCAGAAGTGAGGGATCCTCCCAGGCACAGGTTTTCACTCCTGGGTTTTCCATCTGGTCTCCTTTGGCCTCCTTTCTGCAGCCAGGATCACGTTTAGAAAACGCACATCTGATCATGTCATTAACTTAAATTTAAAAATGTTTAATTAACATTAAAACATGGCTGGGCATGGTGGCTCACGCCTGTAATCCCAGCACTTTGGGAGGCTGAGGACGGATCACAAGGTCAGGAGATCGAGACCATCCTGGCCAACATGGTGAAAACCCTCTCTCTCTAAAAATACAAAAATTAGCTGGGCGTGGTGGCCTGTGCCTGTAGTCCCAGCTACTCAGGAGGCTGAGGCAGGAGAATTGCTTGAACCAGGGAGTCGGCAGTTATAGCGAGTGAGCCGAGATCGCACCACTGCACTCCATCCTAGCGACAGGGTGAGACTCCATCTCAAACAAACAAAAAAACAAACAAAAAAAACCTTCATTGCAGAGAATGCCCACCTCTGTCCCTTAGGGGCTCCCACCACTCTATCCATGTGCCAGATCTCTACCAAGGCCAGGAGGTCCTCCTTACTCTGCAGCCTTGATTCTCGGGACCCACGGCCTACTTTGTGATCTGGCTTCCTGGCATGCCACTCTGTCCGAGTTTCTGTGCCTCTGCGCCTCCTCCACTCATCCCACCCAGCACTATCTGGTGCAGCAGCTCTCAGAGTGCGGTCTCAGACTAGCAGCAGCTGCATCACCTGATCCTTAGAAATGCACACTCATTCATGGGCTCCACCTGAGACCTACTGAGTCAGAAACTCTGGGGGTAGGCCCAGAAATCTGTGTCAAATTTGAGACCCACTGACTTGACAGACTCTTGTTCAGCCTGCAAGATTCAGCTCAAATGGCCTCTCCGGAGGGCAGCCTTCTCTAACACTTCCTCTTGCCTAACTGCTTCCTGTGAGTTCCCTCCGCTCCCATTCTAACCACAGTGCTCATCCTGCTGTGCGAAATGGAACCGTAATCATGAGACAACAGCCACAGTCACTGAGAGCTTACTGAGGACTGGGAATGTACCCTACATGCATGTAATCCATCCACAAAAAAGCAGGTACAGTTCTTACTCCCATTTTACAGATCAGGAAACTGAGGTTTACAGAGGTTAAACACCTCACTCAAAGTCTCACAGCTGGGAAGCAGCGGAATCAGGGTTTGAACGAATGCAGAGTCTGCTTATTGTACCCCTAGCTCTGTTGTTTTTGTGACTCTCTGCTCCCCTAGATTTTGGACCCCACTTATATAACCCCAGAGCCCGGCACAGTGCCTGACACACGGACAGTGCTCAATGCTCGACTGAAACTGTCAGGCAAGTGCAAGAAGCCATTTTTCCTTCTCATCCACCAGTGACTTCTCCCCTCTAAGCTTCACCAGCTCCAACTGTTTTCCCTGCTCAGATCAGAGAAAAGACCACTTGGAGTGCCTCTGCTGCCCTCCCCACGAGCTCAGCATGAAGGCAGAGATGTGTCTCCCCACCTACCCCTGCATCATCCCATCCCACATTTGCACCATGCCCCAGTTTCCGAGAGTCACGGGCATCCAGGAAACCACTTGGGCATCTCAGATTCCAGTAAGCAAAGAAAAGCACCCACCCTAGGGATAGCCCTACCCTGCCCATCATTCCCTGGCTGGCCCTACCTGGCTGGTAGAAGTCCGGAGCCAGCTCCCTGGCCAAAGTGCGAGCAATGTTGGACTCCTGGTTGGCAGCCAGGGCGGCCTGTTCCGCTGCCTCAGCTTTGGCCTTGGCGTGGCTTGTCCTATGGAGACAATGTGGCAGAAGACTCAGGATCCTTCCAGAGAACCAGCCTTCTGCCCCTTCTCCCCAACCCACAAAGAGACATGCTAAACAGAGCGTTCTTTCACTCAGGCAGTCAACGAATATTTATTGAGCCTCATGGCCCAGACTGCTATGCATTCTCCAGATCATTTCTTCTTCTTTCTGAGCACACAGATAGACTACCTTTCCCAGTCTCCCTTGCGGTTAGGTGTGGTCAAGTGACTGAGTTCTGGCCAGTGCATTATGGGAAGACATCATGTATGCTATTTCCAGGCTTGGCCCATAAAAACCTCTGTGACTTCTCTTTTTTCCCCAGCATTGCTGGTTGATTGCGGAGCAGGCTGAGTCCCCAGAATAGGGGACTCAACCTCTGTGTCACAGTTCCCTTTGGCAGTGCGGTGAAGCCTATGGAATCCTTCTCAGAATAATGTTTTCAAATGCGTAAAATACATAGGATTACAAAAGGATGCAGTTACTTGACATACTGCTTCCAAAATATTTAAAACAACACTTTTGTAAAATAATAATCTATATCTTTATAATCACATTAAACAAAATATCAGGTCTGTTAACTACTGTAATTTTAAAGTATAGATTAGCATAAAGGATATTTCAAGGATATCTAATTACAACATATAATATGACATGAAAATATGTGAGATTTCTATTGGTGACAAAGTCACAGCTGCTACTACTACTATTATGGTTTATTGCCTATTTCCACAATTGAAGAGAAGGCTACATTTCAGTTGGAGTTAATAAAAATATAGATGTAGCTTTTCCCATTGTAGTGGGTCCTTCTGGTGCCCTATGCAGATCCCTTCACTGGGCAAATGTGCCCACCCCCGGCTGATGTGTTGGCTGCTGATGGCTCCTGACTACCCCAGAGAATTGTAGCCCATAGAAGCCACCTTGTTCCAGAAGTTAAAATGCTGCCCTGCCTACCCCTAAACCCAGGCAGCCCATACCAATGACTGGTACTGGTCAGCCTCCTCTTGCCTCAAGAGGAAGGAACTTCAGCTGCAGCAAGTACAATCCACGCTCCAGAGCTCCCCGTGGACTGGCTGAAGCAGGTCTCTAGCTGAGACCACATCTTTGCTCAGCTCCTTCCCTACGCCATCCTGTGTGTCATTCTCCTCTCTCCCGAAAGCCTCCCTCAATAAATCACTTACACAAGAATCCCCACTTCAGGCTCCACTTCTGGGGAATCTAACTCTCACCATCCAAGTTCATGGATACCTGAAATCTATCCACAGACCCTCCCATGGACTCCAAGTTA
This sequence comes from Colobus angolensis palliatus, assembly GCF_000951035.1. Classification (NCBI taxonomy): domain Eukaryota; kingdom Metazoa; phylum Chordata; class Mammalia; order Primates; family Cercopithecidae; genus Colobus; species Colobus angolensis. Next base: position 9,570,774 of record NW_012121820.1, on the reverse strand, counting down.
AGAAATCTGAGCCCGGCCGGGCGTGGTGGCTCAAGCCTGTAATCCCAGCACTTTGGGAGGCCGAGACGGGCGGATCATGAGGTCAGGAGATTGAGACCATCCTAGCTGAGATAGCGCCACTGCACTCCAGCCTGGGCATTAGCCAGGCGCGGTGGCGGGCATCTGTAGTCCCAGCTACTCGGGAGGCTGAGGCAGGAGAATGGCGTAAACCCAGGAGGCAGAGCTTGCTGAGCCAAGATCGTGCCACTGCACTCCAGCCTGGGCGACAGAGCAAGACTCTGTCTCAAAAAAAAAAAAAAAAAAGAAATCTGAGCCCATAAAATGATTGCGTGGAGCAAAGCCCCTTCCCACAGCCCCACAGTTGCACGTGAGAGGAGCAAATCTTAAACATTCATTGTGTTAAGTACCTGAGATTTGGGGGATGTCTGTTTCAGCTGTCAGCCTAGCTTAACTCACAGAAGAACCCACTAAAGTAATAACAGTCCAGTTTCTGAACGGGCCAGGCATGGTTCTAAAGGAGTTATGAAGATTATCTCATATGCTCATTCTAATGGCTTAGGAAGCTGGTGCTGTTATTACTATCCCTATTTTACAGTAAAGAAAATTGAAGCGCAAACAGGTTAAGCAATTTGCCCAAGGTCACAGAGTCCTGAAGTGCAGGAGCTGGGATTTTGAACCCAGGCAACGTAACTCTAGGGCAGTGGTGTCCAATCTTTTGGCTTCTGTGGGCCACATTGGAAGAAGAAGAATTGTCACGGACCACACAGAAAATACACTAACGATAGCTGATAAGCTCAAAAGAAAAAACAAATCACACACAAAAAATCCCATACCATTTTAAGACAGTTTATGAATTTATGTTGGGCGGCACTGAAAGCCGTCCTGGGCTGCATGCAGCCCACGGGTTAGACAAGCCTGCTCTATACCAGCAGCTGAGCATGTGCCAGAGCCTCTGCCAGGAGCTAAGCATGGCCAGGAACTGAGGACAGAGACTCTGTGGACCAGAAAGGCCACTGTCAGATGAGGGAGCTGGCTAGTAAACAGACACACAAACTATTTAATAAAATGCAATGAAATAAAAAGTACCTAATTATAATTGTGAAATATGCCGCGAAGGAGGAATAGAGAATACAATGAAAATGCAGGACAGAAAGACTTAATGTTGATGGTGGTGGAGGTGGGCTGGTCAGGAAAGGATTCCTTAAGGAAGTTGACATTTGAGTTGAGACTTGAAGAAACACATACATTAGGCCCATAAGAGGTGGGTGGGTCAATGAACCGGGTAGACAGAAGGGCACGTGCAAGGACGCTGAGACTGAGGAAGAGCTTGGTGCCTTCGATGAGTTTCAAAGCCAAGTCAGAGTGTCCACTCTCTACAGATGAGTTAATTCCTTGGGGAGTTGATGTGTGTGTGTCTTTATCTCAGTCTCCAGCAGAGAACTGGGTGCATAGTAAGGAGGATAAATTCCCTTAAGCTTCTGCTATGCACCAGGCCTTTTATCCCTTACAAACCTCAAAACTGTGAGTAGTGAGGTAGTGTTTACCCATCCCTACTTCACAGGTGGGGAAATAGGTTCAGAAAGGTATCTTGCTCAAGGAAACAAAATAGTTAATATTTACAAAGCACTTAATACATGCCAAGGGCTTTACAGAAATTAACGTATTTAACCCCCCCAATAACTCTACAGGGTAGATGTTATTCCCATCATCCCTCTCTACAGAGGAGACATTCAAGGCACAGGAGGGTTCTAAAGAACCCAGGCCAGCACGGTGGCTCGTGCCTGTAATCCCAGCACTTTGGGAGGCTGAGGCAGGAAGATCACTTGAGCTCAGGAGTTCAAGACCAGCCTAAGCAACATAGCAAGACCCTGTCTCTACTAAAAATTAAAAAAAAAAAAAAAAAAAAAAAACATAGCCAGGTGTGGTGGCGCACGCCTGTAGTCTCAGCTACTCAGAAGGCCAAGGTGTGGGGGATTGCTTGAACCTAGGGGATCGAGGCTGCAGTGAGCTATTATCGCACCATTGCACTCCAGCCTGGGCAACTGAGCAAGACCGTATCTCAAAAAGAAAAAAAGAATCCACCCAAACTTACATAGCTAGTAAGTACCAGAGTAAGGATTCAAACCAAAGCATTCTGGGATCTAGAGTCTGCATCCTAACCACAGGTTCAATTTCCACTCAATAGCAAGCAGCAGAGTAAGATTCCAAACCTGGAGCTATCTGATTTCCAAGCCCCTGCCTCTCCACTATGCCATATTGCCACAGTAATGTTAACTGAATGAATGAATACATGGCTGAAGGCACACATGCAGGCATGCACATATGTAGGGGCAAGGAGGCAGCCTAGGGAAGAGTTAAGAGCACATAGTTTTGGAATTAGAAGCCCTGGATTCCAATTTGGGCTCTGCCAAGGCCAGGGACAGAATGAGCTGACCAAGGCACTCACCTCAGGGGCAAAATTTACGGGGTTGCCAAAAAACTCAGTGATCAAGAGGAATCACATTTTAATGCAATATTTTAAAAGTCAAAATTAATGCAAAAATAAATCCTTGATGAACAACCTATGAAGAAAATTTTAAATAAAGCCTGGATTGGACCCTGCACTTGGATCCCTCACTTACTCACTCACCTCACCCCACTGGGACTCTAGGACCTCGGGTGCATGCATAGCTTTACCTCTCTGTGCCTCAGTTTCTTCATCTGTAAAGTGGAGATAGTAATTCTCCCCTCCTGAACTTGCTGTGAAAACTAAGTGACAGAGAACACGTGAAAGTGTTTAGCCTTGAGGATGATGATGACGACGATCATGATAGGGTGTTGGTGGCGGTGGTGAAAGAGGAGGAGGGGAATGACATTTGTACATCAAAACTGAGTGTGCTGCACGCATATCCCCAGGCTTATTTTTGCCTACATGTGAGTATGTGTGAGACAAAGCTCTAAACTTTTTAGAGCCACTTCTCTGGGAACCTGAAACCCCAGGAGGGAGGAGGAGGGAAAGGGCTGGATAAGCCTTCAAACTGAGAAAATGACCCTTTTTTTGGTCATGTGAGCAGAAGGATGCCTTTGGAAGCTGTGCTGAGGACTCCCCAGGCAGGAAAAGTAGCCTCTCCCCACAGCCCTGGAAGATCCTGGGGGACCAACTGTGTACAGCCAGAACGGGGCGGCCACACAGCCCAGGGCAATGAGGGCTGCTGTGCTGGAAGGAAGCACACCCTGTCCATCTCCAACCGCCTGGCCCGCTGCATCCTATCAGCGCTTCTCCCCTGTCCCATGCTCCCAGTCTCTGATCCCAGCCTTCAGGCCAGGAATCTCGGTGTTCTTCAGCACCCTCCCTTCCCACCTCCTTCCACATCCACAGCCCATCAGTCACCAATGCCCGGTCTCTCCGGCTCCCTTTTTAACTCTTAAACCCTCTGCCACTCCTCCTGCACCCCCTCCCGTGTATCTCCCCTGCCTGCCAGCTCCCTCCTACAGCTGCTCCTGCACACAGCGGCTCAGCGAGCCTGCTTAACCACACACCCGTGGCCTCACCCCTTGCTTCAAATCTTTGCAAGTCTTCCTACTGTGCTCACAATAAAACCCTAGCTACTGAGTATGGCCTTCAAGGCTCTCCAGACCCTTGCCCGAGGCAGTCTGGATGGAGTATACCAGCAGCTCACGGGATGAAGGGCAGGCAGAACCACTGTGGCTGGGAGGCTATTGCTTCTAGGCCAGGGCCTCTCGTAATGCAGTCCGTGACCCCCACGCAATATCCTCATCACCCGGAAGCTCAGAAATACAAATTTGCAGGCTCTGCCCAGACCGACTCATCGGAATTTGAAGGGAATGAGCCTAGGAATCTGTGTTTTGTGCTCCAGATCCTGACTAAAGTTTGAGAAGCACATGTTCTGCAGAGAGAAAAGATAGCTCCATCTTGAAGTTGTTCCCAGCCTTCTCCACCCCCTATAGGAAGCCTGGATGTTTTCCTTTCAGCACCAAGGTTCCTCCCTGAATCAAGGCCCTGCTGGGGAAATGCAGGAAGCATTTCCTGACCACTCACCATCTCTGGATCCGTGCCTCTGGGTGAGGGTCTGGAGGATGGCTCTGACCCTGCTTGGGGGAAGGGAGCAGTCACTGGGGCTGGGGGAGGAACAGGGAGACTCTTCTTGATTTCATTCGGATTAACTTTCGTCAGCAGGGTTAAAAATAAGGCTGGTGTTTCTGGGATAGGAGCAGGGCTATCACCCAATAGAGCCACTTCTAGAAGCTCCCGCCCCACCCTGGCCTCCTTTCCCCATCTCTTCTCCCAGGCCCCTAACTGCCTGGCTGTTTCCCAATTGTCTCCACCAGGCATTGGTGGCCTCATGGGGCCAAAGGGGGACACTCACCAGACTTGCCCCAACTCTAGGCCTTTGCTTAGGCTGTTCCCCCACCTAGAAGGCTCTCTCCCTCCTGCCACGATCCTGGTCTTAAAAAGTCAGTTTAAGACCCACCTGTATGTACTGGTTAATTCATTTAGTACAACTTTATGGAGTGCCTACTATGTGCTAGACACTTTTCTGGGCACTGAAGACATAGAGGCAAACTGAACATCCAAAAATCCCTTGTATCGTCAGGCACAGTGGCTCACGCCTGTAATCCCAACACTTTGGGAGGCTGAGGCAGGAGGATCACTTGAGGCCAGGAGTTTCAGACCAGCCTGGCCAACACAGCAAGACCCCAACTCTATCTTAAACAAAAATAGAAAAAAAGAAAGAAAGGAAACAAAAATCCCTTGCAGAGGTTATATTCCAGGGCATAGGTCAGCAGATGACAGTGGTAGGCTAAACCCAGCCTGCTGCCAGCTTTTGTACCACCCATGAACTAAGAATGGTTTTCATATATTTGAATGGTTAGAAAAAAAAAAACAAAACAAAAGTAAGGGCCAGGCATGGTGGCTCACGCATGTAATCCCAGCACTATGGGAGGCTGAGGCAGGTGGATCACTTGAGGCCAGGAGATCAAGACCAGCCTGGCCAACATGGTGAAATGCTGTCTCTACAAAAAAATACAAAAATCAGCTGGGTACGGTGGTGCGCACCTGTAGTCCCAGCTACTTAGGAGGCTGAGGCAGAGAATCACTTGAATCTGGGAGGCAGAGGTTGCAGTGAGCCAAGATTGCACCACTGTACTCCAACTCCAGCCTCGGTGACAGAGTGAGACTCTGGCTCAAAAAAAAAAGAAAGTAATATTTTGTGACACATGAAAATTACATGAAATCCAGATATCCACATCCCTATAAACAAAATTTTGTTGAAACACAGCTATGCTCATTCATATTGTCTATAGTGAAGTGGTTGCCATAGAGACCATATGACCTACAAACACCAAAATATTTACCATCTAGTCCTTTACAAAAGTCTGCTGACCCCTGTACTCAATGTATTCACTCAATGAATATGTCCTCTACTACTACGATGAATAATATTAATCTTGGTTATTTGTTGAGCACTCTGTGACCAGCCTTAATGCCATGGCCTCCTGTGTAAACACATATGGCCTCACAGAGCTGGAGGCATGTTCTCAAGGTCACACACTACAAAGTGAACCTGCCCAGGCTCTTACCCACGACACCAAGCTGCTGCCTTCCTGGTACCACCTCTGAGGCAGGTCCATCATCTGCTGGGACCAAGGATGGGAATGAATAGGACCCAGCAGACGCCTGGGGAGTTCGCAGCCTAATGTAGCCCTGCCAGGTCAATCAGGCAACATTTCTGGAAGTCCATGGATGAGCAGAGGCTCAGAGCAAAGTCTATAAACCACATGGTGGAGTGGCAAAGAGGGGGTAACTCCGGCCAGATTGCCTGGGTGCAGACCCTGGCTCTGCTCATCACCTCGAGCCCAGTCTCCTCATCTGTAAAATGAGACTAATAAGAGCATGTGTCTCCAAGGAATGGTGTAAGGAGTAAATTGGTTACAGTCATGTGGCTCAGAACACAAGAAGTGCTACCTAAGGGCTTGTTACATAAAATGAGAAGTGCAGTTTTAGCCTGGGCAACACAGTGAGACCCCGTCTCTACAAAAAAATAAAATAAAAACATTTAGCCAGGCATAGTGGCTAAATGGTCCCCACTACTTGGAAGCCTGAGGTGGGAGGATCGCTTGAGCCGGGGAGGTCAAGGCTGCAGTGAGCTATGATTACGCCACTGCACTCCAGCCTGGGTGACAAAGCAAGACCCTATCTCAGAAAAGAAAAGAAAAGAAAAGGCACAGTGTTTTGAAGGGGACTGAAACAAAAATCCTGAATGTCCTAAATGCCACTGAATTGTTCACTTTAGTATAATAATAATAATAATAATAATAATAAAACCCTGCAGCCCAGGAATCCCATGGTAGGTTTGGATGATGGGGACAGATAATCTGGGTCCCTGGCTCAGGCCACTGCCAGCCTCTCTGGAGGCTGCTGAAGTGGTCACAGGGAAAGTGCTGCCCAGCATCTTCCTGAGGTGGGGATGCTTCCGACGTCACTGCCCTACCCTCTCCCAAAATAACCCCTCATCCCCAGCTCTGGCTGGTCATGGCCATTTCCCCCAGAACAACCATGATCGGGCTAATCTAGAGGAAGGACCACAGCTGGGTGTCCAGCCACTGGCCCAGAGAGCTCCCTAGGAGAAAGCCCCCTCCGTTCCCAAGGATGCGGGTGTAGTCAGGGAACGCTGACCCATGGGACCTTCCCCTCTCCACCCAGGACTCCATTCATTCTCATTCGGCAAATATGTGCTGAGCCCCTGCTATCTGGGGCCCAGAAATGGGTGCTAGAGACATGGACAGTGGTCAATGAGGCAGGCAGTGCCCTACTGGGAGGCCCCTCACAAGAGGGGTTAAGGGCACAATCCCAAGTCCAATTCATAGCACCATCATCTAGATATCTGACCTTTCCTCTCTGATCTCAGTTTCTTCAATTCAGAAATGGGGACAAGAATACTAATCTCACAAAATTCCTGGGAGTCTGAAATGAGAGAGCGCAAACGTGCTTAGCATAAACTGAGCATGTAACAAATATTAGCTATCATTATTGTTTTTGTTACTATTATAACAATGCTTACCAGCATTCACTTCCAAAATTCTATCATTTGCCAACAAATGGATGTGTCATCTAAACATCATTTCAGGGTTCACCCACATTGTAGCATGCATTCCTTTTTATTGCCAACTAATATTCCATTGTGTGGATAAACCATATTTTGTTTACCTGTTCAATAGTTGATGGACATTAGGGTTTCCACTTTTTGGTTATTTTGAATAATGCTGCTATGGAAATCTATGTATAGTTTTTTGGGTGGACATGTTTTCATTCCACTTGAGTATATACCTAGGAGCAGAATTGCTGCGTCCTGTGGTAACTCTATGTTTAACCTTTTGAGGATCTGCTGAACTGGTCTTGAGATGGCTGTATCGTATTATGTTCCATTGGTAACACATGAGAGTTCCAGTTTCTCCACATCATCCCAAATACTTGATATCATCCTTCTTCTTCTTTTTTTTTTTTTTTTTTTTTGGAAACAGAGCCTTGCTCTGTTGCCCAGGCTGGAGTGCAGTGGCACAATCTCAGCTCACTGCAACCTCCGCCTCCCGGGTTCAAGTGATTCTCCTGCCTCAGCCTCCCGAATAGCTGGGATTACAGGCACGCACCACCATGCCAGGTTGATTTTTTGTATTTTTAGTAGAGACAGGGTTTCATCAGTTTAGCCAGGATGGTCTCATCTTCTGACCTTGTGATCCACCCACCTTGGCTTCCCAAAGTGCTGGGATTACAGGCATGAGCCACCGCGCCTGGCCCATCCTTCATTTTGATTGCTGCCATGCTAGAGGTTTGGGAAGTGCCATCTCGTGGTTTTGATTTGCATTTTCCTGATGGCTAACCAGGTTGAGCATCTATGTGCTTCATGGCTGCTTGTATGTCTTCTTAGGATAAATGTCTATTCAGATTCTTTGCCAGATTTTAATTGGATTTTTTCATTTTTATTATTGAGTTGTAAAATTTATTTGTATATTCTTATGCAAGTCACTTACCATATATATGATTTGCAAATATTTTTCCCATTCTCTGGGCTCTTTTTACTTTTTTCCTTTGAAGTACAAAAGTTATTTTATTTTAATGAAGTCCAATTTAGCTATCTTTTGTGACTTGTGCTTTGGGTGTCATAGCTAAGAAGGTTTTGCCTAACCCAAGGTTATAACAATTTACTGTTATATTTTCATCTAAGAATTTTATGGTTTTAGTTCTTACACTTAGTTCTATGAACACTGTTTCTAATAAGAAAAAATGGGAAATAACCTAAGGGCTCATCCCACCCTATGAGGTAGATACTACCACCACTTTACAGAAGAGAAAACTGAGGCACAGGGAGGTTAGGTCATTTGCTCATTCTTGTTATAATCAAAGTAATAATGAAGGCAGACATGGCCCCTGCTCTTGAAGGATGTAGAGTCTGCTAAGAGAGATAAGACCAAGTAAAAAGTCTTGAGTACAGAACAAGACTATGGGGCAGGAGAAAGCCCACGGGGTGGCTGACATGTTCATAATTTGTATTTTATTATTTCTATATTGTAAATATAATATATACTGTATATACTATAAAAATAAAATGGCTTCCTAAAAAAACATTTTGGAAAATGAGCATTTTTTAAAATAAAAAATTGCTATTAACATTTTCATCTTTTTCTTTTTAAAATTTTTTTTAAAGAGACAGAGTCTCACTCTGTTGCCCAGGCTTGGGTGCAGTGGTGCAATCACAGCTCACTGCAACCTTGAACTCCTGGGCTCAAGCGATCCTCCCACCTCAGCCTCCCAAGTAGCTCAGATTACAGGGGCACGTCACTGTACCCGGTTAACATGGTACATTCCAAGTTGGTCAGGAACACAGATGCATGACTGTGGGTGACTTATTGAAATTCTCTGTGCTTTGATTTTTCCATCTGTAAAATGAGGTTATGAAAAGCCCCTATCTCACAGGTTTGTGGGGATTAGAGAGATAACTGACTGGCAGAAAGCACTGGGAACAGGGCCTGGCACACAGCAAGCTCGATGCAGATTTGTTCTAGTTGAGGTGAGGAGTAAGGGTGGTGTTGGGGATTCTGAGGTTGGGGGGCTGTGATAGCCCGCAGGCCCTATGTAGAACCTCTCCATCTTGGAAGCTCCCCTGAAATCCCCCAGCCTCCAGCTGGAGCGAAGCCTCCTCCAGTGAGGGACTGGGTGTGTGAGCTCTCAGCCTAGAAGGCGGGGCAAAGTAATAAGAGTTGCTGCTTACCGGCCGGGCGTGGCAGCTCACGCCTGTAATCCCAGTACTTTGAGAGGCAGAGGCAGGTGGATCACTTGAGGTCCGGAGTTTGAGACCAGCCCGGCCAACATGGTGAAACCTCGTCTCTACTAAAAATACAAAAATCAGCTGGGCGCAGTAGTGTGCATCTGTAATCCCAGCTACTCGAGAAGCTGAGACAGGAGAATTGCTTGAATCCAGGAGGCAGAGGTTGCAGTGAGCCGAGATTGCGCCACTGGGCGACAGAGCCAGGCTGGGTGACAGAGCCCAGAGCCAGGCTGTCTCAAAAAAAAAAAGAGGTGCTGCTTACTGAGAGCTAACTATGCACCAGACACTCAGCCAAAGGTATCGGCTGAATAATGGCTCCAAAGATATTTGGTCCTACTGTCTGGAACCTGCGGATGTTACCTTCTATGGCAAACAGGGCTTTGCGGGTGTGATTAAATTAAGGATCTTGAGATTGAGAGATCATCCTGGATTAGACAGGAAGGCCCTAAATGTAACCGCAGGTGTCCTTACAAGAGGGAGATTTAATAACAGAAGAGGAGAAGCCGATGTGATGACGGGAGCAGAGATGGGAGTGATGTGTTTTGAAGACAGGAAGGTACCATAAGCTCAGGAACGCAGGGGGCCACTGGGGGTTGAAAAGGCAAGCGCAGAGATCCTCCCCTTCGAGCCTCCAGAAGGAAATCTGATTTTAGACTTCCAACCTCCAGAACTGTCAAAGAATAGATCTGTATTGTTTTAAGCCACCGAGTTTGTAGTAATTTGTTACTGCAGCAACAAAAGGAAACAAAACAACCTGTGTGATCTCATGTCCTCCAAATGATGCACTTCACGGCAGAAGAAACGCAGGCTCAGAAAATCATTTGCCCATGGCTCATAGCTAGTAAGTCCAGAGCTGGCTCAAGCCCAAACCCAGGTCTCCCTGGCACCAAAGCCTTTGCTGACCCCTGCATCTGCTGCATCGCTTCAGCTCATGCCCACTTTCCACAGGGCCCAGCAGCTGTGGTTGCCTCAGCCCAGCCTCATCCCCCAGGGATATCAAGGAGGCCCCTGAGTTTTACATTCCTGATATTCCTGCTGCCTGTCTGAGAGGGCCTGGGGCTGGGTTACCAGCATGTTCCCCACATCCTTCACATCTGCAAGAAAGTCTGGTTCTCTGGGGCCTGACATCGCCTGGCTGACTGCAGGACGGAGGTCTGACTGCACTTTGGCAACCAATGAAATGACAAGGAGGGAACTTCATGCCTTGCTCCTCCCCCACCAACCAACAGAGTATTGGACCCTGCAGTTCAACCTGGATCTAGCTGCCAGCAAAGAGGCTTTCACTGCATGAGTTGACAGAGCGCTTCAAAACCACAGGGGGAAACTTCCTTTTCAAAAAATCTATGCCTGATTTTAAAATTTTACAAACTACAAAAACCATCATGTTAAAGCAACAACGCACTGAAGTTGCTTCGCTAACACAATAGCTATTTTAGCTTTTGAGACTTCCTTGTCTGTTCAGGTGCGAACCTATTATTTTTTCCTTTTTTGGGGGGGCCCTCCATTTATAACACAACGTACACACCTATTTTTTATCAGGGCTGTGAACACAATAAAGATTCCATTTTTGAGGCGTGGTGGTTAATGGCATGGAATCTGAAGTCACGCTGTGTGGGTGTGAATCTCTGATTTACTAGCTTTCACCTAGACAAGTCACTTAGTCCCTCTGTGCATTGGTTTTCTCTTCTTAAAAGTAAGAGATGCCAGGCATATTTCTCAGATGGCTCCTGTATTCCCATCCTAGTGTAATCCCTTCCCCCTGAGTGTGGGCTGGACCTAGAGACACGCATCTAAAGAACAGAATATGCAAAAGTCACGGGATGTCACTTCCATGATTCGTTTAGACTGTGGCTTCTCTCTTGCCACCAGAGTCTCTTGCTGGCTTTGCTGAAGCAAGCTGCCATATTGGAGAGGAATTGAGCCCCTCGGTCTAATAGGCTGCAAGAAACTGGATCCTACCAATAACCGCGTGTTTGAGAAATGGATCTTTCCCTGGTGGAGCTTTCAGATGAGACCACAGCCCTGGCCAATACCTGGACTGCAGCCTGAGAGAGACCCTGAGCCAGAGGACTCAGCCACCATGCCCTGATACCTGACCTGCAGAACTGTAAGACAACAAATGTGTGTTGTTTTAGGCTGCTCTGTGTGGGGATAATTTTTTATGCAGTGATGGGTAACTAACACAGTGGGGATAATAATAGTGCCTACATCATAGGGTAATGAAAATTAAATGAGTTAATGGCCACAAAGGGCTAAGAACAGTGCCTTGCACTCTTCTTAAGCACTATAGAAGTGTTAGCTGTTCCTGCCATACTTTTATAATTTACTCACTGAAGTAATTTTCCATGTTTCCATATACTGCCATTTATCATTTAATTGTTCAACCATTTTTTTTCTTTAAAAATCTAGCATCTACATATTTTTGGGCTACTGATTCCCCTTCTGGGAATGTGACCAACAGATATACTCAAGTTGTACACAATGATACATGTACAAGTCCCAAATGACTTCTGGAAACTTTTGTCCCCATAACCATCATTCACTTCTTTATCTGGTGAACTCCTACTCATCCTTCAGGACCCTTCCCCAGGAAAGCTTACCCTAACTGCCAGCTGTCTGCTCTTACCATCTGTTGCACTTAGCTGCCAGGTGACTTTGCCTTTCTCTGATTAGTCCGTGAGCTCCACGGTATTTATTGTAACACTGTAACAGCAAAAGATTGGAAACAAAGCCAAGTCCAGCAGTACTAAATTGCGGCATAGACATTTGAAGGAGTATTATGTAGCCAATCCTAGGAATAAGATTGATTTCTATTGTCACTCTATGACAAAGAGTGAATTCCAAGATATGTTAAGTCAGGTAGCAAGGTGTAAAATAATTTCTATTGTATGTAACGTTTGTGTAAACAGACAACCTGTTTGCTCTCTATATGGAGAATATTTATGGAAAGATAGGTAAGAAACTTATAATACAGGTTGCCCCACTGGGAATGAGGTGGAAGGGAGGAAGACAGACAGACAGACACACACACACACACACACACACACACACACACACACAGACATTTGGGCTGGTTATTTTCCTTCTGCCCCATCTCCTCCCCTTGCCCCACCCCCATCCATTCCCCACCTAGCTGTGTGCCCAGGGAGATCGTCTCTACAGCCTGCATCACCAGCACCTTTGCTCACTGGTTTCCAGTGTGCCCAGTCAATTGGCGGCCCCAATAAGAGGCTGGAGAGGGCTGGGTGTCTATTCCACTTCTCCCTCTTCCTGCCTGGCTCCCTCCTCCACAGCTGCAGCTCTCACTGCCCCTCTCACCACCCCCCTCTACACCTGCAGCTCTCACCCACACCCACCACCCCTCTCCACAGCTGCAGCTCTCAC
>NW_012121820.1:9527226-9553449 GCF_000951035.1 Colobus angolensis palliatus | reverse complement strand
CTCCCCACCCCCACCATCCCCATTCCTGCTCCAGTCATCACACCATTTCCTTCTCCCCCTCCCCTTGCCCCTTCAGGCCTGGGGTATAGCGGCTCTCGTGGCTGCTGGTCCTGGATGCCTTAACACACCTTGTTAATTTTTCTGCCCACATCTCTGCAAACAGCACCTTCATTAAACTCTCCCCAGTTAAACACCTGCAATAGACCCTGTCTTGCCAGGACGCAGACTTAATACGACCCTTCTGGATACTCTGAATGTGCATAAATTATACTCACTCCAAAATAAATAAATACATATTTTTTAAATCTCACATCTATTGGTACTAGAACTTTTAGAAGTGTGGTTTCATTTATTCCTTACAACAATCCTAGGGGGCAAGTATTATGATGTCCACTGAATAGGGAAACTAGGCCTCCTTTGGGGGCAGCCACACAGCTGGGAGGTTCTGGGTTGGGATGGAACCGCAGTCTACCTGATTCCAAAGGCTGTGCTAAGCGGATCCCTAGCACCCTTGCTCACTGGCTTCCAGTGTGCCCAGCCGACTGGGGCCCCAGCAAGAGGCCAGAGAGGGCTGAGTATCGATTCCCCTTCTATCTCAGGGCAGGATGGCCCTAGGGTAGATTCAAGTCTAATCTCCTGCCTATCAAGCAAGAAGAAGAGGGAACAGCCTGGGTTAAAACCCAAGTTTCCCAGGCTGGTCCTGTTCCATCTGATGCTCTCTAATGCCTTCTTAGAGCTGGAAGGCATGACTGAGATGTAGGCAGGGGGCGATATAAATAAATATATACTTATATATATAAAACCACCTGCTGTGCCAGGTGGCTAACCATTTAGCTGCTGGGTGCTGGGAAAGACCAAGTGCACAGAATACCAACAAGGGTAGGGGGGATGCTTGGAGGCTGCTAGTTACAAACCAGTACAGACTATTTCAATATTTAACAATTGGCATGACCATACCTACTGGGGTGCCCAGCTAGATGCTAACCCTGGATGTAAATGTTCCTTCTTATGCTTCGTCTGGTCCAGAAACCTTCCCAGAGGCCACCCCCAGGAAATCTGGTCTTAAATCTCTGCTTAAAACCCCACAGTGCCTTTCCTAGTGCCTGAAGGATGACATGGAAATGCTTTCATATGACTTCATGACTTAGCTCCTGCCAACGTCTCTGGTCCGACTCCAAACTCAGCCTTCTAGTCAGACAGAAAATTCCAGTTCCTCAAATGTGCCCTGTCTATTGTTTCTATGGCTGGGGTGAAAAACTCCTACTCATCCTTCAGGACCCTTCCGCAGGATAGCTCACCCTGACTGCCAGCTGTCTACCCTACTGTCTCTTGCAGGACCCTTCCCCAGGATAGCTCACCCTGACTGCCAGCTGTCTACCCTACTGTCTCTTGCAGGACCCTTCCCCAGGATAGCTCACCCTGACTGCCAGCTCTCTACTGTCTCCTGCACTTTGCTGCCAGGTCACTTTGTCTTCCTCTGTTTAGTCTGTGAGTCCCACAAGAGGCAGAAGTGTCACTGCTGTGTGCCTGTCACCAGACAGAGGCAGAGGCTGGCACAGAGCAGGATTATTTATCCGAAAATATTTAGGCTCACCAGGAATGTGCTGGATAAACGTTTTGTTATATGAATCCCATATACTTTGACTGTGAGACTCACAGAGCTGGATGGACCCTCAGAAATCATCTCATCTAAGACCAACACAGTAACAAGAAGGGGAAACTGAGGCTCAGAGAAGTCTGTGTGATCATTTTTAATTTTCAATCATTGAAAGTCATTGTGATTGTTACTCTGTTATAGATATATTGGAAGTGTCATGTACTACATGACAGGCCCCATTGTAAGTGCTTGTACATATCATGTCACTTTACCTGAACAGCAGCCTTATGAGAGAAACACTATTATTATCCCCCTCAGTGTACACTTGAGAAAACCGGGACTCTGAGCATTTCAATAACTTGCCCAGGACAACTTGCACACAAGTTGTCAACAAGGGATGGAAAGTTAGTACAGGTCCACAGGAGGTGCTCATGGAAGCCTTGGGCAATTGTGCTGACACAAAAATGTGATCATGTACCATGGATGAACAGAGGGTAAAACCAACCCCAGACCCCTTCCAGCTTCTTGCCTGGGGAACCTGGAGGCTTTAGATGGCCTAGGAGTAGAGAACATTTCTCCTCAGGAAACACAGACAGGATAAAGGTCCTGCCACCCTCTCCAGAGGGCCATGACTATCACTGTGTTCCTGAAGGGGGACGAAGTCTGCTGGAAAATGGCCTCCCCATTTGCCTACCCTGCTCCTTGGGTGCAACCCAGCAAGAGGATGCTGAATCCCCTGGGACTCATCGCCATCATCATCATCATCATCATCGTCATCGTCATCGTCATCACCATTATGAATAGGCAATACTTGCTGCACACCTACTAGGTGCCCGGCACTTGCATATGTTTTCTCAGTTAATTCTCACAATATTCCTTAAAGTAGATATCACTATCCCCACTCTGCAGGTGAGAAGTTATGTAACCCGTCCACTCCACAGAGCCAGGAAAGGAAAGCCAGGAATTCTGTTGTGGCTTAACACCAAAATAAGAAGATGGAAGCATTAGTTACGACTGGAGTCAGACAACCTGGTTTCAAACCCCAGCTCCCTCACTTCCAACTTGCATGATCTTTGCCAGGTCATGGAACCTCTCCCAGTCTCAGTTTCCCCATCTGTAAAATGGGTTACTAATAGCACTTAGCGATACTAGTAGCCACTTCTTGTAAGGATTACGTAAATTGTGGCATGTGAAGGGTATATTCATTCAGTTGTGACAAGTATTTACTAAGCACCTAACACTCTTTCCTGCCAGAACCCAGACTCATACAACCCTTTTGGATATTCTGAATGTGCATATAGTATAGAGTATATATGTACATTATGTGTACCAGAACCTGGGCTAATCTTGGGGTACCATTGTGAACAGGAGAGACTCGCCTTCTGGAGCTTACAGACCAGCTCAGCATTGTGCCCAGCACATAGTAGGCATCCCATGAATGTTAGCTGCTAGTTTTTGTTATTATTACTTAGTAGGTTTTCTTCCCAAGGGTGGGGCTGCCACCCTGGGGCTCGCCTGCTCAGGAGCCTGCTGACTTAGTTCTTGGTGTGCTCTGCCCCTGCCCCGCCCCACCCCACCCGGGAGCTGGCCTGCAATGGCATCTTACAAGGCCCCAGTCAGCAGACATCTCCTGCCTAAATAAGGACAAGGCGCCCAGGAGAGCTTTCTGTGAGCCGGAGGAATGTGACAGCTGAGTCCTCCCAGCCCAGCAGCCTCCCCCGCCTCCGGCCCCTCCCCAGGTGGGGCTCAGCTGGGGCATTCCAGCTTTTCCCAGAGCAGCCCCCAGTGTCACTGACACCCACTGGCACCCCACCCCAGGCTGCTCTAAAAACTGATAAAGGAGCTCTGGGAAGGAATTCCAGGCAGCTCCATTTGCTCCTGGGGGCTGGCGACCCTGCTGTCACAGGGACGGGGGAGGAAGAAGCCACCAGGAGGGGCCGAACCCAGCCTTCCTCTGGACACTGCATCTCTTTGTTCAAAGCGCACTTCCAGAGATCAGATTTGGCCCCAGGCCCCGTGCCAGGTACTGGAGGTCCAGAGGAGATTCCAATCCCGTTGCCTTACCCCATCATAGCAGTCACAACTGGGCTAAGTTTTTGAATCCTGCCCTTTCAAAGATTGGATTTTGAACAAGCCCTTTCAAAGACTGGCTTTCCTTCTCTCTGAGACTGGGAAGAGGGAGAGGAGAAATCTGTCTTTCAGGCCAGTGTCTCTAAAGGATGGGATGCTTTCTACTGGCAGGACCAAGAATGAGAAGAGGTACCAGACTATTCATTAAGTAACATTGTAGAAAGTACATCTGTAAAAAGAGAAAAAGTTAAAAAAAAACTTTTTTTTTTTTTGAGATGGAGTCTCGCTCTGCTGCCCAGGCTGGAGTGCAGTGGCCTGATCTCAGCTCACTACAACCTCTGCCTCCCGGGCTCAAGCAATTTTCCTGCCTCAGCCTCCTGAGCAGCTGGGATTACAGGTGCCCGCCACCATGCCCCGCCAATTTTTGTATTTTTAGTAGAGATGGGGTTTCACCATGTTGGCCAGGCTGGTTTCAAACTCCTGACCTCAAGTGATCTGCCTGCCTTGGCCTCCCAAAGTGTAATCCCAAAGTGCTGGGATTACAGGCGTGTGCCACCGCGCCTGGACTTTAATGCCTCTCTTACACGCTGTTTTTTAACTGAGAGCATAGCAGCAAGCAGACTTGAGTCTGAGTTTGTTTGTTTTATTAGACAGAGTCTGGCTCTCTCGCCCAGGCTGGAGTGCAGTAGTGCGATCATGGCTCCCTGAAGCCTCAACTTCCTGGGCTCAAGCTATCTTCCTGCCTCAGTCTCCCGAACAGCACCTGGGACTACAGGTGAGCACCACCACACCCAGCTAATTTTTTTATTTTTTTGTAGAGATGGGGTCTCACTAGATTGCCCAGGCTGGTCTCACAACTCCTGGCCTCAAGCAATTCTCCTGCCTTGGCCCCCTCAAAGTGCTGGGATTATAGGCATGAGCCACTGCACCTGGCTGAGATTCTAACAAGCAACTGGGGGATTTAATGATATTTTGCTTCACTGTATTCTTTTTCTTCCTTTTCTTTTCTCTCTCTCTCTTTTTTTTTTTTTTGGCTAACGTTTTCTCATCTAATCCTAGATTTCTATTTATGGTAATGATCTAAAGTTTATTTATGAGTAAATTTAGATTTAAGAAAGTTAAAATAGTTTTTAAATAGTAAGGGGATCCAGACGGCATGCAGACTCAGTGTGGCTCAGGAAGGTATGGCAGTGACTGGCATTTGGGAATTGCTGCCTTGACCCAGCTGCCACACCACTGTGCCTTTGCCTTGCCTCGTCCTCCTGTCTGCTCTTCCATGCTGACCTCACTGGGCTGCCCTGGACTCCCTCTGAGCTAAAGTCATCTCCCAAAGGACCCATAGTAACAACAGCTGCCCATGACTGGGATGTGGGAAAGGCCAAGCAAGGAAGTGAATCTGGGCCGGCTTTTTTTGCCCCCAAGGACGAGGCAAGGAGAGCTCAGTACTCCAGGAAATGGAGACCCACAGAGGGGCAGGGACTTGCCCAGGGTCATTCAGCAAGTCATTGGCAGAGGCCTTCCCACCCTAAAACAATGTGGATGGGAAGATAAAATGGGACAACCACCACAGACAGCCTTTGATCCGGCAACTGCGAGTTGGGGGAATTTATTCTAGAGATACACCAACCCATGGGTGAAATATTGATCCAACACAGCAAATATCTGGAAACTACCCAAACATCCATGTTCAACAATGGGGACCTGATTCAATAAATTATGGCACAGCTATATAACAGAATTCTACACAAGCACTTAAAAACTGATTAAGTTCTATATTTGGAAAAACATGAATAGATCTCTAATATACACACAGCAAAGAGAAAAAAGCAAGATTCCTAACAGTACGTGTATCCTACAGTATAATATGCTACTTTTTGTGTAAAAAAAGAGAAGAACAGGAATCCATGTATTTGCTTATATTAGGTTGAACGGTATGAAACTGCCATTTTATAGGTCAAACCTGGTCAAATATTAGCAATTTCATATTTTCCATCTTAATAGAAAGTAACTCTGGAAGGAAAGGAAAGAAACTACAAACAAGAGTTGCCTATGGGGTGTGGAGGTGGCAGCAAGATGGGGCCAGGGAAAGGAGATGGACTCTTTACAGTAATACTTTTCTAACTGTTGGGTTTTGAACCAAATGAAGGTATGTTTTTTTGTTTTTTGTTTTTTTTTAATACGAAGTCTCGCTCTGTTGCCCAGGCTGGAGTGCAGTGGCGTGATCTCGCTCACTGCAATCTCTGCCTCCCGGGTTCAAGCGATTCTCCTGCCTCAGCCTCCCGAGTAGCTGGGACTACATGAGCTCGCCACCATGCCCAGCTAATTTTCTGTATTTTTAGTAGAGATGGGGTTTCACCGTGTTAGGCAGGCTGGTTTCAATCTCCTGACCTCGTGATCTGCCTGTCTCGGCCTCCCAAAGTGCTAGGATTACAGGCATGAGCCACCGCGCCTGGCCGAGATTTTTTTTTAATAAAGGAAAACATCAGTAGGGCCTCTTAGGGCAGGCTTTCTGCAACACGACACCCGTCTCTATATCCATTCCAGCTGGGTGGTCAGGGAGGACCTGTGCAGGCCTGAGCCCAGGGGGCACCCCAGTTTAGCTTCTGACAAATCCCTTCTAGAGAACCTGCTCTGTGGCATTTCCCACCCTCCACGTGGTGAGTCAGAGCTCCAGGGGCCTCCACCCCTTGGGCCAGGCTTCTGGCAAAGCTACAGCAAGTTCTGTGGGATGATGGTTTTGGCACCAGGCTGCCACGACTTTGTAGGAGTACCCTCTTCCCAGACAGGGCCACATGAAGCCAGGGCTGATAGGAACAGTGCTTCAGCAGCAATGCAATAGGTCCCCACAAGGATATGGCTTGGTCAAAGGTAGCTCTGAAAATGGATCCCCACCCCTGCCCCTCCCTCCTATCTTGTCCTGTGGCACATGTCCTCTAGCAGCCTAAGGAGAGAGGTCCTCCCTGGGATGATCGCTGGGATTATGGAAACACCTGGGAGATCTCCACAGAGATCTCACCCTTCAATAACACCACGAAGAATCACTGAAGAAAGAGTATTCATAGAGTAATTTTTAAAAACTGCCACTATTGAAGACTGGTGTGCAGTATTTGACACGGGTTATATCTCATTTTACCCTCAGTGGTAAGTACTATATCAATTTCTACCACCTCCCACACTTGGAGAAACTGAGGCTCCGGGAAGTGACGTGCCCAAGGAATGAGTGTTATCTGACCCCAAAGCCTGTGCTCTTGACCATGAATGATGTTTGCGCCTCTGTTTCTCCATCTGAAAAATGGAGAATGAGGAGATGTGAAAACAGAGGTGCAGTGAAGGGACTAGAGATGCGGTGACCACGGAAGACTCGGGATTATTAAGGTCACAGTCTTCAAACCTCTGCAAGGATGTTGACACAGACATTGCTAGCTGCTCACCAAATATCCACCCTCTCCCTCTTTCCCACTAACAGAAGCCTAATTTGTTCAGGGAAGCAACGCATCTGGCTAAAAATATTCACCTTCCCATTCTCTACATCTGGGGAAGGTCTTCCCATCTGCATGGAGAGAAGCTGTTGCATTTGGACCTCTGCTGCCTGGAATACAGAGGTGAAACTAGGTGTGCAGTGGCTATCTCTGAATATGAGGACAAAAGCCACCCTCTATGGACACAGGGTGGGAAAGGCAGATGGAGCTGGGTCCCTGAGGGCGTCATGGAGCTGCCATTCAGCCTGGCACAGCTTCTCTGATCATATTATGTGAGAAAATAAGCCCAATGGATGAGGCAGTAGAAGCAGCTTTTTTTTTTTTTTTTAAGAGAAAGGGTCTTGCTCTGTTGTCCAAGCTGGAATGCAGTGGTGTGATCACAGCTCACTGAAGCCTTGAACAACTGGGCTCAAGGGATCCTCCGGTATAACCGGGACTACAGGTACGTGCTACCACACCTAGCTAATATTTTTATTTTTTTTATTTTAATTTTTGTAGAGACAGAGTCTCAGTGTGTTGCCCAGGCTGGTCTGGAACTCCTGGCCTCAAGCAATCCTCCTGCCTCTGCCTCCCAAAAAGCTGGGATTACAGGCAGGAGCCACTATGCCCAGCCACAGGCAACTTCTATTACCTGCAGCTGAGCACGGTTCTAATCTACACAGTCCTCAAGGACAGCACCAAGGCCTGTAGGTAGAAGCTACAGAGAAGCAGAAAGTCCTTCTGGTTTTAGCAAATCCAAAAGGCAAATCTATCAAAAGCTAGGCTGGACCATCTCAAGAGATGGCGAGCTCCCCATGCCTGGAGAGACAGACGCAGTGACTGAGTGACTGAATGACCACTTGGCAGGACGATGGGAAAGGCATTCTGACATTGGCTGGGGTTGGACCAAACGGCCTTGCATGCTTTAATCATACCCACTTTGGGAGGTGAGGAAAGGCCCCCAGGATGCGTGCCCAGTTATGTAGGGGCAAGCGCGTATGCCCTACCATGACCTGCAAGGCCCCTGAAGGCACCATCCAATAGAACTTCCAGGGATGAGGAAAATGTTCTATATCTGTGCTGTCCCAGCTATCGAATACTTGATACGTGGCTACTGAGACTAGAAGGAAACTTCTCCTTTCTTTAACTTCAGTTAAACAACCACAGGTTACTAGTGGCTCCCAGATTATACAACGTTGCCATCCATCCCCGCCGCCTCCTCACACTCTCTCTGGCCTTTTCTACCACTGCTGTCCTCCGCCTCACTCCACTTCAGCCCCACTGGGCTCCTCATTGTCCCCAGAGCACGCCAAGCACATGCCCACCTCAGGGCCTTCCCTGGCCCCTCCCTCTCCTGGGTGGCTCTCCCTGATGCAGCCCCCCTGGCCAACTCTTTCAGCTCCATGTCTCTGCTTCAATGTCAACGAGGCCTTCTTCAGTGAAGCCAGCCCTGACCATATATTTTGAAAGGCAACTTGCCTGAACACAGGCTCTGTCTTTTTTTTTTTTTTTTGAGACTGAGTCTTGCTCTGTCGCCCGGGCTGGAGTGCAGTGGCCGGATCTCAGCTCACTGCAAGTTCCGCCTCCCGGGTTCACGCCATTCTCCTGCCTCAGCCTCCCGAGTAGCTGGGACTACAGGCGCCCGCCACGTTGCCCGGCTAGTTTTTTGTATTTTTTAGTAGAGACGGGGTTTCACCGTGTTAGCCAGGATGGTCTCGATCTCCTGACCTCATGATCCGCCCGTCTCGGCCTCCCAAAGTGCTGGGATTATAGGCTTGAGCCACCGCGCCCGGCCTAGGCTCTGTCTTTAAGTACCTCTGTTGTGTTGTCTGTCTCCCCAGCGGGAGGGCAAACATCATGAAGGTGGGATCTTCAGGTTTTCTTCCCCAAGAGCCTAGAACATTACCCGACATGGAGCAGGCTCTCAATAAGTACTTATTGGATGTATTTCAAGGCTGAAAGGAGTAACACGGGGGGTGCCCCATGCTGTGGGTTCTTCCCACTACAGGGTGTTTAAGGCCTGATATTAGTCAGTCAACCGGGCTTCCTGGGCCACACGCACCTACTGGGTGCTATGCCAGGTGCTGGCACCTGGGACCGGGGTGTCAGGGGCACATAAAACAGGAAACCCAGACTAGAAGGGAGCTCAGAGCTCCTCTGAGGAAGAAACAGTCAAGCTGAGTGAAGCCAGATGAAAAGAGTAGGTGTTCGTGCGAGAGTAAAGGAAAAGCATTTTGGGAAAATGGAACAGCATGTGCAAAGGACTGCAGGCAGGAAAGAGAATGGCCCTTTGAAGGAAACATGACTGAAGGCAAATGATGGGGGGAGTGGGATGAGATGAGGCTGGTGGGGTAAGTGGAGCCAGATAGGAAGGGACTTGGGGCCCAAAGGAAGGAATCTGGAATTTCTCCTAAAAGCAGCACCCCTGGTGCCTGCATCCCAGTTCCTGTGTCTACCCCTAGTTTCCCCTGTAGCTGCGGAGGCAAGCTCCATGTAAGGTCGGACTTACCCAGCACTGTCAGGATCCCATGCAAGCACAGCTGTCCACTTCCTGCCCAGAGCCTGCTCTGAGGCTGCAGGAGGCCCCTTCAACCTCTGCCACATGGGAAACTCCCAGTGAATGCAGCACTGGAGCCTGCGTCCATCCTTCAGACCGACAATGCTGCAGGTCCTGAGGCCCGAGCTGGATCCAGTCCCTGTGGTCCGCAGTGATGCCTCAATAACACATACCTGCACTGCTTGTCCTTCTTCTGTCTCTCACACTCCCCGCTCCTGCCCTCTCAGCTCCTCCCTCCTGGCATCACCTCCCCAATAAACTATCTGCACCTGAATCCTTGTCTCAGGCTCTGCTTTTGCAGGAACCCTAACCAAGGGCCCCACGAGAGTTTTGTACAGCAGCATGGCACGTGCAGGCTGACATTTTTTAAAGCTCATGCTGGTTATTGTGTGGAGAAGACTATGGGGGCAGGAGGAGGCATGACAAGCAGTGAGGGACACTTGCAGAGGGGCAGTGAGAGGGGCTGGTAGCCGGCACTGGACTAGTGGCAGTGGAGAGAGACAAATAGGGGATGGAGACAAATACGGGGTGGTTGGCTCCCCCAAAGAACCAGGGGCTCGAGAGGCAAGGAGGGATGACATGGAGGCCAGGCTTGGGTCATGCCTGGCTTTGGGAACCAGCCTCACCAAGTTCCATCCCTCAAGCCCCGCCTGGCTGTGAAGACCTGCTGCAAAGGGGTTATTTTTAGAGAGCTGGGTGTGTACTTGAAGGATTTAAAGACAGGCTTTATTTTTAACTCCACTCCCAATGGCAGGGACTCGCTGGTATGGACTTAGGAAGTCAAGTGGAAGTTGGACTGGGCTTTGGAAACCCAGAGGAGAGAAGCGGCATTTGGGGAAGGATGAAGCTTAAGGGAGACAGCTGGCCTCACCACGTTCTACTCATCTCGAGCTCCGGCTAAGAACGATGATAAAACTGCCCAGGATCTCTCCTTACCAGGCACCCACAGAATGCCGCGGCCACACGAAACCCTCTACAAACATCACCTCGTATGGTCCTCACTATAACCCTGGGGGAACAGGGCTGTTACTGTCCCCATTCTACAGCTGAAGAAAGGGAGGCTCAGGGAAGACCGAGGACACTTGGTGGGCAAGTAACAGAGTGGGATCTGAGCCTCGATTCTCCAGCCTCCCAAGCCTGCACTCTCAGTCGCTCTACCATTTGAAAGCATGGCCAGGCACCGAGGTCCAGGCACGGAGTGTCAGCCTGGGAGCAGCTGAGAGACTTTCTCTTCCCACCGTGGTGAAGAAGGTGGAGTTTGGCTCAGAGAATGGGAAGCCCAGCTGTGTCAGTTCTTGTTAGTTTGTACCGGTTTTCTTATCTGTGAAAAGGGCTAATGTAATAAATAGCACCTCCTTCATGAGGCTTAGATGAAATGAGGCATAGAAGGGAACTCAGTGTAGAGGCTGGCAGGCAGTGGTGAGAAGGGGGCACCGAGAGATGCCCTGTCCATGGCAGGCACTGCTCCCAGCACTGCACATTTATCAACACCAACATCACCCACTCCTAGGCCCCACGGGGCAGGTTCTCTCATGATCCCCGCCTTAGAGATGAAGAAATGGAGGTACAAGAAGCTTAAGAGAAGGCCACTTGCCCAAAGCCATGACGCCAGTAAGAGTGCAGGACTACAGCCCAGACCCTGACCCTGGCCTGAACTCTCACTGACCCTGGGGCAGCCACTAGCATTCTCATTTTTACTATTAGATCAACACTCTTGGTCTGGGCCCTTCCAGCACTGACCCGAATCCCTGGGGCTCAGCTCAGGAGCCAGGAGCAGGGCCAAGCACTGGTCTCACTGTGGGAAAACTCTTGCATCTGTGGGAAAGGGACGTTTTTCTCCTGAAGGTGCAGGCTACTGGCCTGTGTGTTCTCTGACTCTGCTACTTGGGCTAAAAAGTAAAGCTGGGCCAGGCACAGTAGCTCACGCCTGCAATCCCAACACTTTGGGAGGCTGAGATGGGCGGATCACCTGAGGTCAGGAGTTCAAGACCAGCCTGGCCAACATAGTGAAACCCCGTCTCTACATAAAATACAAAAGTTAGCTGGGCGTGGTGGCGTGCCTGTAGTCCCAGTTGCTCAGGAGGCTGCAGCAGGAGAATCACTTGAACGCAAGAGGAGAAGGCTCCAATAAGTCGAGATTGCACCACTGCACTCTAGCCTGAGTGACAGAGTGAAACTCCATCTCAACAACAACAACAACAAAGTAAAGCGGGAAACATTCTGAAGCTAGGTCCTAAGCACCATTTATAGAGGTGGAAGAGATAAAAACATCCTTTCCACTTTGCAGAGTTCTGTCTTCTTTCACTTGATTTATTAATTGTGACCCAGAAACCAACTGAGGCTTCACGAGAGCCTCCTCCACCCTGCCTTCCAGCCACACTCCTCTCTGCTCTGACCGGGACTCCCTGCACAACCCTAGCTGGGTCTCTGCCTCTTGGGAGGCCTCAGTTTCTTCATCTGTGAAATGAGCACATCGGGCCTCCTCTTCCCTAAGGCACCTTCCAGCTCTGAGCAGCTTTCTCTGACGACTGAAGGGAGCGTGCTGCGTCTTTTCTCTAGTTCGCTACACTCCAAGCTTGGAAGGCCTGGTTCCCCCAAATGCATGGTCACCATTGTTCTAACATCTCCCTGCTGCCAGAGACCCAGGCAAGCTCCTCTCTCTCCCCAGACCACTCAGCCTTGGAGTCACAGCTGCCTCGTGTATGTCTCGAGAATCCGGCTCTGACAACTCAGGAAATTCCATTCACTCCTGCACCTCAGTTTCTGGGCACAAAGGGATTTTGTCCATCTGGTCATTCACAAAGGAGGGATGTGGTGAAGGGCAGGAGTCCGGGGTCGGGGGCCTTTCCAACGCTTCAAGCCCATCCTCAGGGAATTCAGTCTCGCTTAGTGGAACCTCCTACCTATCCAGGCGTCTCAGGAGGCGAGCCAGAGACACTGAGAGAAAGGACAGACATAGCCTCTGTGGATATGGGCAGTTGTTTGGAGGAGTGTTGAAGGTGGCCACTGGGTTCACGGAACACCAGATTTTCTTTAAACAGTTTGGCAAAGACGCAAAAGACTGAGAGCACATAGCGCCAGCAGCAAGGGTGTGAGGAAGACCGCACTCGTGTACACTGTTAGGAGGGTTATAAATTGAGTGCAACCCTTTTGGATGTTAACTTGGGTTCTCATAATAATTAAAATGCACATTCTTTTTGACCCCCAAATTCTATTTGCAGGAATGTAACCCATAACCCATAAACTGCATCTCCCTTGCGACGATTATTCTTTAAATATTTGTTGAAGATATACTGGAGGGGTGGGGTGAGACACTGGATGGGGTTGGCTGGATTTTTGCTGAATTCGCGCAGGGATACCATGGCCCCTGTCAGGAGGAACCAAATTGACCAAATTGACATTTTGACAGTAAACGTCAGGGGTCAGTCCCTTGCAAAGGCCCACATGAATCGCCATTATATTCCCAATGTATTCCAGTGCTGCTTGAATGTCCCTGTCGGGATACATCGCCTGGCTGGGCCATTCCTTTAACCAGCCCTGTGAGCAAGGATATTGGTCCAAGGCTGTCCACTGCAGACTCTCTTATGGTCAAGAAAACAGGAAATGGTTTCAATCTCCATCAAAAGAGATCTGGTTAAATGAATCATGGTACCTCCACACTATGGACTAGCATACAGCGGCTAAAGCGAGGAAGATAAATCTATGTGCATAACGTAAAAAGATCTCAAAACATATTACATCAAAAACGCAAGTTACAGAACATGATGTAGGTAGTCCTAGTTATGAAACACAAAAACAAACAAAACCAGAATAGGTAAGTAGAAGAATTCTATAAGCAAATTGTAAACAACGGTCACTTTAGAGGTGCAACCAGGGTGGAAGTAGAACAAGGGGTTTATTACCTTTTTATTTTGTATGTGTATGACCTTCCTTGGATTTTAACGACAGGTATGCTGTTTAGAACAATGTAAGAAAAGAAAAAAGGAAAGAGAAAGAACTCACTGTATCTGAAGTGGCAGCATAGGCTGGTGGCTCGGAACATAGACTTGGGTCCAGAATCTCAGCTCTGTCGCTTACTGGCTGTGGGACTTAAGGCATGTTAAAAACAAAACAAGGGCCGAGCATGGTGGCTCATGTCTGTAATCCCAGCACTTAGGGAGGCTCAGGTGGGTGGATCATTTGAGGTCAGGATTTCAAGACCAGCCTGGCCAACATGGTGAAACCCTGTTTCTACTAAAAATACAAAAGTTAGCCGGCAGTAGTGATGCGCACCTGTATTCCCAGCTACTCGGGAGGCTGAGGCAGGAGAATTGCTTGAACCTGGAAGGCAGAGGTTGCGGTGAGCCAAGATCACACCACTGCACTCCAGCCTTGGTGACACAGTGAGACCTTCTCTCAAACAACAGCAACAACAACAAAAGCAAACAAACAAAAAAACCTCTCTATATGCCTAAGTTAGAATTAGATGAGTTAATTTAGCTGAGCACTTAGTGGCCGCCACATATTAAGTCCTCAGAGAATGTCATCCAATAGTGTTGGCCATTATTATCCCAGATCTCCTGGGATTGCCCGAGATAGCTGAGGCTGAGAGGCGCGACTGGAAATGGGTTCTGAGGCTGGGTCAGCCCCCAGGTCTCCTGACTCCCTTTCCAGTGCTCCTTCTGCTCTACGTGCCTGCCTGTGTTTCTGACACAATGGCCTTCCCCTAACAGAAGAGGAAAGGGAGTGTGGTGAGGAAACAAGGAAAGGAAACAAAGAGTTCTTCATTTCTTTCCCACCTGCTGACAACGTCCTGGATGCCGAAAAGGGGACTGTGTTGGGCAAAGGCGACCCAAGCTGCCACGTGGCCTTGGCTTCGTTACTGCCCTTCTCTGTGTGTGCACTCTGGGTATTTCCCTTCCCTTCTCCCCCATAATCTAAGGTGGGCATCTCTCAACACCTGCAAGCCCCCTGATTCAACACCAGGCAGACTGCCACCTCAACACTCTCCTTCCTCCAATTAAAAAATCAACATTCTCCCTCCTCCAATTTAAAAAAAAAACAAAAACAAGAAGGACAATTTGACTAATCGTGCCCCAGGATTCTGGAAGCCCAAACCCAGCCACCTGATGGTGCCACCAGGCCCTCTCTTCCCACCCCAGTGGTTCTGCCACATTTCAGGTCTCCACCATCTCCCCAGATCCCTGCAGCAGCCTCCTTATTGATGCCCAGCCTACAGCCTAGCCCTTGCCATACTTTCGCTACAAGAGCCACGGTCCAGGTGTGGTCATACACATTCGGGCAGGCCACTCCCAGCTCTCGTGGCTCCCCACTCACAAAGCAGGGCAGGGTAGCATATAGCACACATACATGATTTGTCCACCTGCATATTTGTCGTGTGTGTGTATGTGTGCATGTGCATGTACGTAGCCACACGTTGGTGAGTTTTCCTGCATGGATGTGAGAGCTCTGGGGTTTAGTGACAGATGTGCTAGGCCTCTCTCCCCGTTTCCCTGCTGCTCCATCCCACTGCCTGTGACCCTGCCCTCTCCTTCACCACCTCCTTCTCCCCTCTTCCCCGCAATCTCTGCTCCTAAATCAAGTCCTCCAGTTTGTTATGCAAAGTACTTAAGAACTGGAAGATTTCGTGCAGGAAACGGTGGTTCACGCCTGTAATCCCAGCACTTTGGGAGGCTGAAGCAGTGGATCGCTCGAGGTCAGGAGTTTGAGACCAGCCTGTCCAACATGGCGAAACCCCATCTCTACTAGAAATACAAAAATTAGCTAGGAATAGTGGCGCATGCCTGTAATTCCAACTACTGGGGAGGCTGAGGCATGAGAATTGTTTGAACCTGGGAGGCAAAGGTTGCAGTGAGCTGAGA
Source organism: Colobus angolensis palliatus (assembly GCF_000951035.1). Lineage (NCBI taxonomy): Eukaryota > Metazoa > Chordata > Mammalia > Primates > Cercopithecidae > Colobus > Colobus angolensis. Next base: position 9,537,906 of record NW_012121820.1, on the reverse strand, counting down.
TCATGCCACTGCACTCCAGCCTGGGCAACAGAGCAAGACTCTGTCTCAAAAAAAAAAAAAAAATTAGAAGATTTCATATTAACCAGACATTACATGCCCCCGATGTGATACAAGATGAAGTACATAGAACTATTTATTAAGTTTTCATGCCAGAAAAATCTAATCTGAATCCATTTGAGACAGAATTTACAAGAAGTACAGGAAAGAGAGAAGCAAGTTAAACAGCACCATAAGGAATCAGCCCGACAAATACAGAAGATGTCATGTCATAAAAAAAAAATGAGAAGGATGGTTCTAGACTAAGAGATTTAGGACACAGCTCCCAATCTGAAGATAAAATTTAAACACAATTCTACTTAAAGTAGCAGCAACAAGAAAGAAATTTAGCAAAATAAGTATAAAATTGTACACTGAAAGCTACAAAGCATCACTGGAAAAAGTTAAAGACTTAAATAAATTGAAAGGTGCACCATGTTCATGGATTGGCAGACTTAAAATTGTTAAAAGGATAATATTCCCCCAGTTGACATACAGGTTTAACAAAATCCCAGCGGCCTTTTTTTCCCCTGTGGAAATTGACAAGTTGATGCTAAAATCCATATGGAAATGAAAGGAACTCAAAATATCCAAGATAATCTTAAAAAAGAAGAACAAAGTTAGAGGACTCACATTTCCCAACTTCGAAACTTAGTACAAAGCTACAGTAATCAAGATCAGCCTCTGGCATAAGGATGAATGTATACAGATCATTGGAACAGAATTGAGAGTCTAGTCAATGAATAACAACAAAAAGACAAATACAGGCCAGGGGTGGTGGCTCATGCCTGTAATCCCAGCACTTTGGGAGGCCTAGGTGGGTGGATCACTTGAGGCCAAGAGTTCAAGACCAGCCTGGGCAACATAGTGAGACCTCATCTTTACAAATAAATTTTTTTTTTAAATTAGCCAGTTGTAGTGGCATGCACCTGTAGTCCCACTTGGGAGGCTGAGGTGGGAGGATCACTTGAGCCTGGGTGGTGGAGGCTGCAGTGAGCTGACATGACAACATTGCACTCCAGCCTGGGCAACAAAGTGAGACCCTATCTCTAAAACAAAACAAAACAAAAAGATAAAGTAAATATGGAAAAATTACTAACAATTATTAAATCCAGTTAATGGGTACATGCGTGTTCACTATATCTCTCTATTTATATATATGCTTCATATTTTCCCATAATAAAAAGTCAAAAATGGAAATTTTTATAACAAAATGCAAACATCTAGTTTGTTTTGGAAAATCAAGAGTTGGCTGGGCACAGTGGCTCATGCCTACAATCCCAGCACTGTGGGAGGTTGAGGAATGTGGATCACCTGAGTTCAGGGGTTTGAGACCAGCCTGGCCAAAATGGAGAAACCCCTCCTCTACTAAAAATACAAAAATTAGCGGGGCGTGGTGGCACATGCCTGTAATCCCAGCTACTCGGGAAGCTGAGGCAGGAGAATCGCTTGAACCTGGGAGGCAGAGGTTGCAGTGAGCCAAGATCATGCCATTGCATTCCAGCCTGGGTGACACAGCAAGACTCTGTCTCAAAAAAAACCAAAAAGAAAGAAAAATCAAGAGTTGTGCTAAGATTGAATTCATGTTTCTCCAGGGCAGCCATTAGCTAGGAAGGGGCAGCTCTACCCAAGGAGGCTTGCAGAGACCGAGGAGACCTGGCTCCCATGGTCCCACCACCCTCTAGTCAGTAAGACACAAGCCTGCGGCCTGCCTGGTCCCTGGAACCTTTTAGCTTGTAACGTCAGACTCTCACTCCACCAGGCATTCAAAGCCCATCCTAACCTGGTCCTAGGCTGCCTTCTCGGCCTCATCTCTAATCTTTTCCCACCCACTCCAGCATTCTGGATGACTCATTGCTCCCAAAATATACCATGCACATTCCTACCTTCATGTCTTTGCACATGCTAGTTCCTCTACCTGGAACGACCTTTCTTTCTCTCTTTTCCACCTGGCAGACTCCCAACCAGAGGTGGCCCCTGCAGGGGGCTTTTCCAGACTTCCTTGGGATTGCTAGTTGCTCTTTCCGTTGGACCCCATCAATTTCAGCTCCTTCCTTCCTCTCCTCCACCACCGACTGTCCAATCCCTGCGTGGCTTCACCCTCAACATGGGAGTCCCCAGAGGACGCTGGCCACACTGATTCACCACTGGGTGCCCAGTGCCCTGGCACAAGCTGGCACAGGGTAAGTGCTTATTAGAGTTTGTGAAGGAAAACCAACCGAAGGTCAGATCGTGGTTAAGAGCATTCTAGAACCAGGTCACCTGGCTTCAACTCCCAGCTCTGCCATGACTCAGCTGTGCAACCTGTTTGAGAAACTTAACCTGTCTGTGCCTCCGTTTTTTCATCTGTAAAATGATAACAACAGTACCTTCCTCGCAGCGTTGTTTTAAGGATTAAATAAATTAATATATCCCCATTGGGCACGGTAGCTCACACCTGTAATCCCAGCTCTTAGGGAGGCTAAGGTGGGAGGATAGCTTGAGCCCAAGAGTTTGAGACCTGCCTGGGCAATATAGCAAGACCTTGTTCTCCACAAAAAAAGGGGGAATAAAAAGTTAACACATGTAAGGTACTTAAAATCATGCCCGGCTCCCAGAAATAAGGACTAGATTAATGCATATTAAATAAAAATTAAATAAGCAGACTCAAAGATGGGTAATTACCAAGACCCTCCCTGCGACCTAGTCCAGTGTCAGGCTCTCTTCCCTCCAGTGACCTGTGTCCCCCATGGTGTGGAAATGAGTGTTGGCGGTGCAGAGTCACAGCCTGAAGTGACACCAGATCCATTTTGCTTATTAGTTAAGGAAAAGGCCTCCGTAGGTGCCTATGGCTCTTTCATAGGTGCCTATGGCCTATGGCACTTTCGGTCAATCTCTTGCCAATTTCTCTTTTAATCAAAAAGAAAACAAACTTTAGGCTAAGTGCCTTTGGACATCAATAGCTTGACCTGGAACTTGAATAGCATTGTTCTGTTTTCAGAACTTCCCGTGATATTGATTTCGCATTTTCAACAGTGATTAGAAAGTCTTCCTTTTCAATAAATGTACTTACGTATTTTTTAAATAAGTTGATTCGAAGATGAAAATTAAGACAGTAAGTAGAGCCGGGCGTGGTGGCTCAAGCCTGTAATCCCAGCACTTTGGGAGGCCGAGACGGGCGGATCACGAGGTCAGGAGATCGAGACCATCCTGGCTAACACGGTGAAACCCCGTCTCTACTAAAAAATACAAAAAACTAGCCGGGCGAGGTGGCGGGCGCCTGTAGTCCCAGCTACTCGGGAGGCTGAGGCAGGAGAATGGCGTAAACCCGGGAGGCGGAGCTTGCAGTGAGCAGAGATCCGGCCACTGCACTCCAGCCTGGGCGACAGAGCGAGACTCCGTCTCAAAAAAAAAAAAAAAAGACAGTAAGTAGAGATGGTGTGTGAATGTAACAAAAACTGGGACTGGGCAGAAGATGAACATTTGGGAAGCACCATTGTGGGGACCGAGAGAGAAGACAGGGCCTTCCCTTGGGGCAATTTCATTCTTCGGTCAGTGCAGAATGATACAGGATTGATAATAACAGCTTACACTTCCTTGCATGCTTTCCAAGCACCGGCCCTTTACATGAGCTATTTCTTTTACTCTCTGCAGCACTACTTTCAGGGAGGAGGTAATATAATTCCCATTTGATTAAAGAGGAAAGTGAGCCCAGAGGGATGAGGTAACTTGCCTAAGGTCACACAATTTATAAGAGGCTGAAGCCAGATTCAAACCTAGGTCTATCCAATGCCACTGCCCATGGACCACATAGCTTCCTGCTCACCAGAGAAATTCAGCTCCCAGCAACTCAAAAAACCAACTCTCAGCTATGATCAGCTTCGGAGTTTTCAGAGCCAGCATGGGGAGAAGATGGAGGTCAGGAGCTGAGGAGATAGAAGACAGACAGATGCCACCCTGGTACAAAACCTGAGATACTCCAAATCTCACACCCTAGGACAACTGAGAACTCCGGGCCACGCCCTGCCTCTGCCACAGGGGTACAACAGCAAGACCAGGCAACAGCAATGGCAGCTGATGCTTACAGACTACTTCCTACTTGTCAGCCCTGTGACGTGTGTATACAACCTTCGTATAGAGGCTCTGCTTTAACCTTGTGAAACTCTTCGAGGTGGGTCTTTTAGAAATTAGAAATTTTAGAAATTAGAAATTTGAGGTCTAAGGGGCTGAGTCTAAGCCTTACTCTTCACACTCCCTGTGCTCCTTCCAGAAAACAGGCATTTATCAGGGTGTTGGCATGACAACCTGAAAACTTTAGGCGCCTCCCCGAACATACCAGCTTCCCTCCACAATCCAGTATCTATGACCTTAAAAGGTATCACAAAAGAGTTCTTAGCTACAAAATCAGAAGACATAAATCTAGTTCCCTCTCGACCGCTTTGTGGCTGTGAGTATATCTAGATCCTTTTCTGCACCTCAGTCTCCCCAGCTGCTCAGTGACAGGCTTGGGACTACTCTGAGGGCCCTGAATGGGTCTACAGCAACACTGTTCAATACAAATATAACATGTATCACACAAATAATTTTAACTGTTCTAGTGGCCACATTCAAAAAAGTAAAAAGAAACAGTGCAATTAATTTTAATAATGTATTTTGTCAAACCCGATGTATCTAAAATGTAACCATTTCAATATGTAACCAATATTTTAAAAATCATTAATAGGTTACTTTACATTCTTTTCATACTAGGTATTTGAAATCCAGGATGTTTCACATTTACAGCGCATCTCCATTTGGACCAGCCACATTCCAAGTGCCCAGTAGCCATGTGTGGCGAGTGACTACCATACTGGACAGCCCAGGTCAAGAATCTTTTTCAGTCCATAGCTCATTTTACAGGGAAGAGCTGTCTCATCTTTCTCCCTTCTCTTAGGAAAAATGTTCTGATTGTAGCCTCTGGGCCGACAAGTTCCACATAAGCCCGGAGGGAGGAGCTGGAAGCCACAATGGAGAGAAAGCCTGGGCCTGCCTGGGTGTGAAGAGGCTGTGGCTGCTGGGGATGCTTTCTGTCTCTCCATAGCCAGATTACTCACTAAGCCCCAGGGATGGGGAGACTCCCTGAGGAAGATGGCCACAATCCTGCTTTTCCTCCTGACCCCAAAATTCCCTTAATTGGAAATTCAGTCTGAGCTTGAAACCCATCCAGACAGCCACCCCCACCCATGGCAACATCTCCATGGGCACGCAGGACTCCTGCCTCAGACACACAAGGAATCCAATCCCACAACAGCACTGCATGCAAGAGGCTGGATCCCAGCTTCTCAGTCCCCAGCTCACTTCCCGGCTGTGGGCCTGGCAGCCTTTTCGGTGGGAGCTGGAAACCTCCACATGCAGGGGCACAGGCATTGGCAGGAAGGACCAGGAGGGCAAGGAAAATAACGGGGCGTCCCTCCTTCTCCCCAAACTTCCACTTCCTCACCTTTAAAATCAAATGTTGTTAGATCATAGCAATGATTGTCTCTACTGCTGGCTGCCCTGTGCCAAGCATTTTACAGGCATTACCTCACCTACTCCTTCTAACCACCCTGAGGAAAGAGGATCCCAGGGTCAGAGTGGTAAAGCAGCTTGGGCAAGGTCACACAGCTCTTCAGAAGAGCTGGGGTTCCAATTCATGGCCTTCTGAATCAAGAACCTAAGCTCCTTCCTGCTGTGCTCTGCCTAAGTGGCCCAGGGTGGCCCAGGACAGTCTGGGCTTACACTTGTCATAACCAATACATTTAGTGTAATTATTTAAAATGTTCCCTTTGGAAGAAGGAGCAAATCTTCCATACAGAAGAATTTTAAATAACATAGGTAGATATTTCCCCCTCCAAAAGGTTTAGCTGAATTCTAGACCCTTCTCCCTCTTGAGTATGGGCTGCACTGAGTGTCTGAATTCCAAAGGATGGAGCGGGAAAAGAGGAAATAGTAACTGTAAATCAGAGAAACTTGGCCGACCCACCTTAGCCAAGTGATCAAAGTTAACATCTTCAGTTTATGAGAAACATATCAGACAAACCCAAATTGAGGGACACTCTACAAACTATCTCACCAGTATGCCTCAAAACTGTTGGGCTGGGCGTGCTGGCTCACACCTGTAATACGAGCACTTTGGGAGGCCAAAGCGGGAGGATCACTGGAGGCCAGGAGTTCGAGAACAGCCTGGCCAACATGGCAAAACCCCGTCTCTATTAAAAATACAAAAATTAGCCAGGTGTGGTGGCGCACACCTGTGGTCCCAGCTACTTTGGTGACTGAGGCACAAGAATCGCTTGAACCCAGGAGGCAGAGGCTGCAGTGAGCCAAGATGGCACCACTGCACTACAGCCTGGGCAACACAGTAAGATCCTGCCTCAAAAACAACAACAACAACAACAAACTGTCAAGGACACACAAAAAAAGCAAAGAATGAGAAACTATCACAGACCAAAGGGAACCAAGGAGACCTGACAACTAAATGCAGTGTATGATCCTTCATGAAATCCTGAAGCAGGAAGAAGACATTCATGGAAAAACTAGTGAAATGCAAACAGAGTCTGGAGTTCAGTGAAGAGGACTGTGCCATGTTGGTTTTGACAAATGTATTATGATAACGTAAGAAGTTAACAATAGGGGAAAATGGGTAGAGTGTATGGGAACTCTTTGTATTCTTTTTGGAACTTTTCCATAAATCTAAAATTATTCCCACCTGAAAGTTTTATTTTTAAAAAGCGCTCCCTTTTACTCATAGAAGTGTTCAGGTTTAGACAATAAATTATATGAGCACCTGGTCATAAGCCTGGTCCTGCCCGTCTTAGACCATTCGTGCCACATTAACAGGATACCTGGGACTGGGTCATTTGTAGGGGAATTCTAAGGTCAAGGCACCAATGGGTTCAGTGCCTGGTGAGGCCATTATCTTCCTCCAAGATGGCGCCTTGCACACTACATTCTCCAGAGGGGAGGAAGGCTGGATCCTCACACAGCAGAGGGTGGGAGTGCCAATAGACAAAAAGGGGTCAAAATCACCCTTTTATAAGGGATTTAATCCCACTCATGAGGATGAATCACCTCTCAAAGATTAGTCTCAGAACTAATCACCTCTCGAAAGTCCCACATCTTTTTTTTTGTTTGTTTGTTTTTGTTTTTTTTTTTTTTTGAGGCGGAGTCTCGCTCTGTCGCCCGGACTGGAGTGCAGTGGCCAGATCTCAGCTCACTGCAAGCTCCGCCTCCTGAGTTTACGCCATTCTCCTGCCTCAGCCTCCCGAGTCGCTGGGACTACAGGCGCCCGCCACCTTGCCTGGCTAGTTTTTGTATTTTTAGTAGAGACGGGGTTTCACCGTGTTAGCCAGGATGTTCTCGATCTCCTGACCTCGTGATCCGCCCGTCTCGGCCTCCCAAAGTGCTGGGATTACAGGCTTGAGCCACCGCGCCCGGCTGAAAGTCCCACATCTTAATGTTACAATGACAATTAAATTTCAACATGAGTTTTGGAGGGGATAAACATTCAAACTATAGTCACCTCTAACCAAGAAGTTTTCAGAAAATCACTCATACCTTCTGTCCCTTTTAGTGATGCCAACTGCTCACACATTTATAGCAGTGTGAAGGTTACAAAGTTCAGCATTAGCAAGACGTGCTAGTTAAAGTTTTTGAATCAGAAAGCTAGAGGCTGACGCCTGGGTACTCCTACTTGCTTGCCAGGTAGTCTTGGGCATGTTACATTCGTTCCCTGGGCCTCAGTTTCCACATCTGTAAAATGAATTCATTGTATGATGACAATGACGAGTCATATTTATGAAGCCATGTCTGGTGTCTGGCACTGTAGTGGTGACTGTGATGGGCTACCCAGACTCCCCTTCAGGACTGATGGACTTATTTTTCCCACTCCCAGCTACTCAGAGAGTTGCCAGCTGTTAGCCCTCTCCAGGGATTGCCCTTGGCTGAAGAGAGCTGTCCAGCCCCAGTCAAGCCTCCTTCTGGAGGGTAGCCTGCATACAAACGTGGAGAGTATAAAAGATCCAGCTCCCTCATCCCAACTTGGGATGACTCTGAAGGTCATCTCCACTGCAGAGTATCCCTTACGGTTGGCTGAGGCTTTGTTGAGACTGCATTGCAACCCAGTGTCTCCCACCGCCCAGTCCGGCCTTCTTCCCCTCCCCACAGTGTTGATCCTGAGAGTGCTCCCTATACATTTCCTGCATGTTAATCTTCATCCCAAAGTCTGCTTCCCAGGGAACTCACCCCACAAGAGGATTGTGAGCCACCTGACCTGTACTGTCTTTCCTAACCCTTAGACCAACTTGTCTTTATAGATGAGATCATTGATATTAGAGAAGAAAATGGATCTGGCCAAGGACATACAACTAAGAAATGGTGGTGCCACAGATGGAGAAACTGACTCTCAGACAGGCCACTGATCCGCCCAGGTCAATGAGCTAAAAAATGGCAGGGCCAGGATTTGGCCCTAGGCCTGCTTAACTCTGAAGACCATGTGCCCAGTCTCCGGCCCAGGCCACTTGCATCCCCAGGAGGACTGCTACAGTTCCAGGACAGGTGAGTGCCTTTTACCACCCTCCTGCCAGACCACACTGCTGCTGTCCCTGCAGCTCACTCCAGATTTGCAAAATGAGAATAAGAATAGTATCTACCTCTCCAGGACCTTGTAAGATTAAATGAGTTAATATAGGTAAAGACCTCAGAACAGTGACTGGCACATACAGAATCCTATTTAAGCGGTGGGTTAAAAACAAATCATGTAAGTCATGTAAAGCTGCATCTGTGATGCACTCTAAGGACAGAACAGCGGCTGGCGATGGACCTCATCAGCTCTCTAAGGGAGTCGGGCTTGACCTGAGCTCTGAAGGAGGAGTAGAGGTTAAGTGGGTGGCAAAGGAACCAGTATAAACAAAATCTCTGTGGCAGGAGGAACTCAAGAAGGAAGAACTAGCATAGAGGGGAGAAATATCCAGGCTCAGGGAAAGAATGATAAGAAATAAGGCTGGGTAGGAGGGTGGGAACCTGATTATAAAAGGTCACTCACTAACTGGGCGATTTTGGACAAGTCACCTTATCTCTCTGAGCTTCACTTAGCTCATCTGCAAAACAGAAATAAACATAGTACCTATCATAAGGTTGTTAAAGGGACTGAGCGAGTCAGTATTTGTGAACCACTTAAAATTGTCTTGTACCTAGTAGGTGCCATAAATGTTTGGAGACAACATTAGAACTTTATCTGAAGTACAATGAGAAGACTTAAAGGGGTTTGAATGTAGATGATAGGGTGGGTGTTTAGTAGATGGGAGGGTGGACGGATGCATGGGTAGATGGATAGGTGGGGGGAGTTGAATAAATAGAAGTTTGGTTGAGTGATAGAGGTGGCTGGCTGGATGGTTGGATGACCGGGTGGATGGGCAGGAGTGGAGGTTGTTCTAATGGCCAAAAGTGTCGCTGGGTGGATAAATGGAAGTACTTGAGTGAATGGATGAGTGGCTGGATGCTAAGATGGGTGGCCAGGGGGCTGGAAGCAGCTGAGTGAATGCAGGTGATTGGTGGGTGAGGGGACAGGTGTGTGGATTGAAAGGGTATCTATATGTTAGAATGGGCATCTGGGTAGTTGGATGGGTGGCTGAGTTAATGGATGGATGGGTGATTAGCTGGTTGAGTAGGTAAAAGGATGAAAAACTGGGTGGGTTGGATGGAATAGAAGAGTAAATTTTTGAGTGAATGGGTGGTTGTTTAGGTAGATGTTAAGCTGTTGTTCAGGTGGATGTTCAGGCGTGATGTGGGACTGGAGGTGGTTGTGTGGGTGGAGGGGTTGTTCAGTGAGTGTTAGAGAAGTTAGTCAATGAAGGAACTGGGTGGATGTCTAGGTGGTTGACTGCGAGGTTGTATGGATAGATGGATGACTGGATGACTGGCTGGGTAAACAGGAAGTAGAATGGGTAGGGGAATGGAGTGGATAACTGGAGAGATGGTTGTTCAGGTGGATATTAGAAAGGTTGGGTGAGTGGTAGGGTTAAGTCAGCGGAGGGGCTGGGTGTAGTTGAGTGATGGATGGATGGATGGATGGATGGATGGGCGAGTGAACAGGAGCCACCAGCTCCAGAAGCGCCTCCAATTAACCCCCTGAAGGTGATGGGGGTAAAAGAAGCAGAATCGGGCTTGGAGACAGGGCCTCCTAGGTTGCCCTGCCCCAAGACCCCCTTCCCCGACGGGAGGCGATCCCTCCCCACCCCCACCGCTGTCCTACCTAGAGGCGGCAATCTCGGCCTTCTGGCGCGCGATGGCAGCGGCGCGCTGGGCGCCCTCCACACTGTGCTCCACTTTCTGGCGGACCTTATTGCTCTTGAGCTGCAGCATGCGGCGCTTGGTGCCCTTGACCAGCACGTTGTGGCGGTACTTGCCCTCCTCGCGGTGGCCGTCGGGCAGCGTGGTGCAGCCATAGCCGTGGCGCAGGTTGTCTAGCCACTCGCCCTCGTAGCGGAGGCCGCTGGAGCGTTCGCTCACGCCGAAGCCCGAGCGCTTGTCGTTCTTCCACTCGCCCATGTAGGTTTCGGTGGTGGTGGCGTCGATGTCGGCCTCGAAGGGTGCGGCCTCGTCGGCGCCCTCGGCGGCCTCTCCCAGGCTGGCGGTGGAGGCGGCGTC
>NW_012121820.1:9522245-9526026 GCF_000951035.1 Colobus angolensis palliatus | reverse complement strand
TGTTGCAGGGCAGTGTGTGCACAGTGGGGTGAGTGCCTGAGATCTCATGGAGGTGACATTATGGATGTGTATGAGGTTCTGAGTGTGCAAGGCTATCAGAATGCGAAAGAATAAAGTAATACGTAGCACTCCAGGTTGAGTGTGTGAGATGATGGGCCTCAGTGAAACTGAGACACTGAGACCATATGAAACCATCTGGAGGAAGGCTAGTGGTGTGTACAAGGTGTCAGCAACTTAGGCCCTGCATGTACACAAGTCCGTGAGCTCCTGGGATTGAGATGCTTTATGTAAGTAGCCATGCAAGTCTTATGTGCGTGGAGAGGCAGCAGAGAGTAGTGGTTCAGAGCACAGACTACAGAGCCAGGCTCCCTGGGTCCAGATCCTCCTGTCTCTGCCCTTACTAGCTATGTGACCTTGGGCAACTGACTTAACCTCCCTGTACCTTAGCTTCCATATCTGCCAGAGGTAATAACTGCCTCTTACCTCCTAGGGTTTTTTGAGGTTTAAACGAGTTAATGTCTCCAAAAACTCTGAAAGCAAAGATATATGTGTGATACTGCGATTCTACAAAATTGTGCTCACGTGTGAGGTCACCCGAGTTGTATGACAGGCTGATACACAGCTGCCAAAATAACTTCATCCTTCACCCCCATCCTGACATGTGGTTCTCCCAGGGCTCATCCAAAACCTTCTCCTATTCTCTCTAAATGATTGCATCATCTAGTGTTTTTAAACTGCCATTTATGTCCCGCTGACCCCATATATCCCCAATCCCTTACCCTCCCCTCGGTAGCTCCAGATGTCACCTTGGAAATTTGTGTTCCCTTAGATAGTACACAGCCACCTCCAGCTCACATCTCCCCCTACTCACCCCACACACACCTGGGCCACAGTTATATGGTCTTCCTCTCCCACAGCAGTGCTGCTGGAAGGCAGTTCTCTGCCTTCATCTTTGTACCTCCAGCATATAGAACAGTACCTGATACATAATGTTCACTGCACCAAAGGCAGAAATTCTGAGGCTTCTTTGTTTTAAATGCAAGCTGGTATGTTCTCTCTGGTTAACAAAAACCAAAAGGTCTTCCTCCTAATAAATGTCCAGGAGCAACATGGCTGAGTAGACAACCAAGGAAGGCACTCCCAAACTCACCCCAGCAGACCTGCTGTTGCACTGCTCTTCCCTCTTCCTGGAACTCTTTTCCTCCAGATAGCCTTCAAGTCTTTGCTCAATGAGACCTACTTTGACCCCCAGTGATGGCTAATACTGAGTGTCAACTTGATTGGATTGAAGGATGCAAAGTATTGATCCTGGGTGTATCTGTGAGGGTGTTACCAAAGGAGATTAACATTTGAGTCAGTGGGCTGGGGAAGGTGGACCCACCCTTAATCTGGGTGGGCACCTTCTAACCAGCTGCCAGCAAATATAAAGCAGGCAGAAAAATGTGAAAAGGCTAGACTGGCTTAGCCTCCCAGCCTACATCTTCCTCCCAAGGTGAATACTTCCTGCCCTTGAACATCAGACTCCAAGTTCTTCAGCTTTGGGCCTCAGACTGGCTTCCTTGCTCCTCAGCTTGTGGACAGCCCATTGTGGTACCTTGTGATCGTGTGAGTTAATAATCCTTAATAAACTTTCTACATATATATCCTATTAGATCTGTCCATCTAGAGAACCCTGACGAATACACCACCCTGTTTAAAATTGCAATCTGCTTATTTCACATTGTGTGCCTTTATCAAAACATCTCATATACCCCATAAATATTTCATATATACATCTATTATGAACCCACAACATTTCTTCCAAAATTGCAATCTGCCTGCACCGCCACCACCCTGCTCACTTATCTACTTTTCCTTATTTTTCCCATAACACATATCACCTTCTAACATACCATATGACTACTTATTACCTTAATTGCTTTTCTCCCTCTGCTAAAATGGAAGCTCCATGAGGGCAGGGATCTTTTCTATTTTGTTCTTAGATGGATTCCAGAACCTGGAACAGTGCCTGGTACACACAGGTGCTCCGTTAAAATCTGCAAAATAGCTGACTGACTAAACCTGTTCAAAAATTCCATCTCCTTGGGTGACCTTGGCAATTCCTTTTCTTAACGCCTCCATTGTCTTCCTGTCAATGATGCGTTGGGTGAAGAGCTCTCCGAGGCTTGACCTAACTCTGAGATGCTTAGCTTCTAGGAATTGTTGCACTGTGACTCTGGAGGCAAAGGAGGGCACATCTAGATGCTTCCACACTGCCTGGTCCCTCCCAACACACTGAGCTCAAGATCCCACTTCTATCCCATCCTGCCCCTTCTGCATGAAGAGCCCCCATTAAGGATCCAGAACCCCATTAAGGATCATGTACAATGCTCCCTAAACCTCTCGACAGTCCTGTGAGGTGGGTTCCACGATAATGCTCATTTCCAGGAGGATGCTGGTGATACGAGAGGTTAAGCAATTTGACCAAGGAAATGGGATCCAAGCCTAAGTCTGTCTGATGCCACAGTGTATGCTGCAAGCCCGTGGCTTTTAATCCTGGTGTGCATTAGAAGCACCAGTGAAACTTTAAAAAGAAAACAACTGATCCTTGGGCTTCACCACCATCAATTCCAGTTTATTCTGTTGGAGAAGGTCCCTAGTCCTTCCAGCCCCTCTGGACAGCAAGAAAGAACAGCCAGGAGGGAGAGACACCTGGGCTCTGTTCCCTTCAATGACCAGCCTCAAAAAACCAAGGATCATGGAATATCAGCACTAAAAGGGCTAAAGAGAAATGGAGAGAGACAGAAATGGAGAATAAAGCATTGTGCATGATCTCATAGAGGAAGAGGCAAATATGACCTCTATTTCATAGGTAGACTGATGTTCAGAGAAGTTATGTGACTTGCCCAATGTCACACAGTGAGAAAGGAGCAGAACTGGGATTTGAACTAAGGTCCAACTTAAGCTAAGGAAGCGGGAAATGGGATTGTGTGGCAGGTGCAATGAACAGAGATATGAGAATGTGGTATAGCAGATGAAAATTGGGAAGTTGGGGCCGGGCGTGGTGGCTCAAGCCTGTAATCCCAGCACTTTGGGAGGCCGAGATGGGCGGATCACGAGGTCAGGAGTTTAAGACCAGCCTGGCTAACATAGCGAAACTCTGCCCCTATTAGAAATACAAAAGTTAGCTAGGGAAGGTGGCGCACGCCTGTAATCCCAGCTACTCGGGAGGCTGAGGCAGGAGAATTGCTTGAACCCAGGAGGCAGAGGTTGTGGTGAGCTGAGATCCGGCCACTGCACCCCAGCCTGGGCGACAGAGCAAGACTTTGTCTCAAAAAAAAAAAAAGAAAGAAAAAAGAAAATTGGTAAGTTGGATAAATGGGAAACCAATAGATTGCATTTCCCAAGCTCATTCACATATGATCCCATTGGATGGAGGCTGAGGACAGAATGGAATGTGCAATCAACCTGGCTTTGAATATCATCTAAGCTGGGGAACCCTGGGCAAGTTCCTTCTTTTGATTCTCAGTTTTTTTATCTGGAAAATGGAAAAGTAATATCCACTTTCCAGGGGTCTTTTGAGGATTAAAAATGAGACAACAAAAAATGGAAATAACTCAAATATCAATCAGCTAGTACAAGGATAAACTAACACAGTGAAGTGCTAGTCAGCAGGAAAAGAGAGCAGGCTACTGTTACATACAACGCATGAATGGGTCTCCAAAGCATGCTAAGTGAACAAAGCTAGAGGTGAAAGCTGTGTGATTCCAGTTACATGAAAATCTCAAAAAAAAAAAAAAAA
>NW_012121820.1:9508269-9521835 GCF_000951035.1 Colobus angolensis palliatus | reverse complement strand
GATCCACCCACCTTGGCCTCCCAAAGTGTTGGGATTGCAGGAGTGAGCTACTGTGCCTGGCCAAATGTTCTACATTTTGATTGTGCTGATGGTTTACACTAGTGTGTACATCTGTCACACCTGTGCATTTCAAATGCATTTTATCCTTTGGAAATTATACCTTGATAAAGTTGAGTTTTGTAATGTAAATAAATAAATTGTAAAGAAGTTTTTCAGAAAAACAAACAAACCAACCAACCCAGCATAGCATTCTGCAAATATCAATCAGGAGAGTTGTCAGCTCTACTTTCCAAATGAATCCAGAATCCAGCCGCTTCTCACCACCTCCGCTTCGACTAGATGGTGGTCTGTGCCACCGTTCTCTCTCACCTGGATTTTCATAGTCACTGCCACACTGGTCTCCTGATTCCACGCTTGCCCCTCTATCCATCCCTAACACAGCAATCAGAGGGATTTTGTTCACATGTATTAAGTCAGATCACGACACTGCACTTTCTCTTCTCACTCAGAAGAAAAGCTGAAGTCCTTAGTGACCCACAGGCCTTACCTGACTTCATCCCCGTCACTCCACTCCTCTGTGCTCCTCTCCCCGCCTCCTCCTCTTTCCCTCCCTCCACTCTTGCCACAAAGGCTGCTTTGCTGCCGCACAGGAGCCATGGAGCCACCTCAGAACCTTGGTATTGCTGTTCCCTCTACCTGTAATGCCCTTCCTCCGGATACCTACATGGTTCACCCTCTTGCCATCTTCAAGTCATCAAAATGACTCAAATGTCATCTTCTCAGCAAAGCCACCCGTGACCACCCTATTTAAGATTCAACCCCTGCCCAAGGTCTTCTATCTCCCTTCCTTGCTTTGTTTCTCCTAGAGCATATCTAATGCAACATACATTTTGCTGTTTCTTGTGTTATTGACCATCCCCCTCACTGGCATGCGAGCTCCTTAAAGGCAAGGATTATTTTCTTTTTTTATTCACGGTGGTATCCTCAGTGCCTTGAACTGTGCCAAATAGGTACTCAGTAAATATGTGTTGGATGAATGAATGAGTAAATGAACAGCAGGCATTCCACAACTGTTTATTCTCTTCTTTCTGTTTTGTCCATCTGCAAACAGCTCTGTGGAAATAACAGCTCTGGGGAGGTATTTTATGGTTCCTGTTTTACAGATGAGAAAAAACTAAGGCCTATCAAGGACAATGGACTCATCCAAGATGACACAGCTAATAAATATGCCAGAGCCAAACTCACATCCATGTCTGGCTATGCTCCTCTACTTCTCAGAAGAAATAAGAAAAAAATGAAAGGGGAAAGTGAACAGGCAGAGAGCAGAGAAGATGGTAAACTGGGAGAAAGAGAGAAGAAATCTAATCTCTGGGTTGGACAACTTTATGAAATTAAATCAACCAACCTACCTTTAGCTTCAGTTTGGCATGATATGGGCTGATGTGGTCCCTTTAAGCCCAAGAAAAACTGAGATTGCAACAGGAGAGCAGCTCTTGGCCACCAGTTGGGAAGGAAACTGTCAGGCTATATTAGGAAACTTACAAGCGAATGGCAAGAGGCACAGACACCCAGGGGAGGCTGGGAGTGACAGGGCCCTGGGAAGGGGAAAAACCGACTCCTGAGGCCGCCCCCAGTCCGAATCTCTCCAAGACAGGACAGTTCTCCCTGGAGACAGGAAGAATGCATCCGCAGAGGGAGAGAGGGAGACCCTTGTCCATGGCCACCTGGCTGAGGGGGGCCGTCTGCAGAAGGAGGGGCTCCTCCAATACCCTTTGGGCTGCCTCCTCACTGAGCTTTGTAAACCCTGCAGGGCTTCCCACTGTCCCAAAGGAAAGGACCAAGATCCCCAACTGCCTACAAAACCTGGCAGGGGCTGCCCCTGCCACCTCCCCTGCCTCATCTTGGACTGCTCACCACTCACACTTGCCTTCCCACCTTGGGGCCTTTGCACAAGCTTTCCCCATTTTTTCACGTGCTCTTCTCTTCCTTCTTCCCCTGGCCAACTTCTATTGACAGTTCAAGCTTTGGCTTAAACCTGACTTCATCCAGGAAGATTTCTTGAGTTCTGTTCCCTGAGTGCTGCCAGAAACAGCCACACGTTATCACGTCATCCATTTTTCTTAGCACTTTTCACAGGTGCCATTTGTTCACCGTAAGCCTTCCCTGCTTGTCTTTGACTTCCAAGACGGAGGAAGATTTGTCTACCTTATTCTTGCTAAGATCCTGCCATCTAGCACAGTTCCCAGGCGCAAGGAAATCCTTGGTAAGCGTCCAATGATTTTTCGACTCTTTTCCTGAATGACAGTCTTATGTCCTTTGAGGGGCAGGAAACCCATCTCTGTTCCCTCATGACTCGGCACGCAGTAGGTGCTCAGTAGTGGACAGCAGTGGCTGCCAAGGATGTTCAGGTCCAGATTCAGCAGTTCAAGCCCTAGGAGTTATTGGTGTACATGTAAAATCCTGGTGAAGGCCATAACCATGGCAAAAATAAGGTCCTATCCCCCCCGACAGAACTCCTGAAATTAATAAAACCTAAATACAGCCTTCTTGCAGTTGCTCTTCTGGTGAGTATAGAATAACAGGGATTTAAATCTAAACTCTGACGTTGAATAGTTCTAAGACATGCATAAACTATTTAAGCTTGCGGAGCCTCAGTTTGTCCTTCTGTAAAATGGAAATTATGATACCTACTTCATCCGGTTGTTCATACAACCCTTTGCATTTGACAAGCTAGATGAAGACCATGCATTCTTCTAGCTAGGTGCTGGGATACAGTCGTGAACTAAGTGGACATGATCCCTGCCAGCAAGGGGCTTAGAGTCTTGTGCCAGGGATAGACTAAATTTCATTAACCAATCACAGAAATAAATGCAGCCATGGCAGTAGTCCAGATGAGAGGTGATGCCCCAGGTCTTGAGTGGCAGGGAGTGGGGAGGGTGGGTTGAAGATTAAATGAAATATGTGTGAGGCAGCTAGCTCAGTGCCTAGTGTATAGTAAGTGTTCAATAAACCCTAGATTTTTGACAGATCAGAGTCTTTGCCCAGAAAGGATTAACTGGAAAGATGAAAAGGAGCCACAGAAGACAGAGAGAGCTCAAGAAGAAAATGAGACCAGCTCTGATTTTCTGCCCAGGTCCAGTTGTTTGTAAGAAAGCATGTTTGTGCTCTGGAATGCTCAGATTGTGCTGGTTGGGGCACACCCCTGACTCACGGAGAAGGCCTCAGAGCTTCTGACCTCAGGAGGCAGAAAATGTTGGGATCTGTTCATTCACCTCCATGCTCCTAAACACATACCTCAGTATAATTTCTGGCAGCCATATCTACAGTACAAGATCCCCTTTCCTGGAGAGAGATTATGACTTAATTGCTGTGGACATTGGATATTTTTTAAAGTAACCCAGATGATTCTAATGTGCAGGCTGGGTTGGGAGCTGTAAACTCTCCCTACTGACCTCCCATCAACCATCATGCTCCATTCCTTCTGTCAAACCTGCTACCTTATCTGGGTACGGTGGCCCACGGCTGTAATCCCAGCATTTTGGGAGGCTGAAGCAGGTGGATCACTTGAAGCCAGGAGTTTAAGACCAGCCTGGCTAACATAGCGAAACTCTGCCCCTATTAGAAATACAAAAGTTAGCTAGGGAAGGTGGCGCACGCCTGCAATCCCAGCTACTCGGGAGGCTGAGGCAGGAGAATTGCTTGAACCCAGGAGGCAGAGGTTGTGGTGAGCTGAGATCGCGCCATTGCACTCCAGCCTGGGCAACAAGAGCAAAACCCCATCTCAAAAAAGAAGAGAAGAGAAGAGAGAAAATAAGCAAATCACCATATGCCAAAGGCCTCAGTATGTGCTTTTATGTGAGACTTTTTCATAGGGTGTGAATCCAAGGTTTGGATGAGTTGAGCAAGGAGGAAACTGTACTTTTCATTCTTTTACAGGGAAATGGTGATTGCGGCCTGAGCCACTGGGTACTCTATCTTTGCCTGGTCTACAGGAATTTTCCTGGCGAGTTTGGTACAGGTCATTCAGTTGTATCCAAAAGAGGCCAGGATATGAGCATGTATCCTGTGGAAGAGTTTCCCTGCTCTATAAACTAATAATCCATTAAGGCAGGTTCTCCAAAACTGTATTTCTCAAAACTTGCGTTAATGTGTTTTATCACGGAGGAATAAAGAACAGTTCTGAAGTCGAGAAAGTCTGAGAAAATCGAAGTGAAATAAGATGAAAGGTCTCCTTCCCATGGGATTTATCAGAAGCCTTAATGTGCTCATGACTACTGTGGCTCTCCAAGCAGATGTTATTTAATCAGAAGATCCTGTTCACAGAGCATCTGCCAGGATTTGTGTTCCACAGAACCCACTTTGGGCAACAGCAATTCTCTATTTCTTTGCTGATAGGACCTCAGTTTTGTTCCAGTGTCTAGTTCTCCTCCATGAGACTTAGAGAAGGGTAAGCCTGTCTCCATTGCTCTAAGCCAGACTCAGATCTTCCTTGCCAATGACTGGATTATACATGAATATGTGGTGAAATCTAGCATTGAGACTGAGGGAAAGACAGCTGGGAGGGGAGGCAGAAAAGAGTTTTTTGTTCTCATAAAAAGATACATGCAGAGAAACACAGCCTCTTCTTCTGCTGGATGTCAATGTGTCTGGAGGTGATCCCAGAGCCGTGGCAGCCACCTTGGGACCATGAGGAGAGCTAGCTGAAAACAAAGCTGATACTCTGTGGATGGCAGAGCAAAAAGCTGGCAGGAAGCTGGATCTTTGTTGATGCTGTTGAGCCTCCAAATTAACCAATCCTGGGGCTCCTCTACCTCTGGATTTTTGATTATATGAAATAATAAGTATCCTCACTGTTTAAGTCTGTGCTGTCCAATATGGTAGCCACTAGCCACCTGTGGTCATTGAACACTAAATTTTTAAAAATTCATACCAAAAGAATGGAAAATGTCTCATTAATGATTGTATATTGGTTACACACAAAAAAGATATTATTGTGGACAATAAGTTAAATAAAACATTATTAAAATTAATTTCACCTTTTTAAATATGACTATTAAAAAATTTTAAATTGCATTTGTAGTTCATATTATACTTCCATTAGAAAGTGCTAGGTTAAGTCATTTGGAGTTAGGGTTTTCCGTGACCTGTAAACCAAAGAGTATCTTAATGGATACAGGTAACATCATTTTGATTTTACAGCTGGAAAAGTCAAACTAAGAATTTTAATGACTTGCTCATGATGACACAATGTGGCAGTTGTTGGCAGTTACAGCCAAGTGTCCTGACTAGTGTTTTCACTTCTAAGAATATGATAACTTCCCTTACAGGTTAAAGGCTCCAAAATTCTCACCCAAATCTCAGCTCTAAAGAAAGCATGACCATTTCGGAAATGTAAGTGCTATGGTTCAGATGTTTGTCTCCTCCAAACTTCATGTTGAAATGTTATCCTCAGTGTAGCAGGTGGGGACTAATGGGAAGTGTTTGGGTCATGGGGGCAGATCCCTCATGAATAGATTAATGCCCTCCCTTGGGGGTGAGTGAGTTCCTACTCTATTAATTCCCACAAGAGCTGGTTGTTACAAAGAGCCTGGCACCTTTTCACTCTCGCTCTTGCTTCCACTCTTGCCATGTGATCTCTGCACACACCGGCTCCCCTTCACCTTCTGCCATGAGTGGAAGCAGCCTGAGGCCCTCATCAGAGGTAGATGCTCCACCTTGAACTTTCCAGCCACCAGAATCGTTAGCCAAATAAACATTTTTCTTTTTTTTTTTTTTTTTGAGGTGGAGTCTCGCTCTGTCGCCCGGACTGGAGTGCAATGGCCGGATCTCAGCTCACTGCAAGCTCCGCCTCCCAGGTTTACGCCATTCTCCTGCCTCAGCCTCCCAAGTAGCTGAGACTACAGGTTCCTGCCACCATGCCCAGCTAATTTTTTGTAGTTTTAGTAGAGACAGCGTTTCGCTATATTGGCCAGGCTGGTCTTGAACTCCTGACCTTGTGATCCAACCGCCTTGGCCTCCCAAAGTGCTGGGATTACAGGCTTGAGCCACCGCGCCCGGCCAACATTTTTCTTTATAAATTACCTAGCCTTGGGTATTCTTTTTTTTTTTTTCTGAGATGGAGTCTCACTTTGTTGCCCAGGCTGGCGTGCAGTAGTGTGATCTTGGCTCACTGCAACCACCGCCTCCTGGGTTCAAGCAATTCTCCTGCCTCAGCCTCCCAAGTAGCTGGGACTACAGGCGCCCGCCACCTCGCCCGGCTAGTTTTTTTTTGTATTTTTAGTAGAGACGGGGTTTCACCGTGTTAGCCAGGATGGTCTCGATCTCCTGACCTCGTGATCTGCCCGCCTTGGCCTCCCAAAGTGCTGGGATTACAGGCATGAACCACCACACCCAGCCCTCAGGTATTCTTTTATAGTAACACAAAATTGACTAAGACACCAAGGAAGAGCTGGGAGATCCAGAATCCAGTTTGAGACATCAAAGAAACACATGGGCCAGACCAGGATTCTGCCTCCAAATATAGAATGGACACTGTGAACACCACCCCATCTGGCCAGCGACACCTTCCTATTTCTAGGGAACTATCTGAGGTTGGAAGATCAGTTCTGGGTGCTTGGCTTGAATGTTTGTCCCCCCAAAAAAACTCATATTGAAACTTAATTCTCAATGTGGCAGTATTGAGAGGTGGGGCCTTTATGAGGTGATTAATCCACTCATGGATTCATGGTTTA
This sequence comes from Colobus angolensis palliatus, assembly GCF_000951035.1. Taxonomy (NCBI): domain Eukaryota; kingdom Metazoa; phylum Chordata; class Mammalia; order Primates; family Cercopithecidae; genus Colobus; species Colobus angolensis. The sequence continues at coordinate 9,515,104 of NW_012121820.1, read as the reverse complement.
ATTGGTTATGGGAGTGGGGCTGGTGGCTTTATAAGAAGAGGAAGAGAGATCTGAGCTAGCACACTTGGCCCCCTCATCACATGACACCCTGTGCCACCTTGGGACTCTGCAGAGAGTCCCCACCAGTAAGAATGGCCTCTCCTGATATGACCCCTTGACTTTGGACTGCCTAGCCTCCGGAACTCTGGGAAATACATTTTGTTTCTTATAAACTACACAGTTTCAGGTATTCTGTTATAAGTAACAGAAAGCAGACTAACACATTGGAGAACTGAACAGAGATGGAGAGAAAGGAACGAGGACTAGCTCCTTTCTAGGAGTCCCCATTGCCTATGGAAGTCCTTACCTGATAGTCCAGTCCCTTCATGACCTGGTTCCAAGTCACTTTCCCAGCCTTGTCTTCCCAAATCCTTCACAGCCCAGTTTCAAACCACCTCCTTCAGTGAACCACCTTCCTTCCTCCAAATCCTCATTGCCCAAGACATTTATCACTTCTTACTTCCCATGGCAGCTCTCTTTTCTTTATCTTGCCTGTTTTGTCTACCAGCCATCCCTGATCCTTCTCCAAGTCCTCTCACATAGTACCAGATGTTGGCACAAGATATTTGGGTGGCCCATAGAAGTGTCATCAACAAATTTCAGACAGTGTTTAAGATGGAGCATGGCAGATATAGAGTGAGCATCAGAGAGTCCAGGGGTTAGAGGCTCTTCTCCAAGCATACCAAGATCAGACCAGCTGAACCAGAAATGCTCACTGTGGTCAGCACGCATGCCCATGCCACAGACACCACACAGATGCTCCTGAGTATAAGGGACTCATCCCAGCTTGGTTCTAACCCACCTTGATAAAGACTATGGACCCAGCATCCCAGGGAAAGTAAGTCAGGGCTAAGACATCTTTGGAGGTAGCAAAGAATAATGGAAATTACATGCCCTTTAGAAACAGATAGATCTGACTCTGAATATCTCCTTAATTTTGCTTAATATATGGTTAAAATAAATAGATAAGAAAGTATTGTAACAGATACAGGCATCATCATTTCGATGTTATAATTGGAAAAACTGAAACTAAGAATTTAAATGACTTTCTCATGATGACGCACTGCGCTACTCCTTAATTTTTCTACCTCTCTTGGTCTCCACCCTATCTGTCTAGTCCAGGCCACATCCTTTTCTCCCTTGATGATGACAGTAGTATCCTCCCTGCCCCCCACTTCAGCTGACCCTTTGCTGCTGCCAGTCATCTTCTTCGTAAGATGCAAATCTCAGCAGCTTACTCCCCCTCTGAAAACCCTGCAGTAACTTCCCAGTGCCTTGAGGATTGTCTCAGGTCAGGATCCCTAGGGAACAGATTCTGAAGCTGAGATGATGTGTGGGTGATTTAGCAAAGAGTGCCCTCAGGAAGAGCACGTGTAAGGAAGGAAGCAGGATTTGGCAGGGTAAGAAGCTGAACATCTGCAACAGAATCTTCAACTGATCCCAGGGGCATTTAAGCTGGGATAGCCCTTCAGAGTTGCCCAAAATCGAAGCAGGGGGGCCAGGTCATTACAGTCATTGGATGTGAATGAGACAGCTCCCTTTGCTGGAGAGAAATACCCAGCTAGGATGTGTCAGCTGCTAACACTCCTGGCAGCTCGGGGAATGTGTCCTAAGGAGTGTCTGAAGGGATAACCAGAGTCTATCAGAAGGATGAAGTCCAAGCTCCTCACTGTGGCCCACAAAACCCTCAAGATCTGGGCTTTGCCAATCTCTCCAGCCTCATCCACCCCACTGTCCCTCTGAGTCTGTGCTCCAGCCTTTTCTGGAACACAGCATGCTCAGGTCTCACCTCCAAGCCTTTGCATTTGCTGTCCCTTCTGCCTGACTGTGTGGCCTCCCCTGTCACCTAGTTTATCCCTATTCATCCTGCAGATCTCAGCTCAAACATCACTTCCTCAAGGAAGCCTTCTCTGATTATCAGATCAGATCAGGTTTCCCTGTTATCAGTTCATAACCTCTTTTATTCTTCCTTCAAAATATGTATCACATTTTGTATTTAAGGAACTGTATTCAGATGCCGGTCTCTGCTGTTAGGATACACGCACCTGGGGGCAGGGACAGGTCTTCCTTGCCCACCACAGCATCCCCAGCACTCCGTGCAGGAACTAACACATGGAAGACGTTCAGCAGATACTGTCAAATGCATTAACAAGCACGGGCTTTGAATAAGGTCTCTCTGAGTCTGTCTCCTCTCAGTAAAGTGAGCATAGCAAGTTTCCTTTGCAGGGTTGCTGTATGACATGGTTTATCTAGCAGAGATCTCAGGCTCTCAGCAAAGGTTGGCTCCCTTCACTTGATGGGAAGAGACTGTAAGGTGACCAGTCAGCCCAGTTTGCCTGTGTCTGAGAGGTTTCCTAGGATGTGGAACTTTCGGTGCTAACACTGGGCAGTTTCAGGCAAGTTGAAATGGCTGATCACCCTAAATTGGGGTGAGAAGGAAAAAAGGGCATTTCGTATTAGTACAATAGTCAGGACATAGTAGCAAACCAGCTCTTTAGGAGAAACAAACCAACCAACCTCAGTTTGTAACATTAGTCAGTTTCCACTGTGCAAATACCCCCACCATGACTGCAAAGTTCCTGAGCTCTCACGAGCCAGTAGGAGCTGGCTCTAGTAACCCGTATGTGTGTATATAGAAATACTTCTTGTTTTGTTTTGTTTTGTCTCGAGACAGAGTCTCACTCTGTAATCCAAGCTGGAGTGCATTGGCACAATCACAGCTCACTGCAGCTTCAACCTCCTGGGCTGAAGTGATTCTTCCACCTCAGCCTCCCAAGTAACTCGGACCACAGGTGCGTGCCATCATGCCTGGCTAATTTTATTTTTTTGTAGAGATGTGGTCTCACTATGTTGCCCAGGCTGCTCTTGAACTCCTGGACTCAAGCAATCCTCCTGTCTTAACCTCCCAAAATGCTGCAATCACAGGCATGAGCCACCAAGCCCGGCCCAATAACCCATATTTAATATGAGTGCTCAGGTTTCTATTGCAAATCTGCAACACAGCCATAGATAACCTCAGTTCTAGTGTAAGTGAGAATATTTCAATCCTGAGAAGGTCACAGCTGGAGTGGAGCTTGGAGATTAAAACAGCTTTTATAAAAATTATGACAGTAAAAAATCTGACATAAAAATATTATAACAGTAAAAAAATCTGATATAACTGACTCCATCTTACTTCTAACCTCACAAGCTAACTGTCTTCATTCATGCCTGGACATAGACCAAACTAAAATTGAGTTAATAGTTTGAGACAAAAACAGTTAACAGTCCTTTCCTGAAACTAACCCCCTCTTGACTCAGAGACCAAAACCGCCTTTATAAAATTATGACTCCAGAGAAATATAGCCAGAGGTTACAGAACTTGTAACCTCTCCAGTGACTCCTGTAGATAACATCACTACTGTCAAAACCTAAAATTGCCCTTTCAAATATTTTTTGAACTTTTACATTCTGATGATTCTACCCAGACCTGTGACTCATAACAAAAAATTAATTCAACCAGTCCTATTACCCCCACCCCAAAACTGCCTCAGTACAAAAAAGCCAGCTTCAACTTCCTATAATTTCATCCCTCATCCAACCAATCAACATTTCCCTCTCCCTAGCCCCTGCCCGCCAACCTATCCTTAAGAAACGCTACCTTCCAAACTTTCAGAGACACAAATTTAAATAATAAGCCCCCATCTTCCCATTTGACTAGCCCTACATTGATTAAACTCTTTCTCTACTACAATGCCATTGTCCCAATAAGTTAATTTTATCCATACAACAAACAAACAAAGGCCCAGCGCTGTGCCTCACACCTGTAATCCTAGCACTTTGGGAGGCCAAGGCAGGTGGTTCACGAGGTCAGGAGTTCAAGACCACCCTGGCCAACATGGCAAAACCCTGTCTCTACTAAAAATATAAAAATTAGCCTGGTGTGGTGGCGTATGCCTGTAATCCCAGCTACTCAGAAGGCTGAGGCAAAGAATTGCTTGAACCCGGGAGGCAGAGGTTGCAGTGAGCCGAGATTGTACCGCTGCACTTTAGCCTGGGCGACACAGCAAGACTCCGTCTCAAGAAAAACAAAAAAAAAATACATCGGATGATGATAAGATCTTCTAGTCCAAGCCCGTAAGTAATCCATCACATAGGCCACTTATTCCCCATCCTGTGTCCACAACTGACATTGCTAATGGGTCCTGAGGCTGAGTAGCACTATAGCCTGCAGTACCCCTCACCACTTCCACAGGTAGTCCCACCCGATTAGCCAGTGTTGTGCGTGAGAAAATCTGCTCACCTTCATGGGTAAGTATAGTCTTATTCCTTCATTATACAGGGGAGGAAGCTTAGGCTCAGAGAGATAGAGGGACCTGGCCAAGGCTACACAGCCCGGGAGTAGCTCAGCTGGGACTGAAGAACAGGTCTCTTGCCTCAAATGCTCTTTCAACCCTGCCTTGCATTAAAAAGCTCAGAGTGAGGAGGAACAAAGCTCAGAGTGAGGAGGTACCCAGAGTGAGGAGGAACAAAGGGAGGCTAACCAGGATTCTGAGCCTAGATTCTGGAAAACTGTGCTTAGATACCCCCACCCCCAACCCTTTTTGCATCCTGAGGGCTCCTTATGATGTCTACATGTAAATACTGTTTGTATGGAGGAAGTACTTTTTAAAAATTGCAAAAGTTGAGCCAGGTGCAGTGGCTCATGACTGTAATCCCAGCACTTTGGGAGGCCAAGGCAGGCGGATCACTTGAGGTCAGGAGTTCGCGACCAGCCTGGACAATGTGGTAAAACCCCATCTCTACTAAAAATACAAAAATTAGCCAGGTGTGGTGGTGCTTGCCTGTAATCCCAGCTACTCAGCAGGCTGAGACAGGAGAATCACTTGAACCCGGGAAGCGGAGGTTGCAGTGAACCAGGTGTTGTGGCTCATGACTGTAATCCCAGCACTTTGGGAAGCTGAGGTGGGTGGATCTCTTGAGCTCAGGAGTTCAAGACCAACCTGGTCAACCCCTCTCTCTACTAAAACTACAAAAAAGTAGCTGGGTGTGGTGGTGCACGTCTGTGGTCCCAGCTACTCAGGAGACTGACGTGGGAGGATTGCCTGAGCCCCGTGGATCGTGTGGGGTGGAGGTGGCGGGGGGCCAAGATCCCTCCTGCACTCCAGCCTGGGTAACAGAGTGAGACCCTGTCACAAATTAAAAAAAAAAGAGAAGCTGGGCGCGGTGGCTCAAGCCTGTAATCCCAGCACTTTGGGAGGCCGAGACGGGCGGATCACGAGGTCAGGAGATCGAGATCATCCTGGCTAACACGGTGAAACCCCGTCTCTACTAAAAAATACAAAAAACTAGCCAGGCGAGGTGGCGGGCGCCTGTAGTCCCAGCTACCCGGGAGGCTGAGGCCCCGGGAGGCGGAGCTTGCAGTGAGCTGAGATCCGGCCACAGCACTCCAGCCTGGGTGACAGAGCGAGACTCTGTCTCAAAAAAAAAGAAAACAAAATTTTAAAAGTCATATGCTCATTGCAAAAAATCCAAACAACACAAGAGTATATAAAAGAAAACACCTTTGTGCGATCTCCCCAGGGTAACTCCTGTTAATGATTTAGATCCTTCCAGGCCTTTTTCTGCCAATTTGCAACCATATACTTATCATAAATAGACTAAAAGATTAGCTGTTCACCAGTCTACCACTGACCCTATCTCTGAGAACACTACCTAGCACCTAGCAGGCACTCAATAAATATTTGCCAAATGGCTTTTGTTCACTTATAATGCCTTAGATTTCTTTCTGTATGAATACAGGTGGGTTCACCTCTGTCTTGTTAAAGGCCTTTTGTAGTTCATCGCGTGGTCTCATAAATTAATTTAGCAATCCCTTCGGTGAGCATTTAGACTGCGTTACATTTTTCCCATAACAATCCCAAGGCCTTGCTCTCTGGCTGGCCTGCAAGGCTGGCACCAAAGTCCCTTCCCATGGCTTCCAAATGCTGCTGTCCATCAAATCTCCACAGTCTCTGGTTTCCTGGGATCACCAACAGACAACCCAAAGCAGAGGAGCTGGCTGCATTTGGGACCAGCTCCCGGGAGCAGGGTCAGGTTGTAGTGGGTGGATGACAAGTCCCTGAGCCCGCAGGGCTCCACCACCGCTACATCCAGAGGCTGCTGCCCCGGATGATGCCCCGTAGCTCACCCGAAAGCAGGGGATTAACCAGGAGGCATTGCCTGGGTGCTGACAGCCCTGGAGCCTGTGGCCTGGGGGAAAGGCCCATTTCCAGGCCTTGAGTCAGCTCAGCAACCCTGAGGGACTTGGAGACCAGAAATGATTGTGTGTGCAGCAGGCAAGAAAGGTCAAGGGGAGAGGATCTAAGAGGATCCCCACCTACCTGTGCATAGGCCTGCCCACAACCCCAATGCCCATGGACACTTCCAACAGGCATCTCTCACCCTTGGTGTCCAGTACTGAACTCCTGACCTTCCCTTCTCAAACCCTCACCCCATCTCAGTTCATGGAAACACCATCCTTCCATGGTTCAGGCAAAAGCCTTGGAACCATCTTTGACTCCTCTTTCTCTCAATCCTGTCCAGTCTATAAGCTTTTCCTTCAAAATGCGTCTTCTCACCACCTCTGCTGCTACAAGGTAATGGTGCAAGCCACCATCATCTCACCAGTAATAACTGTAATAAACTCACTAGTTGGTCTCCATGCCACCTCCCCCTCACCCAATACCTGTCTTCCCAAAACAGCCTCTTCTCAACACAGTAACTGAAAGAATCTCATCAAATGGGTCAGATCCTGTCTGTCTTTTTTTTTTTTTTT
>NW_012121820.1:9498964-9508219 GCF_000951035.1 Colobus angolensis palliatus | reverse complement strand
CTGAAAGAATCTCATCAAATGGGTCAGATCCTGTCTGTCTTTTTTTTTTTTTTTTTAGAGACAGAGTCTCACTATGTTGCCCAGGCTGGTCTTGATCTCCTGGGTGCAAGCAATCTTCCTGCCTTGGCCTCTTAAAGTGCTGGCCTTCTCCGTATATCGCATCAAGGGTACATACTGTTGGTTTGTCTGTCATTGATGATGTTAAATTTGATCACTTTGTTAAAAGGTAGCCATAGGCTGGGCATAGTGGCTCACGCCTATAATCCCAGCAATTTGGGAAGCTGAGGCAGGCAGATGGCTTGGGCTCAGGAGTTTGAGACCAGCCAGGGCAACATGGAGAAACCCCGTCTCTACAAAAAAATTAGCCAGGCATGGTGGCGTGCGCCTGTAATCCTAGGAACTTGCAGGCTGGGATGGGAGGATCGCTTGAGCCCAGGAAGTTGAGGCTGCAGTGAGCTGTTATTGTACCATTGCACTCCAGCCTGGGTGACAGAGCAAGACCCTGCAAAACAAAAACAAAAACAAAAACAAAAACAAAAAACCTCCCCATAAGGGATTCCAATTTAATTAAAAACAGAAATAATAAAAACATGGTGCATGCCAGCCAGAGTGTGCCCTGCAGGCTGCATGTAGCCGTCCGGCCTCCAATTGTGACTTCAACTCTACCTCATCCACAGCAATGGTCAGCCAGCATTGGCAGGAAGACCTCCAGGCACAAGGTGTTCATTCCTGGCCTGGAGCAGGGGTCACTCTGGAGTTCCTAGCACACCTGGGCTGCTCTGTGGCTTCTGCCAGGCACAGATCTGGGCCAGGCAACTCTCATCAGTTCCCTTTAAGCAGGGAGTGAAAGTTACACGGGAGGGAGGAGTGCCGGCCCTAACTTCTCTCCTACTCTGTGGCTTCAGCTCGGGAAGGGATAGGTGAGGAACAAGGATAACCCTCCAAGGCAGGAAGTCTATGGCAGGAAGCAACCCTGTCCCCCTGGCCCCACACCCCACCCTCAACCAGGGCCTTCAGAAAATGAGACTCGGCATTCCTCACAAGGGTGTGGAGGGCAGGACCTCCTCCGGGGAACAGCTGCTGGTCACGGAATTAGTAGGCCCTGGAAACAAGCAAGCTCGGTAAATCCCAGAGGCCTGGCCTTGGACAGGAGCACGTCTGCAGAGATTTGGCCAATCGGGCACATGAATCACTGAAAACAAGGCTGTGGAGAGGAAAGACTAATGATGTCCGCTTTTCTGTCCTGCTAAGGGTCTGCTGTGCCCTCCTGGGGTCTCCATAGAATGCCCAGAAGCTGCCACGACAGCAGCTCAGCTGACTGTCACGCTGATGCCTGGCTGTGAACTGGGACGTGAGATTTCCAAGATGAGGTTAAATTATGCTGATTCTACATTCGAAATGGAATAGTGTCTGGCATGGATTCCATCTACACTGGCAGGACTCAAGGCAGAACTAAGCGAATCAAAGTCTTGTCTTATTTACTGTTCCAAAGTCAAAAACTCTTTTTTGTCCTCAAATATCCTCCCTTGTCATCCACCCACTGCAACCTGACCCTGCTCCCGGGAGCAGGGACAGCTATGGTTCAGGCCGTGCTGAATTAATTTACCCTTTGGAATGTGAAGGAAATACAGGAGTATATATTTTGGCATTTCCTATGTGCCAGGCATGATGCTGAGTGCTTCATAGGTATTATATTGTTTCATTGTCTCGACCATATTCTGAGGGAGATGTTAGCACATCCCTAAAGGAAGAAAGGAAACAGAAGCTCGGGGAGGTTACATGGTGCGCCCAGGTTCACATGGTTAAGAACCTGCACAGCTGGGATTTGAACCCAGATCTGGCTACTCTAAGTCTCAGATGCTTAAATATCCTATGTCTTCCTTTAGTAATAACAGATTCTCTCAGGGCCTCTACACTTTATTTTCAATAACAATCAAACTATTTTAAGTTCAAAGATATTCCTCTTAACCTCAAAAACAAAAACAAAAAGATCCACTAGAACTAAGAAACTAACTGAGCACGGTAAAAGAATTCAAAGTCAATATACAAAAATAGTTGTGTTTCTATAAACTAGCAGTGAACAATTGAAAAAATAAAATGTTAAATGCCATTTACAATATCACAAAAAATAAAATACCTAGGGATAAAATTAACAAAAGATGTGTAAGACATTGAAATCCCTAAAACATTGCTGTGTGAAATTAAAGAAAACCTAAACAAATAGAGATATATACCATGTTCACGGGTTGGAAGACTCACTGCTAATAAGATGTCCATTCTCTCAAACTGATCTATAGATTTAATACAATCTTTTTTTTTTTTTTTTTGAGATAGAGTCTCGCTGTGTCGCCCAGGCTAGAGTGCAGTGGCCGGATCTCAGCTCACTGCAAGCTCCACCTCCTGGGTTTATGCCATTCTCCTGCCTCAGCCTCCCGAGTCGCTGAGACTACAGGCGCCCGCCACCTCGCCCGGCTAGTTTTTTGTATTTTTTTTTAGTAGAGACGGGGTTTCACTGTGTTAGCCAGAATGGTCTCGATCTCCTGATCTCGTGATCCGCCCTCCTTGGCCTCCCAAAGTGCTGGGATTACAGGCTTGAGCCACCGCGCCCGGCCTGTTTTGTTTTGTTTTTGAGACAGGGTCTCACTCTGTTGCCCAGGCTGAAGAAGCTGATTTTAAAATAGAAATGACCTAGAATAATGCAATTTTGAACAAGAAGAGCAAAGTTGAAGGATTTACTCTGATTTTATGACAATATAAAGCTATAGTAACCAAGGCAGCATGACATTGGCATAAAGATAGACAAACTGATCAACAGAAAAGATATTCTATTACGCAAATAAATAAATAAATATGAAAGTTAAGTTCCTTCAAGCTTCTCTCTGCAAGGAACATGTATCACAGGCCCAGAGAATGTGACACCAGGTACTTACTGCTCAGTCTGGCAAAATCATGTAGCTCCTGTGTTCAGAGTCAATTGGACTAACATTAGCTTAAATCATAAGCTTTGACCAGAAGAAAGAAAACTGGATCCAGAGTGCAAACGCTTGGGTTTTTGACCCAATCGTCATAATTAAACATAAAGTCTCAACTTTTCAGCATGTAATGATAATAATAACATTAGTAATGAAAGCACTAACACATGCCATACCCTATTCTAAGAGCTTTACATGGATCAGGGCCTCATTTAATTCTGTCAACAAAATAGAATAAAAGAGAAAATAGCAAGCATCATACCTAGGAAGGGAAATCTTGTTTCGTGATGGTTTGTTTCAGTTTTGCATTCTTTTTATATGTGTATAGATACAGAATTAGAATGTAAAATACATATTTTTTTTGCATTCACTGCCCAGGGAAGGAATAAAATACATATCTTATAGTGGGATTGCAATTATAACAGTTTAAAAGCCACTAGGGTAGTAGATGACAGGGTTATGAGGAAACCTAAGTAATATAATGCCCATAAGACTCTTAGCCGGAGCCTGGTACATAATAAAGACACATTGACTAGTAGCCAGGCACAGTTATTACTATTGTCAAGGCCAGCTTCGTGGGTGCTGGAACTATGCAGTCTCATAGGACCCAGCACTCAGAAGGCCCCTGTGCCTGGGTTAATGCTCTGTTGCCCCCATCTTAAAATTCTTAATGATTTTAAAGAAGGGGTCTACATTTTCATTTTGCACTGGGTCTCACGAATTATGAAGCATGTCCTATTCGGTATCATTGTTTACTGTTTATTATTTAAAATACTTATTTATAATACCAAATGTTTAATGATCACTTATTATGATCAAATTGCATCTCTGCCTCTTATTAGCTAGACGACCTCGAGCGAGGTGCTTGCATGATCTCCATGTCAGCTTCCTCATATGTAAAACAGGAGCCGTAACTACATCTCCATGAGGTTGTTGGGTGAAGGTTTAGACAACACAGCAGGCCGGGCGCGGTGGCTCACCCCTGTCATCCCAGCACTTTGGGAGGCCGAGGCAGGGGGATCACCTGAGGTCAAGAGCTCGAGACCAGCCTGGCCAAAATGGCAAAACCCTGTCTCTACTAAAACAAAAAGTTAGCGGGGCATGGTGGCACACGCCTGTAGTCCCAGCTACTGAGGAGGGTGAGGCAGGAGAATTGCTTGAATCCAGGAGGCGGAGGTTACAGTGAGCCAAGATCGCACCATTGCACTGCAGCCTGGGCGACAAGAGTGGAATTCCATCTCAATAAATAAATAAATAACACAACATACCTCAAGTGCCTCAAGTGCTAGGAACGGTGCCTGGGACTTAGTAAGCACTCCAAACATGTTAACTATCATTATTATTATTTTATTTATTTTATTTAATTTTTTTGACACAGTGTCTCATTCTGTTGCATAGCCTGGAGTGCAGTGGTGTGATCATGGTTCACTGCAGCCTCGACCTCCCAGACTCAAGCGATCCTCCCACCTCAGCCTCTGAAGTGGTTGGGACTATAGGCGAGTGCCACCATGTCCAGCTAATTTTTGTATTTTTCTTTTTTGTAGAGATGGGGTTTCACCATGTTGCCCAGGCTGGTCTTGAACTCCTGGGCTCCAGCAGTCTGCCCACAATTGGCCTTACTGTTATTATTTTTATTAGCTTTATGGAAAAAAGTCCACTTTGGGCTTGATCCTTCCAGTGCACATTTTGGGGACGGGATTAATAAAGTCATCAGTGGTTCTGGAACTTCTTTGAGCCAGAGATGACTTGGAGAATCTGAGACTATGTGAGAAAATGCCTCCCAGAAAAACACAGATAGTCTTGCACATATGTTCATATCACGCCTGAAGTTTCAGGGTACTTATGGGTCTCTGAGGCCAAGGCAAGGGTCCCAGGACCAAGAACCTCAGAAAACAACAAGCACTAAAGACTCTAGGAGGCCTGGAGCCCGTGAGTGTCTTGGTGGGAACAGTCAGCCACGCAACAGGCACATTACTCTTTCAGGGCCGGGGCGTGTGTGTATGCTTTAAGTCAGCAGCTGTTTTTAGCTTTGCTATATATGGCCAGGGGAGGAATGAGGGCTATAGGAGGGGGGAGGGGTACCAAGCAGCTTACAACAGGGTTTGGAAGGCCAGAGCTCCTGCACCAGCCCCACCTTCCCCTTCCCACACGAGAGCTGGAGAACTTATCCTCAGACCAAAGAGAAAGCCTGGAGGACAGGGAGGGGGTCTGCAAGATGGGAATAGCAGGGCTTTGAAGAAGATGCCAAGTCAAGTCACCTTAGAACAATGAGGGTCAAAATTTTTGGACCATGACTTGCAGTAAGAAACACATATTACATTGCAAAACACACATAAATGCAGACACTTTTAAACACACACACTCACATATGGTGTGTGTGCGTGTATATGTGTATCTCCCCAACTGAATAAATATTTCAGAAAATAATACTTTATCTTATTCTCTGTGAAATACTCCAATACTTTTCTATTCTGTTCTGTTCTTTCCTTTTGAAAAATGCAGGTCCTGACCCATTGAATTGACTTCACCATCCACTAATGTGTTGACATCTCCAGTTTAGAAAACTGATGTTTCCTTTGTAGCATTTGACTGCCAGAAAAGGAGGCAGTGGAGAAGCCTTCTGAACCTTTGAGGATCAGATGCAAGTTTCAGCTTTATCTCCTAGCTGGTAGCAAGTTTTGGACCTCCCAGCTTTTGCATTCTCTGTCCTCTCATCCTGGAGTCTCCCGCCGCCCTTGTCACCTGGCTCACTCCTGCACGTATGTCGGGGCTCGGCTTGCAGCTGACTTCAGGAAGCCTCCCTGAATGCCTGAGTCTGGTCAGCTGCCCGCTCTGGTTTTGTTACTCTCCTGTCTGTCCCTACCTAGCACCCAACACAGAACTGCAAGACAATTTCCTGTTAGATTTGCTATGAAAACAGGGAGCATTTTCCTTCTGCTTATTTCAACACTACAGGTGTAGCATCGTGCTAGCTGCATCGTAGTCACTAAATAAATATTTTACTGGATGAATCAATAATAGGTAATAGTGATAAGAGCAATCACCATTTACTGAGTACTCGTTCATCCCATGGGAAGTCTTTTGAGAGATTAGGATAGGTCCATTTTATAGACAAGGAAATTAAGGTTTGGTGAGTTTAAATTATGTGGCAGGGCCAGGAGAATGACCCAGGGCAGGGCTGCCAGACTCCCAGTCGTTCCTAATCACAGGATCTTATTTGTCCACATTCCCCTCAGTGATACCCAGGTTGGGGCCAAGGGTGAGGGCAGATCCTTAACAAACCCTCAGGGGACTGGTGACAGGTTGATTAAAGAGATTTTCCGAAGCAGTGGCCACATCTAATTTTGGAGAGTTGCACCTCGTGTGTGGCTTGGGAAAGAGAATCTGTGAGGTTTCCAGGGCCCCTGGATGTGGGGTCATCTCATCTGGGAGAAGTCCGGGGCTCTGACAAACTAAGACAGCAGGGCTTCTGGTCACCTGGCCTGAAGAGCTCCTGGGCACACCTGGGATAAAACCCAGGGCCTGCAAAGCCTGTGTGATCCGGCCCAGGCCCACGATGTCTGCACCCCTCGCTCACTCTGGCATTCGTGCTGTTCCTCAAACCTGCCTTGGGGACTTTGCAATGGGATTCCGTCTACCTGAGGGGACCTACTTCCTCTCCAGGCCCCCCATCCTGCTTCTGAGACCACTCCATCTAAGAACACCATCCTTTTCTGCCTCTATTAGTTTTTTTCCATAACACTTGTAACTTCTGGAGATTACATGTATGTTTGTTTTCTAGTTTATGCTTCTCCACTGGACAGGGAGCTCCTTGAGGACCTTGTCTTGCTCACTGCCCCGCCCTAGAACTTGCCGTGAAGCAGTGCCTGGAACAGACCAGGTGCTCAGTAATACTGGTTGCATGAATGAATGAATGAATGAATGAACAGATTTTCGTCCTTTAGACATATTAGGAGATGGGTCTATGGTTTCCTATGCTCATTTTGACCCAGAGATTTGTGTCCTGTGACTCACATCCAGACCCAAAACACACACACACACACATGCACATAAAGACACATGCACACACAGACACGTGCACACACAGACACACATGCACACATGCACACACGCACCTTGGTTTGAAGAGAAGAGGGACGGGAACGAACATTCTACGCATGCCTACAGTGCACCATAGGTAACAGACGCCGCATAAGCACTCAAGGATTATCTCCATTTTTAGCCAGAGAAACTGAGGCTTGCTCTCTGCTGTGTGTCCAGTGCCCAGCACTGTGCCTGGCATAACCATCTGCTGAACTGAATTGCACTAGATTCAAGAGGCTCAGAAAACAGCTCAAGGTCACCCAACTAGCAAGTGGTGAAGCCAGAATCTGTGCTCAGGGCTGTTCAGTTCCCAGCCAGTGCTGGGTAGCAGCCATAGGCACCTGCACAAACTCCAGGGACCTCGTTAACATCCAGACACCCACCAACTGGCAGCCCAGATGCAAATTTATCCTGCACCTGAGGCTGCTCTCAATGTGTCCAACGGCTTTGGCTTCAACAAACCTTGCTCCCTGGGCTGGCTGATGCCTTTTCCTGCCTCAGCTGCCCTGATGCCAGCCCCAGTCCCACATTTCCTGGCCTCTGTCAAAAAAAGGAGACACTAGTGATGAATACAATGTCCTATGAATGCCTTCTGACACCAAATGTCATTTGTAAAAATTAGCCAGTTATGAGTTATCGGTGTCATTTCCTCTTTCCAATGCAGCTCATTAGGAAGACTTTATAGAATTATCCTGTATCAGAAAGAGTTGGAATGACCATTCAAAACCACAGCCAGCAAACTTTTGCTATAAAGAGTCAGATAGGACGGGGCGTGATGGTTCACACCTGTAATCCAAGCACTTTGGGAGGCCAAGGCAGGTGGATCACTTGAGGTCAGGAGTTCAAGACTAGCCTGGCCAATGGGGCAAAAACCCATTTCTACCCAAAAATACAAAAAAAAAAAAAAAAAAAAAATCAGCCGGGTGTGGTGGCAGGTGCCTGTCCTCCCAGTTACTTGGGAGGCTGAGGTAGGAGAATCACTTGAACCTGCGAGGCAGAGGCTGCAGTGAGCTGAGATTGTGCCACTGCACTCCAGCTTAGGCTACAGAGTAAGAACCTCCCTCAAAAAAAAAAAAAAAAAAAAAAGTCAGGTAGTAAATACCTTAGGCTTTGCAGGACAAGAAGTAAAATTGAGGATGTTACTTAGGGGCTTTCAAATAATTTCGCATGCCAAAAAATGTTGTTCTTCTTTTTTTCAATTATTCTCAGCTTATAAGCTGTGCAGAACTGACAGTGGGCCAGTTCGGCTCACGATCTATGGTTTGCTAGGCCCTAATTTAAAGCAATACTTTTTAAACTTTGCTGTGTATAAAAATTGCCTGAAAAACTTGTGAAAGCAGCGTTCGGGCCCATACACAGAGATTCTGATGAGAAGGTCTGGCTGGGCCACTGAATTTGCATTTCTAACTGGTGGATGGATGGTGCTGATGCTGTCCCCCCACCGCCCACATTTTGTGTGGTACTGATATTCTAAAGTGTCCCTTTTCATAGATGAGGAAACTGGCTTAGCTAAGTGATGTGTCCAATGTTACAACCCGTGGACTAGGTAATGACGGCTGCTCTGCCACTCCACAGGGCTGTTTTGCCACAGAAAACTCCTCTCTGTTTCTTTAACCCACTACCACTCTCATGCTTCTGAGCCTTTGTCCTCACTCCTCTCTCTGCCCCACACCCACCCTCACAAACGTAACTTTCCTATAGAGACCAAGCTCAGGCGTCAGCTCCACTTAAAGTATTTCCTGACCTCCTCAAATCTCAATGCTGCTTTCTGTAACAGCATCTGTACATACTTGTGTATAATGTATATAATTGTTTGCCTGCATGCCTATCTTTGTTTTTTGATTTTTCGTTTTGTAGAGATGGGGATCTTGCTAGATCGCCCAGGCTGGTGTTGAACTCCTGGCCTCAAGTGATCCTCCCACCACGGCTTCCCAAAGTGCTGAGATTACAGGTGTGAGCCACAGAGGCCGAGAATTGCTTGAGCCGAGGAGTTTGAGACCAGCCTGGGCTACATAGTAAGACTCCATCTCTGCAAAAAAGAAAAAAACAATTAATTAGCTAGGTGTGGTGGCATGTGCCTATAGTTCCAGCTACTCAGGAGGCCGAGATGGGAGGATTGCTCGAGCCCAGGAGTTCAAGGTTGCAGTGAGCTGTGATTGTGCCACTGCACTCCAGCCTGGGTGACAGAGCAAGACCCTGC